>NW_019208911.1:2006293-2268472 GCF_001890105.1 Penicilliopsis zonata CBS 506.65
GAGACATGGAATGATACTTCGTGATGAAGCTTCAATTGATCAGGTAACCTGAACCATGCGCCTTAGACCGCTCGGCCATCTTGCCCGATTGATGTTTGGAGGTCTCATCTTTGGCTCTATCAGCCTAATACTGTATAATTGAAGCCAAGCTACTCCGTATAGTTACAGGGAGAAGAACGTTTACAAAGTTGGATCATAGTGACGGTATGATACGAATTATTGATTTATCGCTGCTTTAAGGTATGAGAATATCTGATCCTTTCTTCTTCCCTAACAGGTAACCAGTTATAAATCAGTTTAGGAGTATACACTTGCAGTCGACCTAAAGCCAACAACTCCGTACCGATATCGAGGCACTAAGCGGCTAATGGTCTGTGGTATATCGGTTGTCGAATTCAAAATCGTCAATGGTTGGATATAGGGCAATCTTCCGAACCTCTTTGTGATATTAGTACTGGGATCTCATATGGATTCGAAAGGACAAGATGCCGGGGTCTTTGCATAATCCACCCATCATCCCAGTCATCAAGCCGCCAATAGTCTCGCGATGAAAGGCTGGTTCCTGATTCGACGTGCTCGATCTAGTTGCCGACGACGACGAAGCTGAAGCAACTGAAACCTGGTGACTGTGACAGCGGCTGCTGCTGCTTCTATCGTGAGAGGTCGCAGCTTGGCTGCTATGGGAGTATCAGCCATTGGTGAAGAGTCCTTTGTAGTGAAATATCATATAGATTGACTCTCGAGCTTTGCGCCTCGGATGACACATTTTTATTGCTTAGCGTTGATGCTAGTGTTTATGGCAAAGACAAAAAAAAAAGGACACTTGCAAAATGAAGTGTTGTTGGTTCTTGTCGTAGTAATGGTAATAGCGGAAAGGCGCGGGCCGCAGGCCTCGTTATGTACTTGCTAGTTACGCATGGATTTGGCACTGGTTCTTCAACTGAGTACATTATAGTGTTGTTTTCATTGACGGTTAGCAGAAAGGGGTAGGGTAGGTAGGATAAAGGAAAGAAAAGGTTGGTTGACAATGGTGGTCTAGGAGAGGGATTATGATGCCAAAAAAATATGATGACAAAAGAAAAAAAGAAGTGACAAGAGTGGGATTCGAACCCACGCCCCTTTCGAGACATGGAATGATTCTTCAACTGAAGAAGTCAGATCAGGTAGCCTGACCCATGCGCCTTAGACCGCTCGGCCATCTTGCCATTGGTGACTTTCCTTTCCAGGAAGGATATTATCACACAGGTTGTATGAGATATTCTCCTTGTTGTATACACTCAATAAAGCAATAGTTAAGCATAAAGTATTTCTGTCTTTGTAATCTACACTTGTATGATTTATATATATTTAATTATCATTCTAACTATACTGTTAACCACAAATACCTACCTATTGTTTTCTTTCCATGTTTCTATCTACCGTGGGTACATAAGTACAATCTTGGTTGCTGAATATATATACTTGATCGGATGCAACCATATAAACCAACATCCAACCTAAATCCTAGAGCCATGTAAGCGTCAAAGAACATTCCATATGACTGTTGCCCACAACCCCCCCCTCATATATACAAGAAACAGGGATATCACCCATACAAGAATACCCCTCAACATCATTTAAGCAGGAGTATTCCATAAGGTCTACAGAAACAACAAAACCAGCGAGAAAGTCAGGAGAGAGTCAAATGAAATGCTCATCTACGCTAGAAATATACGCCCAGTGCAGCTCTATATATCCAAAAAAAATAAACGCCCAGGTATCACCCAAGTGCAGACTGAAACATCAGTATATTCGAGGATGGAAAATGAAAGGAAAAAAAAATCACGACGTCTGCGTTAACTCCAGGTTTCCCTCATCGCACCAGTTTTTGATCGGCTAGAAAAGTCAGTACATAGGCATACACGGTAGAAGTCAAAAGAGAAAAAAAGGAGACACACCAAGCAACTGAGCCGATAGCACCACGAACAAGTCGAACTGGCGTACTTGTAAAAGTCGACGATGAGGAGGATGAAACCGATGAGGATGGCGACGAGGGAGCCGATGCGGACAAGCCACCACGCCCACCAGAGGGGTTTGCGGCCACGGAAGACGTCGAGAAGTGAGCTGGGTCCTTCGGGGGCGCGGCGACCCTTGAGGAAGTCGGTGATGCTGGTGGCTGGGCGGGTGGCTTTGTTCGCGTTCCTGTTGTTGTTGTTGTTGTTGTTCCCATTGTTGTTGGTGCTATTGTTGTCGTCGTCGCTCGCGCCAGGGCCAGCCCCACCGCTCATGGCAACGTAGGGGTTTCCAGCCAGGCCGATGCGCTCCTGTAAGGAGCTGGGCGAGCGCATGAGGCACAGGCCGAGCGCGAGGCCCATGAGGAAACCCCCGATGTGCGAGAAGTTGTCAAGACCCGGAAGCAGGCCGAGGAAGAAAGAGACGGCGACACCGACCAGCATGATGACCAGCTCCACCCAGGGAGAGGGCCGCTGCTTCCATGTATAGAGGAGGTCGAGTAGCTCGAGGGCGAGGATGCCAAAGAGACAGCCAGAGCAGCCGCAGGACGAGATACCCTGAGCGGCGTAGTTGCCGCCCATGACGAAGCCGAAGATACCGCTGGCCAGATAGACGATGGCGTAGCGCCACCAGCCGATCAAGCGCTCCATGGCGGAGCCGACGGTCAGCTGGGTCAGCAGGTTGAAGCCGATGTGGATAAAACCGGCGTGGATGAACATGGGGATGATGAAGCGGAACCACTGGTTGGGCTCCGGTCGGTCGCTGAGCGAGCCCCCGGGGTGCGGATTGGGCACCCCGTCGAAACCGCACAGCTCTGACAGCGTGCAGTGATTGCTGGCCGCGCTCGAGTCCGAGGTGGTCGTGTTCGGACAGTTCCAGTAGACCGTCTCGTTGGCGTTCTGTACCCCGTTGATGTTCTTCATGCATGGCACAAACCGCGAACCCATATAGATTTGCACGTAGGGGGACGGACCGATCATCGGGTTAAACGAAGGATGGATCTCGATGGGCGTTCCGGTCAATTGGGCTGTTTGTCAGCATACAATTCACCACATGCTAGAAGCCAAGGATGTAATGATTCTCTTCCTACCATTTCTCACCAGCTCGGCAATAAAAACCGCAATCTGAATAGTCGTCATCAAGTATGTGACCCATGGAATTTTCTTCCCGCTTCGCCAGAAGAACGCCTGCTTTCTGCGTCGCCCAGGGATGATGGTTGGGTTCATCTGCCCGCCCTCCATCGACGGGGAGTACCGTGTTTGCTGCTGCATCCAACTTGGCGGCGGGCCATTATTCGGAAACGGAGGAGCGTTATTATTCGTCTTCAGCGGGATATTCTCTGCATACTGGTCGTTCTGGTTCAGCCTCCCCCCATAGGCGACCCCGTTGTTGTCCGAGGCTAACGAGCTTTGGCTGTACGGGTCGCCAGGATACGGACGTGCGACGTTGCCGGCCTGAGGGTTATAGGACTGCTGCTGGTATGCGCCTGGAGCAGGATTGACTTGATCGTAGCTGGGGGGGTCTGGGTTGTATCGACCGGGGGGGTTGGTGGTGGTTGCCTGGTGGTAGTACTCGTTGGCTGCCATGGTGACAGCACACTCGTGTCGAGCACAACAAACTGCAGAGAAAGAGAGAGTTGCAAAGAACGATCAAAATTCAATAACGACGGAGGGGTCTCGTATTAATGAACGATGGACGTCTCGAGGCGAAGGGTTGACGTCTGCTCGAACAGGGCTGAAACGCGATCAACAAAGCCGCGCCACGCAAGACTTGGCTCTTGGCCTCTTGGCCTGACGAGTAGTAAGTTTCAACGAGGCTTAACGACAGACAGAGCTGGACCTTTAGCAAAGGGAGTGTTGATAAATTAATATATATTAGAATGAAGCAAGCAAGGTGAGTAAATTCTAGGAGAAAAAAAGAAGAAAGCAAGCCGGATAGTTGTCAGATAATAATTTGGCAGCGATTATTAGTGTGCAGTTATTTTTGACAGCGGGCGGTGCAACGCAAACACCCAATGGGCCAGCTCAGCCACGCGAGGTATCCATGGGAATCAGCTATCAACAACCTTAACTATGGGAGTATGGAGCTTCAGATGATGCTATTTGCTGGCGGTTGCCGGGTTTATAAGATCAGATACAGGGATTACGTGGGTAGTGGTCAGTGACGGACATTAGGATTAGCTAGAGGTAACAATATTCGCTGTACAGCTAGCCAGAGGGTATCGCATACCCAAAACAGCCAAAAAGATAAGGGAAAAAAAAGCGGAAAAAAGGAAAAGATCGTGATCAGACGCCTCCGAGTTCCAGCAGGCTGTATATATGTATATAAGCGTTCTGATGACTCGAGCGTGGTGTAAAAACATCAAGTGTCGTTTCCCGGAAGCTCATGCGCACATTAAGACCGCTGGTAAGAATTCATTAGAGGTCTCTAAAAACGAGGATGGGTAGTCAGTCGCATGAAGGAAAACCGGCCCTGGACTCCAGAAATAAAAACGCCGATTAATGGTTGGTATGAAATGGTAGGCTAGATAGGAACCAATTAGCCTGGGTACGCTTAGAAGTTAGAACAAGACAAGGTAGAAGACTTACTGTAGCATCACTCGGGTAATAATCAGAAAAGAAGTCATAGGATCGTACAGGGGAAGAGAGAAGGCAGAAAAACAAAAAGGTCTTATAGGCCTAGCGAGCGGTGGCTTTCAAAGGCAGAGGCGACGGTCTCCGGTCTCGCGTCGAGGCTGCGCAAGACGGCGCCCATTTCTTCGCCGCTGTGGCCGGTCAGCAGCCATACGAGGCGGCTGAGCTTCTGGTAGAGCAGCGAGGGGAAATAGAGGAGCAGGGCCCAGCAGAGCAACGACAGCACGACGAAGACAAAGGTGTTGGCGGCGAACTTCTCCCCGGGCGTCATGACGTACAGGCCAAAGGTGACCTCGTACTGGTAGTACTTGAGCCGGACCTGGTCGAGGGTGCGCTGGACCAGGTTCCGGCGCTGGTGGAGGAGCACCTGGCTGACCCTCTGGCTACTCGAGGTGGCCGACATGGCGACCGAGTATTTGGCGACCAGCTCTTCGACTGCCGGAGACGGGGCTGTCGAGGTATAGCACGACTGGACTGTAGTAGCCATTGTGGATGTTATATAGAGAGTGATGGCCTGGGTAGCCAGTCAGTCGGTCGGCAGTCGTTATGCAGTCAATCTAGGGTTGGGCCTTGTCCCTCCTTCCTGCACTGAGGATGTTTTTTTTTTTTTTTTTTTTTTTTGGTTTCCTTCAACCCCGCGAGACGCAATTGCCCCGCGCGAGCTGGTTGACAAAAAGTCTCGAGAAGGGGAACAGCGCGTGTACTCGGTGATGAAATGGATTTCTTCTCCTCGTGGCGCTGGTCCGGAACGCCGCGGATATTCTGTACAGACGACACAAACACAGCTTTTATGGCAGGGATGCGAGTGGATTGAGGCAGTCGATAGGAACAGGGAATACGAATAACAATAGTTAGTCACCCAGCGCCGTTGGATGCTTGAGAATGTACTCTGTACGCTACAACTTGAAAAAAAAAGAGCAGGAGAAACAGACGGAGTAGAGAGATATGTATAGAAGAAAACGAAAGCGGCGCGGATGTCGATCGAGGGCGTGCCAAAATCGAATCCTGCCGGATTTACCGGCACAGCAACTCTTCACCAACCAACCTAGTTCCTTGCCTATACTCCGAACTTCTACTACATACTCCGAACTCCCTCCTACGTAACGACGAGTCAGACGAATCTACTTCCTCGAAATCCACTTCTAGCCTGCTTACTACGCACTAACTGCCTCTGGCTAGCAAAGCGGCCAATTTGTGTGGCTCGTCCTCCGATCATAAGATGAAAATCGGGGCAGACCCGCTCGTCACTGCAGCCAAGGCAAGCCTGAGAATTTAAAGCAGGGCGTCACGGCTTCACGGCAACTGGTATTATTGAGGATTTACGGAGTAGCACGGATCTGAAGCCGAACTGTGGCTCTCCGAATGGAGGAACATGGAACCCACGGCGGAGTCAGGAAGCTGGAAACGGAAACCCTCGGCTCTTGTCGCCTTATGTAGTAGAATCCCTTCTATGTTGATTTTATGCTCTTCCCAAGTGAATTAGTGGTTTATGTAGTTACTCCGTAGTACTCCGTATCAAGCAGTGGAATAAAACAGGTCTTGATCCTTGCATGGTATTCTGACAGCAAGATTATCCCTACTTAGTACCTAGTAGTCACCTACTCTACACCCATTATTACTTGAGAATTACTATAACTGCTATGTAGTAGTACAGGTTAGTGGTGGTATAGTAGCAGCTCATTCATTAGGGATATTTCGGCATGATTTCTAATTTACTGAAAATTGTTCAATACAGCCAAAACTAATTTACATGGCATTATTCTTACTCAGCTTATCTTAGGCACCTTGCTTATTATTGATAATCGAGAATTAATAATAACCTACCCTCAGCTCTCCGTGTCGCCAAATTTTGTTTTCATTCTCTGTTGTGATCCCATTCTATGACGAGTATTTACCACGAACATGAAGCAGGAAGGCTAAGGCGACTCAAGACTGATGTGACAGCCGACAAAACGTTGAGATTATAGACGAATATGAGAGTAGAGCTCTCCGGCTGAACTGTCTGTCTTCTGCTGCTGTCGACGGTAGGGTATTCGAGTGATCAACAAGATAGACATCGATCGGCAGACTTTAAAGATGAGGACCCACGTGCAGTTCTCCCTGAGGATATCTGAAGTAATCACTTATAGTTCTTGTCTTTTCGGGGTGCTAGGACGCTCACCTCTTCCACCAGTGAATGATAGCCAAGGCTGCGCCATGACCAGAGCATATCGCCAGATATCGCTTGATGGAGATTCGTCTTTCATTTGGTCAAGTGGATAGTTCCTTGGGGAACGTCTATAAGCGTCGCGTGGTCTGGGTTCGTCAGCGGCTAATAGAATTTCTGGATGGATCTCCAAGGGAAGATATCTTTCAATAAATTTTTCAGTTGCCTCCTTGAACAATAAGATGTGTCGCTGCAGTTGATCATATTGAACGGCGTTATTCCTTTGGAATCTGCGCAGATCTCCCCTCCCTCCACCAATCTTATTGCCTGGTCGAAGAAGTGGTATTCTGGCATCCGAGGCGATATGTATGTATTCATTTTGCTTTGCTATCGCGAGCCTCGAAGATCATTCTGTGCACAGTGAGAGTGAGATCGTTAGCCAAGGAACTGCCGCTGAAGCGACGGCCGAGATTATGGTATCTGCCGTGCTGCTAATAGTTGTCTGTTGGTGAGGAAGAAGCCTTGTAGAGATATGGCCGATGTAATTCTTCGTCAAGTTATTATATTCCATAGACAGTGGAGATGTAGAAATACTTATAGAGTCCACTGTCAACTAAAGTTGCTGGTACAGTACCTAGGTAGTAGGTACCTGTAAATTGCCTCTGGTCCAAGAATACTAACCAATAAGAGGGTGGAAGGGTACCTGACTCTAGGTAGAGAACCATCTTATAGAATATCTTAGATCATAACAGTACTAATTAGTTTATCTACATCCTTAATCCCAATAATACCCACTTATCTAACTGTTCTGTAACTCACTATCCTGTTCTCCCCAGATTTAAACCCTGCCCCCACCAACTCCTCGTACGCGAGGCGGTATGGATGGATACGAACGGTTTCAGCCTTAAGTCCGGCTACCCCTTAGATCATCTATCCCAGCAGTCCCTTCATCTCCAGGCCGTTAACTGTTGCTCTTCCTGTCGTTCCTTATTGATTATTATTGAGACACTCGTTTGTTTAGAATCCAATATATCAACAATTATTTTTTTCTGTATCTCAGTCGTCGCGTCTCGGTCATCATCCCACACACACACCAGTCTCATCTACCGCAAGATGCTGTCGTTTCTTCGCAGGAGCAGCTGCGACGGCAGCGCTAATGAGTGTGAAAAGCCCACCAGCCAGATGCTGACCATGGGGGTGCCCCTCATTATCAGTTCAACGTGTGTGACTCCGACTGTGTATAGTTGATTCTTTGACACCACAGACGAAACTAACCGACAGCTGGCTCCAACAGTCTCGTTGTTACCGCCTTCGCCGTCCTTACCTACCTCTACTACAAACGCCGCAACAGGGATGACAGGGAGGATCGTGAAGAACGGGCGCAAGGCATCGGCTACTACGCGCGCGATGAAGACGTAGAGGACTTGGAGCCGACGTATAGACAACCGGGAAACAAGGCCGCGAATCGTCATGACGACTTCTATCCCGCCTCCTCACGACGCGGCTCGGACGCTTCGTTTCTCGACGTAAAAGACCCTAACGGGCCCTACCATCTCTCGGATCTCAGCGAGAGCACATCCACTGTCTATCAGCAACAAGGTCAACGGCCATCGCAGCAGCAGCAGCCACAATCGCAGCAACCACAACAGCAGCAGGAGACACCGGGGAACCAACCCCCGCAGAATCCTAGCGGTGAGGGATGGCGAGACCTCGTCAATGAGAACAAGGCCGTCCAGCCTCACTCATGAGCTGAGCTCAGTTATGCTTCTCTTCTCCCAGGAATTTCCCTTTCAGGATGCCCTGTGTCTTCTCTTTCTCTCCCTCTCTCTCTCTCTCTCTCTCTCTCTCAGTCCTTTCTGTGTTTCTAGCGGTTCTGTATTTTTACTGCGCCTATAACTTTTGTCAGCGCACCTTACTTTTCTTAAGGGGGGAGGGGTTGGGTAGAAATCTATCTGGATGCTTGAATTGTTGTTTCTCTCTTTCTCTTCTCTCTCTCTCTCTCTGTGTGTGTCGCTCTCTCTATGCTTGCTTTAAATGATGTTTGTCAATTTCTGTACAGGCAGCTGATGGCTGAGAACTAGCACTAGGTTGATATTTTCTAGGTTCAGTACATAGAAAAACCTGATTCCATTCATAAGTCCTGTAGAAGTGTATAAAACTGTAGGCAAAAGCCCAAACCCCTTAAAATAGAGATAAATAATAGGGTATTCCAGTGATGTCATATCGGGTGTTTTAATGGAAGCCTTCCCACAACCCCGCCCTGGCCAGAACAACAACCAGCCAGCTCCGGCACCCGCGAGAACAACGAGACAACCATGGCCGAGGAAGACCCTCTCGTCCAGGCACTGCCGCCTGCGACCGACTATCTCACCTATCTCACCTTGCTCGAGTATCAATTAACCCCCGCCCGGCTGCCGCTCCTCCACAAACTGCTGCAGGATGAGACCCTCACCACCAACATCGGCTGGGACCTGGTTCACCTGCTGCTGCCTATGCTGCCACAGTCCCTTGATTGTCTTCAGGATATTGCGCGGCTCGGCAATCCCCGCGAGGTGATTCTGCGGGTCTCCGAGGCTCTGATGCAGCTTCAACCGAGCGACGACGACGACGACGACGACGACGATGATGAACACAACGCTGATGACGGATCGGAAGCATCCCCAGTTCTTCCACGACACGTCAGACAGTTCAACTGCCTCGTGGCGATGCTATCAACGCTGCATTCCCGTATTCAGACCAAATATCCAAGCCGGTTTATTGCGACGTCGCTGCAGGCTGCACTGGAGGCGTACACGCTGTTCCCCACCAACGAGACCACTACCGCGTTGGTCGAGTTCTTCCGCGACGTCTCGCCGTCGAAGCGACCGGCACCACCCCCGCGGGCCGCCAGCGAGTCCAGCGTCGTGCGCGTCTCACAGGCATCGGCTCCGGACCCGGAGGCGGAAGCGCAGTCCCCCTCGCCCAACACGGACAACGAGAAGGAGCTTGTGAAGAAGTATCTCCAGTTCGGCCTCATGGAGTTGCTTAAGTCGTTCCTGTTGAGTCTCTCGGGTCCGACAGACCCGGGGATGTCGTGGACAGGTCGTGTGCTGGAGAAGTTGCATCCTGAGTCGCAGATTGCCAACAAGCAGTCGCAGACGGATCTTTACGCCAGTACTAAAGAGTTGAGGGAAAGAGATATGATTATTGGGAAAGTAATGGTACGCCCGAGAAAAAAAAGACTGAAAACCCCCGTGTATAGCTCGTGCTAACTCTACGCTTTTACAAAAAGGCTCTATCCCGAGACTTAGGTCTCAGCAATGAACAGCTTCTTTCGGTTGTCTCGCTCCCGCCGGGAGACCAGCCTTCGCCGTTGGATTTTGATGACCTGCCAAAAACGCCGGACGGGGTTCCATTCGAGAGACATGGGGCCCTTCTGCTCTTGACCGCACGGGCTGCGACCACGGTGCTGTTTTCGTCCGGTTCGGAGGCAGTCATGTTGCCCGACCTGCCGCGCCTCTTTGTGAATTTTATCGGGGACATCGAGTCCCTAGATGAAGTGGCATTTGGACAGCCACAAGTGCTTCTGGACTCACTTTTGGCACTGACGGTTCTTTCAACGGCGCGACAGTCAGTCGAGGCGCCCGCAGACCCGAAAGAGTTCAAGGACTTTCTCATACGGGTGACGGCCTGTTCCTCACGGCAAAGCTACACGACCGTCAGACGGATCCCGGCCGCCATCTTCCACAGCCATCCGTCGGAGTTGGTGCGGTTTAAGGTCCTGCGACATATCTTCGAGACAGACAGACTCCATTCTGCGCGCGAGACGGCCGTTGGCTGGCTCAAAGATGAGATTTTGACTGCGGCGAAAGGCCAAGAGGCCGACAACGACAACAAAATCTTCCTTAACCCGCACTACTTCTCCGTACTGTTCCCGTTCCTGTTCAATCCGTCCGAGATCCTTCTGGACGTTCATACGGAGATTGTGGCCTCGTGGCTACGCTTCTCGCAGACCCTGACGCCCACCATTCATGCCGCCCTGAACCTGTACTATATCCTTGTCTCCTCGGCGCGTCTTCGCACCGAACTGCAGCTCGAGAAGACCTATCTGTACTTCCGGGGCCGGTTTCTAGAGCCTCTGAAATCCATCTGCCACGCCTTCGAGTGTGATCTCGTAGCCAACGGCGGCGACGGCCGCCTTGAAGCTGCCGTCGGCGAGGACCTCGTCCGCATCGGCATGGCCCGTTCCGTGGGTATCATCACCCATATCGTCGGGCAGGTCGACGAGGCAGTCAACGAAGCGTTTGCCGGGGCGGAGGCAGAGATGCAGGAGCCCAGCATGGATGATATTGCTCGCGTGGACGCCATCCGGAAAGACACATTACTTTAGCTGTATATAAAAACATAGTACCTAGTTTTCTGATACACGCAATGACTGCTAGATATACTACAGTTTGTTCATTCATTCTTTCCTCTCTCCCAACGACATCTGGTAATTTGACAGGTCCAGACACCGCCGCAGCTTATCTAGGTACAAGGATAAGAGAGAAAAAAAAGGCAAGTCGTATGTATATACCTTTCGAGAAAAAAAAAAGCACCAGAGAAAGATGAAAATAAACGAGAGAATGGGATCATGTCGAGAAGAGAGGAATAGGACACGCAAATCCAGTCCAGTCCAGTTCTTTGCTTTGACGAGGTTCGAGCAATGACCCGGTAAGTATTCAGTGTGCATAGCATTTATGACCCCCCAACGTTTCCCCTAGAAGAAAATTCCGTCTTGTCTTGTCTGTCGTTTCGAATCGATCGATTCATGCATTGCGTTCTTTACATGATGACGCAGCCACCGCCGGGGGAGGCCATCAAGACACATCCGCCACCGGGGGAGGCCATGAGGACACAACCGCCGCCGGGAGAAGCCATGAGGACGCAGCCGCCGCCAGGAGAAGCTATACAATAGACCCGTTAGACTGACATTGAGAGAGTATTGAGCTAGTATTTGGAAGTTGTAAACGCACCCTTAGAAGCCATTGTAAGTGATTGGATTGATGGTCACAGACCGAGATTTGAAAGTACAGAGTGTGTTTAAGAGATTGACTGGAGTGGTGATGAGAAGGAGAAAAGAGAACGTCGAGATGGATGACAGCCGTTATTTATACCTTGAGTCTGCTCCTCCAGAGAGCATAACCTGAATACTCGTGAATACTACTGCCAATTCAGATGTTGATATTGTTCCTGACCAGTGAGCCAATCCGCTCTACTTCGTGGACAGGATCAATGGAGACACAATATCAGACAAGCCCCCAGACCCGCATATTGAAAGAGATCTTGAATTCGAGGCGGTCGAGTTTCAGCCGTGAATGAGCTGCCTACCTGGGTAATGGGGCCTCAGGATGGAGCCGTCTCACCTCTTCTTCATTGTTCTGAGATAGAGCATTGGAGTACTCTATCATCTGAAAGACTCGAAGGACCACTTTTCCTACTATCTGGTTTGTTCGTATCGGCTGTGCAGTCGAACCCGTGGAGACGCAGCATTCATCCATGTTCTCCGTGGCGAGATGTTGTTGTTGGATCGTCTCGTCTGTTCGTATTGTTGTAGGTGAGAGCCCACGCTAGCCCTTTTCGGATAGATATTGTTCTCGCAGAACAATATCAAGCTGGTTACTAGACCTCGCTACCTAGGTAAGCCATTGAACACCATTTGAACTAATAAAAATCCTTTGAGCAAAAATGAGAATACGGCTCTCCCCTATGATTGGTCTGATCTGAGAGCTTTGTAAAAAGAAAAAAAAAAAAAAGTGAAGCGACCACCGGGGGACTCGAACCCCCAACCTTTGCTTAATGAGTTGCAGTAGGAGAGCAACGCTCTACCATTGAGCCAGGCAGCCGTGTCAGCGTTGAGCGAGTCCCGGATTTAGTTATATAAGCCAGATTTTGTCAAATTTATTACAATGCACACACTAGGTAACTGGTTAACTAGTATCTATTTACTACAAGTTGAGTGTCTACAGCCATTCCGAGGAATTTTCTTAGATAAAAGCAGTAATCACCGTTTCTGAATAATCATGTTTATGGATAATTGGCAATCTGGATCATGACAGGGGGGGGCGAAAAAGCATAAATGTGACAGGCTAACTAGGTGTAAATCGGCTCAGTCAAGTCATTGAGCGACAGGCCCTCCTTGGCAATGTCCTCCTCGATCAAAAACATCAAAGGCATCTCGACCAAGGTGCCCTTGACCTGGCTGAGCTGTTCTTTGACCTGCTGGACGCCCTCGGGTCCAGGAGCAAACTCCTCGCGAACCACATGGCCCCACTGGTAGCGCGCCGGGTGACGCTCCTTGGAGCCATCGGCAGCGTCCTTGTCGGCCGCGCGGAAGAAATACTCGTAGAACTCCTTGTATGTTGCCCAGTTGCGCACAGAGTCGTCGGGTACGGCATGGAACACCTTGTTGAACACTTGGGTGTTGGTGCGCGCCCGGGTGTTCCACAGGCTCTGGAACGTGTCCGCCAGGGGATCCGCCACGATCTGGCTTTCCGGGGACTCGAGGTCCAAGTGGCTGGGGATACCGACGGGCTCGGAGCTGGCAGTCGGCTGCTGGTAGTTCTGTGCAGGGAGCAGGCCCAGGTGCTTGCGGAACAGCTCCCGTCTGAGTGAGGTCGCGAATCGACCCACCGTAAAGGGCTTGCCATTCATAGTGCTGTGTACAGGTGTGAAATCCTCAATCACAATCGCAATCTCGGAGTCATGGTCTCCCAGCTGAGATCGGTCGTTCAGGTTGGCAGAGCCGCAGATCACTACCCTGTCATCGGCAATCATGACCTATTTCTGTTAGTTTTTTTTTTTCCCTCGACATTTCACAAGTGTGAGTAAATCAGACCTTAGAATGGATGTATAGCTCTTCGCTAACGAAAGCGTGAATCTCAGCCTCGGGTGATCCGTCCCAAGGCACGTTACGGATATCCTCGCCATTCAACATGTAGCACTCGCTAACGCTGTCCCACCGCCCGGAAGTCACCGGCTTCGAACCATAGACTTGCTGCGCGGCTTGTTGATACTGCTGGTAGGGCGCCGTGGTGTCGAACGCAGCCCGGGGAGCACCAGGTCCATAGCCACCTTGTCCGCCGGTAGTGACATCGTGCTCTCTGCGCGCCTCTTCGTAGTTGACACCGCTCCGCTGTTCGACTTGGTGAATCGTATCGCTGACGTTGAGACGGTCATAGTTACGAAGGTTGTAGAAGCGGATGTAGTCCATAGGATTGAAGCCTTCCTTGGCGATCAACTCCATGATACTGTGTCCTCCACGGTTGATCGAGTTGTATTGGAATTCCATGATCGCACGTGTGCCGAGGGCCGAGTCGTCT
Organism: Penicilliopsis zonata CBS 506.65; assembly: GCF_001890105.1. Taxonomy (NCBI): domain Eukaryota; kingdom Fungi; phylum Ascomycota; class Eurotiomycetes; order Eurotiales; family Aspergillaceae; genus Penicilliopsis; species Penicilliopsis zonata. The sequence goes on from NW_019208911.1 coordinate 2,020,405, forward strand.
CGCAGGTCGCCCGCGAAACCAGGAACAGACGGGATGACAACAATAATCTTGTACTTCTCGCCTGCCCGAGCCGCGCGCAGGATCCGCTCGACAATCGCAGCACCAATCTGGTTGTGAACAGGCTTCTGAGAATCGCCCGTCGCGGTGATGAAGAACTGGTTTTCGATATAAACGAAATGCTGGCTGTTGCGGATGACGGCGGCGTAGGCATCGGCAATGGAGTGTTCTGTGGGAATACCGTGGCTCCAATTCGAGCAGCTTCGCACAATTTGACAAGTCATGCCTCCACGCACTTGCTGTTGAGGACGGCCATACGTGTTCAAGCGGTCCTGGTAGTGGTGCATCTGGCCCGCCAGCTGACTGCGAATGACACTGCTGTATTCGGTAAACTCCTCGCGGAACCGACGGGTACTGGACCCTGAGCCCGATCCAGAGCCTCGCTCATGATCGCCTTCACCGTATCCTCCGGCGTGGTAGTATTCATCAATGCCGCGGGTCTGGCTGTGCTGTTGATCTTGCGTGGGCGGAGGTGGGAAGTAGGGAGCCTGGGCTGGAGGCGTCGGGGTTTGCTGATACGGCGCGGCGGAGGGCTGGCTCGGGTGTCCAGGAGGAGGTGGTGGGAAAGAATCGCCAGTATAAGTGTATGTTTGGCTAGCGTGAGGCTGAGATAGATCCGGCGAGCCCGAGTATGGCTGGTGATAGCCTGATGCTCCCTGCGCGCCTTGAGTGCCTTGAGCTTGGGACGGGTTCGGAGATCCGGCGTATGGTTGTTGATAGCCTGCCGCCCCCTGAGTGCCCTGGGTCTGGGTTGGGTTCGGCGAGCCGGTGTACGGTTGCTGGTAGCCCGATGTTCCTTGGCCCTGGGACGGTGGCGGGTGCGGGGATGGTTGCTGGTAAGCCGATGCTCCTTGGCCTTGGGACTGAGGTGGCGGAGTACTAGTGTAAGCCGATGGACCTTGGCTCTGGGATGGCGGCGGGTGCGGGGAACCAGAGTATGGTTGCTGGTAAGCCGATGCTCCTTGGCCTTGGGGCTGGGTGGGGTTCGGACTGCCGGTGTAGGATTGCTGGTAGCCCGGTGTTCCCTGGGACTGGGGCGGAGGTGTCGCGCCAGCGTACGGTTGCTGGTATCCCGAAGGTCCTTGACCTTGAGACTGGGGCGGATGCGGCGAGCTGGGGTTTGATGGTTGATAGGCTGCTGCTCCTTGGGCCCCAGAATATGTGGATGGAGTGTTTGCTTGATAGCCGGGTGCTGGAGGCTGTTGAGGAGGCTGCTGCTGCTGCTGCTGCTGACCAGGTGCTGCTTGCTGCTGAGGAGGCCTTTGCTGATATTGTTGCTGGCCAGTAGAGGAGGTAGGACGCCCGTAAAGCACCAAATTGGTATACCTCTGCTGATTGCGAGCTTTATACTTCGTCTCGTAGATGAAGTTCCAACGCTGCACAAAGTGGCGACGCAGATCCTCAACAACTGGACCATGCAAACTCACGGAGATGTCAGACCAGCCCATACGCGACGTGGCCTTCCGGTCCAATTGATTGTTTTCCCAGTGAGAGACATCATGGAAATCAAGGACACGGGCATTGTTGTAGTCCTGGCCTGGAAAGACGATTTCGTTGAGGTCTGTCGGGTGGACGTCGGCAATAGAGTGCTGGTGAGTATCCCAGCGGCCGAAGCACAAGTCCAGACCTCCCATGAATGCAACTGCGCCATCAATCAAGCAAAGCTTTTCATGATGGGCCCAGTACAGAATAGCGTCGTCTTTCATGCCGTATAGACTCTTGAGGGCATCTCCGGGCAGTTTTGCGAGAGAGGTCGTGTCAAGTAAAAGGTTTTGGAACGAAGAAGCGATACTGGCCTCTATTTCTTTCCCGTCAGGGATGTGATCGGGATGACGGAAAACAGAGATATTTGGATGAAGGCCTTCCAACACGTGTTTTGTGTGTGCCGAGGACACTATAAGACGATACTGGTGAGCTAAGCTCGTGAAATCTTCGAATGTTTCGCACTTACAGGTCAACGCCTGAGTAACCTCCTTGTACACGATGACGTTGATGCGAACCCCACGCTGGGCGGCAGCTTGGAGCATGCGGTCCAAACGATACTGTTCATTCTTGGCAGGAGGGCGTCTCAGATATAGTTCTGGAGAAAGCCACCCTTTATAATGCATGTTAATGATATGAAGAAAGTCTTTCTTCGAAGGGCTGCGGCAAACACTTACAGTCCAGGATCCAGATCGACTCCCGAGCGTTTTCGATCGCTCGGGAGACGGCCCAGAAATAGTTGCAACCATCAACATACCACTTGACATCGTTGCCTTCGCGCGTAGGAGCGAAGCTACCGAATCTGTTGTTCTGCTGTGCATTGGGCTTCTCTGTACCATATTCCGCATACGCCTTTGGATCAATAGCTGTGCCCAGTCGCTGAGCGACATCTGTGCCTAGATCGGTAACAGCGCCTTGGATTTTGTCGAAAAGGCCGGAGAGTTTGTCTTGCTTCTGAGGCTTCTCTTGATACTGAGGCTGAGGCTGCTGGTAGCCGGGAGCAGACTGCTGGCCCTGAGACCCATAGGAATAGTTCTGCGAGTATTGGTTGGGCTGACCTTGATGTTGCTGGAAAGGCTGAGGAGGCTCATTCTACAGAAGCCGTCGGTTAGTAAATACAAAAATGTCATGTTTGACAATATTGTTCAGTTGAGCTAACCCCATAATTTCCAGAACCGTAGGAGTACTGCTGGGAGGCCTGGCCTGACTGCTGCTGCTGCTGCTGCTGCTGCTGTTGGGACTGAGAGTGATGGGTTTTGTAGGTCTCCTTCAACATCTTGAAGGTGTCATCAATAAACCCCCTGGTGCTCTCCCCATTTCCCCCACGACCGGAATTCTCATAGTACCGGCCATAGGCCAGCGGATTTTCTTGGTCCGACATAGCACACACGGCTCAAGAGGGATACGTGGTCGAAGTAGACGAGAAGAACGTCCGCAACGACAACAATAATTGTGACAGACGTTCGAGTAGGAAAGACAAAAAATCGAGGCGAAACACTGGAGAGGACGGTCGATCACTATTTAACTATCAGATGGTAAAGCCATCATCGGTCTGGGTCAGCCAGCTCATCTCATCCCACCGAAGATTCCGCAACACCGCTTCAGCCCCGCAGCCCAAGAGACCCTAGTCCTGATGGAACGCGTGTGTTTCTGGGCGAGTGAGTGAATGCCACTGAATGGCCCCATCTCAGCTCCGTCATCCCGGCCACTGTCATACTCCATAGGCTGCAGCATTTGCGGAGCATGATAGGTGGGCACTGAGATGGCGTTTCATTTGGCTGGATAGCTCTTCAGACATTGGCTAAGCCGAAGCATGGGTCTTCACTCGGGCTGTGGCTGTGCACTGGCAGATCGCGTCGTGGTCTTTTCTGACGAGCTGAGAGAGTTGGCTGCCACAGTCCGTAGCTTGAGCCACCGGCATTGAATTTATTCTTGGGTACAGGTAGTAGAATATATATTTAACTTTCTGAAATGGTCCATGGGAGTCTCAGCGAGGATTTGGGGGGGGGAGACAGGTACTTGATAGAGGAGTGTTGAGTCTGTTGAGCGTTGAGTGTTGACGAGCCCCGCACACGTGATAGGCAGAAAGAGCTCACCGCCTGTTTGCGGACCCCGCAGCGCTGCTTACCGAATCGGGAAAGTGACGCGCTCCCCGCTCGACAGTTGGAGAAGGTTGGAGCACACAGCCTTATATCAGGACGAAATCGGCGCTCGAATCTTGCAATTTGTCTAATCTGCAGTCTTTGACTAGAGAAGCCCTCGGTTTTCGCACTGTTTACTTGATCAAAGAAAGAGAGATCCGTTCCAGAACGCCCGCACACCATGTCGCTCGCCACCCTTGATGTATACCCCTCCGCTAGTTGTTTAGGATGGTTTTACAGGAAACAATGATGATAGCTAACCGAGAGGCTACTAGGCCTCCCAACATCCGAGTCTTCCGGCTTCGGCGCAGACTCTGTTCAAAGCGAAGGCGTCCAAGAAGCTGAGCTTCGAGCAGATCGCCCAGCATATCGGCCGCAACGAGGTTGCCACGGCTGCGATATTCTATGGCCAGGCCAAGGCATCACCGGAAGATATCGAGAAGTTGGCATCACTCCTTAGTATTTCGCAGGAACTGCTCGAAGACCAGCTGAGTGGGTTCCCGGACCGTGGCCGCTCAGTGGAGATGCCGCCAAAGGAGCCCCTCATCTACCGGCTATACGAGATTGTCCAGAATTACGGCTACGCATACAAGGCGGTTCTCAACGAGAAGTTTGGCGACGGCATTATGAGTGCCATCTCCTTCTCGACCAAGGTAGAGAAGGAAACTGACAAGGATGGCAACAATTGGGCTGTCATCACTCTGCGTGGTAAATGGTGAGTGATGCTATATTATCGGCCTCATGGTATATAAAAACACTCCAACTAATTGAAGATACAGGCTGCCATTTTCAAGGTTTTGATCAATGAGAGAAATCATAATTATATGTATTGTATGCATACAATAAAGTAAGGAAAGAAAGGTGATACTGTATCTATTATTAGTCTATAGCAATTGATATAGTGGCATTATTCCCTTCTATAATCACCTTTATAATCTTCTATTCTACAATGGCAAATCTAACACATTTTTCTTCATCGACATTATGAAGGTAACTGAGAACCAGGTTTTGCTGCCTAAATAGGGAGGCTGTTGCTGTTCTTCTCACCCCTATTTATCTCTTCTTCCCACCTACTAGGCTTGCTTTGGAATTCTGCCTTCTTCAACCAATGGTCTCTTCAGCTTCTCAGTGACTGAGGGGGTGAATGAGACCGACCGTTAAGAGGATTGACTAGTCAACCACCAGATTCTTTTCTCCCAGGTATTTTACCAGCATCAATCCTCACTCTTCCCCTTACGAGCTACAGGAAACAGCCTCCAAAGATGCCTACCTCGTCCTCACAGGTCAAGGTGCAATGCACTCTGCCACAGTGTCATCAGACCTTCGATTCTGTTCAAGACATGAGAGCGCACCAGATGCAGGATCCAAGCCATCACTACTGCGGCCGATGCGACGAAGAATTTGCGGATGAAGAGCGCCTTCTCATCCACAAGATCAAGAGCAACAAGCACATCATCTGTCCAATTTGCGGTCTGGATTTTCGCAGCGAGGGAGGCCGAAATGTCCACATCCGCCAGGTAACCCTGAGGGCTCCTCTCTCATACTTGAATTCTGGGACTGACATTGCAGAATCATCGTGCTGAACAGAACATGGTGTGCGTAGGCTGCCAGGACACCTTCAAGAGCGCGACGGGACTGATGCGGCATATTGAAGAAAACGAATGCCCCGAGATCAGCAGCACCCGCCTGTTGCAAGAGCAGTCGAAGAAGATGATGATCAAACAGGCTCTGAAAGGTGGTGAAACATTTCCAAAATCAGCCATTCTGGACCCGACAGATCTCGATGATATCGATGGTGGCGTCAAGATCAACGAGCCAAACCGTCTGCCCAACCAGCTGGCTAATAAGGACTCTACGCGCCTTGGACCAGCTAAGATCCCCATGGAAGATTGGCCGAAGCTGTATGGGAAGACTCCGGCACCTGTCTCTTCTGCTCGAAGCGACTTGATGGCATTCTCCGAGGTTGGCCGGGCCAATACCTCTACAGTCAGTGTGAAGGTTGAGGACCAGGAAGGAGCTCCCTCTGTCGTCCAGGGTGGTGACAATTGGGATGCCACTGCCGCCCCTCGTGGTCTCGGTGCATTTGGTGTCGACCTGCCTGATCCTGGCCAAACCCTCCGCATGCTCAAACCAAACTGGGACGCGACCAAATTCTTCAACTCTTACAGTGGGCTGTACCAGTGTCCCGGATGCAGTGAGGAATTCAAGACCATGAGAGAGTTTGAGCAGCACTTCTTGAGCAAGAGCCATGGCAGAAACGTGGTGCAGTCAGTATCATCTCTAGCTCAAGATAGATACCTAGAAGTCTCTAACGGTGCTTTTCTTCTAGATGTCCCGGGTGCTTCAAGTACTTCAAAACCACTGCCGCCCTTGTTGCTCATTGTGAAGCGCCAACCACCCGCTGCGAGATCAACGGTTCGCAGCAGTACGGACAGATCATCGACGAGCTCACTGGGGGTGTGATCCAGGCAAATGGCTACAACATGGATGGAACCATCAAGTACGAGGCTGGCCAGCTGGAATTGCAGAAGACAACGACTATCGGGGTCGACCTGGAGAAAATCAAGTGGTAACGATGGATTGCACTGGTACTTGTTCCTATACGAACACAATGTGGCCGCTGATCATGCATTCATGAGGTTACAGTGCACCCTTACTTAGTCCAACTAGGTCATCTGAATTGAATCTTCCATACTATTATACTTGGTGTTAACTATTGATTGACTCGGGTATACGCTATGACTATGTAGACGAAGGCGATCGGTCCACACGATCTAGCAGCAATCCTCGCAGCACTCAAAACAGCACAAACCAGCGCAACTGTAGATCATCAGGTTAGTGTCTAGTTCCTGTATCCTTAACGTGAGACAGGTGACATGACTTACATTCCGCAGCAAATATCACCGGCTTCACCACCACGCAGGCGCATAGTACTATTCATCGACTCCTGGGATGCCTATATCCATGTTAGTTTTCCCCCCCCCTTCATTTTTCGACGAAAACATCAAAAGGAGACACACAGGCTGCTCTGTCACAACACGCTCCGTCGTCGGCGCCCCGGGACTGGAGGGTTGTTGCATGGTGAGTGTCTCAGGGACCCATGTTTGGTGTTGCTGTTCCTTGGGGGAGGACTTGAAGATATCGAAGAAAGGCATATTCGGTGAAGTATGTATATGAAATAGATAATAGAAGATGAATCTGAGGTATTGAATCGGTGAAATGGATATAAGCTCTGTACTCTGTGCTCTTTTGAATCGATTCAGGGTCCAGTCTAGTCCTCTCATCTACATATAAGTACTACTTCTTCCATAATGTCATCTGTGACATCATAAGCTCTTGTTAATCCAGGTCGCTGATCATTACGTGTCGCGCGGCATGGCCATAGAGTTGGGCTGTTATCTTTCATATATAGATCCAAGAATCAGGTATTTTAAATCCTTCTCGCGCCACTGGCGTGGTGTCATGCACAATGATACAATTGTATTTCTGTCAAGTAGTTGGACATCTTGTTGTCCGATTTCGCTGTCTACTTAGGTATATTAGAGCTTTTAGATAGAATAGAAGAAGCAATAGCAGAGTGACAGCAGTACAGAAATAAATATAGAAATAAATCGGTAGATAATGTGATGCCTGATTGATGCCTGAATATCAAGGCAAACTGCACAAACAGCCGAACGGCTCCCCGTAAATTTTTCTCACCAACAACCAACTTGTGAATAACAACAGAAAGAATAAGAAAACCATCTACAAGAGTGATCAGTTAAATACGAACTGAAATGGCCGACATAGACCGCGAAAAAGACTACCTCCGATTCAAGCATGGCGCCGCCGTCGCCTTTGTGATCGCCTCGCCCATTCTGCTGGCCCTCCCGCCGCGCAAACTCGACCACCTCGCCGTGTTGAACATTGGCGCCTTCGCCTTCTCAACAAACTACCTCGTGCGCGAGCATACAGGCCGCAGCATCGTCGAGCGGATCGAGGGCAAGCTTGCCCGGCCGCAGCTGCAGATCCTGCGCGACATGCCCACCGAGAAGGCGGAGAAGCTGCAGGCCCAGCTGCGCGCGGAGCGAGACGCGCAGATCAGCTCCGGGCAGGTGACTGGGGAGGACCTCGAGCGGCTCAAGGCCCGGCAGGCGCAGGAGAAGGGCGTCATGCAGCGGTTATGGATGGGAGGGGAACAGGAGGGATGGAAGGAGAGGCGGCTGCAGGAGGAACAGCAGGCGCTCGATGAAGGGAAAGGGTACGGATACTTGATCAAAAAGCATTTCCAGGATGTCTGGAGGGGCCAGTCGGGCCAGACAACGACGGATCAATCGAGTACAACTGGTCAACAACCGGAGACCAAGTAACTCTCTTCCTCTCCCTTCTCGTTTTTCTCTTGAGCAGCGGACCGGTTCTCTGCTGGTTTATTTATACATTGCCTGGCTCGGTCAATGTCTGTACAATATTCGTCTCCAAGACGCTGGGATACTTAATTTATGTGATATCTGTTTCATTGATGAATATATTGACTGCATAGAGACTTCATCCAGTGGTTGTCCCCCCATTCGAGCAATGAGACAAGGGAAACATCCCCCACAGTTTTTTTTCTGTGTAGAGGTAAAAACCTTGCCTGGGACGATGGTTATCATAAATACATGCCCGATCTCTCTCTGCACAGTACATGACCCGATTCTCTCTGCTTCCCTGGCTCAATGGCCCGATACATGATGTGCTCTCGACATGATCGTTCCAACCCAAATCTCTCTCATCTCTGTTACAAAAGAAATCAAGCTTGATACATGATATACTCTCGAAATGAAACTGTTCTTCTCCCATCCAAATCTTCCCCAAAAGTACATGATATACTTCTCCACATGAAATTGTTCTTCTTTCTTCAATACAAATCCTCTCCAAAGATACATGATATAACTCTCAACATGACATTGTTCTTCTTCAATACAAATCTTCTCCAAAATCTCCTTCAAATATACTTCATTTGAGTATACCCAGGGGGCCCCCTGTTTGCGAATATATGGTTCCATTTGAACCGCAGTGGTGCATATAGATGCATGTCGTCGATGGTTTCGACGGTGTGGTTGGCGATGTATGGCTCAGTGCCAATGCTGATGACTCAATAATGTCATTGTTGATGCATGACTCGATGTCAATGCAGAGGTGCCATGTATTTGATTGGCATGTATATCTTGTGATGTGACCGTGCTCGTTTTGCTCGTGTATCGTGTAGCGAGTGTGTGTGCCGTTGAATCGATTCGTGGTAACGCCGTGATAAATGTATATTCAGGTAATGACCATGGGATGAAATGCTCAATGATGGATAGAGCTGAAGTTTTTTTGTTTCCCTTGAGAGATGATCATGTAGTGGCGTGAGGTTCGTTCGATTATTCGATTGAAGTGGATTTCGTTGAAACACATAGATGAATATATATGTAACGAGCGTGTTTCGAGTGAAATTTTATCAGAACTGGTCCAAGCCGGGCTTTTACGAGAGTCTCGCGGAGGTTGGCCGGATTGATCGAATGGTGCACCATCGAAAACCGTAGCAATGCGTCCACTGCACGGCCCGGGCCTCGTCGAGAGTCAAAACCTTTCTCAGGGTATTCCAGTCACCGGGGGCCATGGCCGCGCTTTTGGTTGTTCTGGAATCTTGTCTCTTGATACTCTGAATCCGGGCTTTAAGGACTGCCGAGCGAGTTTGGATTCTGTTTATCCCCTTTTGGACTTTGGGAAATGATATGTGCATAATTTTGAGTGTGCAAGATGAGATTTTTCTCGGAAGAAAGGGCCGCGCAGCTTGGTGTTCTGAATGGTCGACTCTGGTACTTGCCGAATCCCCTGATGGGCCAAGAGGCACAACGCATTGTTGGAAGAATAAATGCGAGGAATGAGGTGGATGGCGTGTGTTGGCTCCCATCGGCGTTCACAGAGGGGGAGCATCCGTCATTTCGACGTCTTCGATGCTCTGACTGCCAAAGTTGGCAGGTTGGATGAATGCGGTAGTCTGGATATATGTTAGAACAGGATACCTTATCATCAGTCGGTTTGGAAGTGGACACCTACCTGACTCTGCAGTGCTACGGCTCCCCAGGACATATTGAAACCCTTCTTCAGAGGAAAAGTCAGTTCTAAATTGACCAGGCAGCTACTGCTCGAGGGACACTCACATTCTTGCGGGTATATGAACGTGTACGTAGACGAGGGGCATCCTTCATGATGACGTCCGTGTCAATTGGATTTGAAAGAGAAGTAGGTGGTGCGTCAATCATTTCAATGTCACCATCCCGGGGCTCGAACGGGGTGCGACGTCTCCGCCGACGAGCGATGGTAGTCCTAGGTTTACTAGGCGACTGGATGAATCGTTAGCATACAGAGGCATCAAAATAGGGACAAGGATATCTCGGCTTACCATTGATGGCCGTGGCTGTCGCGGAGGATTGTTATTGGGAAGTCGGCAACGTCTCCGAGGGGCGCCATTTGGATTTGACTGATGGTTTGGCTGTCTCGAACGAGGATGCTGCCGCGGAGGATTCTGCGCAGGAGCTCTGACTCGTTCGAAAGGGAGAGGAGATTGGTTCTGAAAGAGAGTTAGCTTTGTATGATGGGAAGTACTGGATATCAACTGTTTGAGTAGATACATTTCGTGCGTTGCGAGCTTCGCCCTGTCACAAGTGTTAGCTGTATTCTGCATCAAACAGACACGAAGAAGCTCGAGCTTACTTTATTCTTATAACGGCCGCCGCCTTTATAGTAACTCCCAGATTGCGGAATATTCGGTCTCGGCGCAGGTTTGGAAAAACGAAGACCTCTCATTGCGTCTTCGAGACCGGTCGATGCCATTTTGACGGGTTCGATCTTAGCCTGGTTCAGAGAAGGGCCCCAGGACTCTGTTGTAGAGTAGAACATGATGATTGTTCGTATGTGACTTGATCTTAAGCAGAGGTTTTCTTCGGTTGGTATCAAGCGGGCGATATCAAGACTGGCCTTTTCTTAGAGCGTTCAGAGGTTTCAGCACTTTTAAAGCAATTAAACGATTAAACAATTTAAACGATTTTCGGTTTTTTTAGAGATTGAGGGTTTTTTTTTCGGATTTATTATGATGTTTTTAGGTTTTTAAAACGATTGAACAATTAAACGATTTAGGCTGTTTTCTTTCTGGCTCGATAAGTTTTTGGACGTCGACTTCACGATGAAGGTAACCGGTATGATGTATCACAGTGAGATGTGGTAGTAGAGAGTATCTTCTCATCGCCTGCTGGGGACAGTGATGTTAGATGAGAGAGAGAAAAGAAGAAGAAGAGAAAGGACGAGAGGCCCGGGGGGTTATAATCCTGGCCAGGCAGAAGTACCATCGTTGAAAGATGAGCACAGTGAGCATCATCGTTTCGAGTCAGAGCAGCTGCCTATATGAGGACCATGGAATAGAAATGGCAGGAAATAGAGATCTGAATGCCAATTCTTGTAGTTGAAGCGCTGTTGATGGCTCTCTGCATCTCGATCGAAGGGTATTGCAGGCGCCGAACCATATTTGGAGTCAAGGACAAGTCATTCGATACCACGGAAGACTTCTAGGCACGAAAGCTACCATAATAAGAATGATAGCTGCCTTGAAATTCCTTGCACAAGGTATATAGAATGGCATATTGTCGATATAGACATGCAGATGGAGCCGGATGGAGGATTCGCACGAGACCACTTGCTTTATCTTATCGATAAATCATCATCTCAATTGTCTGATAGCTGCCCTCCAGAATACACCTGCATCGCCCTGATCAGGCCTTAAACCTGGCGAGATCGAGCGAGCCTTCATGCCCAGAGTACCCAGGGTAAGGTCAACTTCTGCCTTGAAGCAATTCCGAGGATGGGATTCTCTCAAGGCAGCGATGAGTCTTTTGTACTGATAATATTGATGTACATCAGATGCCTGAGGAATCAAGACGTGGTAGAGAGTTGCTCCTTCCTTTGCTTTTTCATTTGCCCTGGGTGATCATGCTCTGCATCTGATGCTTTCTCTGTAGAATGTCTCTTTGCTTTCCCTTTGGGTGGCTCAGGGTTCGTGTTGTCCCTGCTGCTGCCTGTCAATTGTGAAACCTCGGTTCTCGCTTTCTTCTTTTTGGGCTTGCTTGGCCCTACAGAGGAAGCGACACTACCGTTCGATGTCAAGCTTTCGCGTTTTCTCTTCTCTGATTTCGAGTTCCTTTGCTTGCGTCGTTCCTCCTTGATCTTTAGTCGTCGCTGAACCTCCTCTGATATATCTTCTGTGTCCCATGAAACTGGTGTTGCGCTGCTCAGATCCTCGCTGTTCCCAGGTATGACGAGTCCCGTTCTCATGCGCTTTTGAGGAGACTGAGATTGAATATATTCTGATTCCACATGCTGGCATTCCGTCTTTGTTGCCTCTTCTTCCTCCCATGCTCTCTTTTTACCATGTTTCGAGCTGCTCGCGGTGGACGATGACGTCGAGTTTTCGGTACGATTTTGTCCGTCAGGCATGGCAAACGGATTTGAGGATTTCCCTGTTGCGTTTTCTGCTCAATTAACACCTTGCTCGGCAAACTTCAATCGATGCGCTCGTAAGATCGAACCGGAGAAAGTGGGTGGACTCACTGTTTGACTAGAGAAAGAGGGGTTAGCAAATTGGAGCGCTTATTGCACAAACAAAATCAATTTCGAATTCGACATACCAAATGTTTCTTCAGTACCTTGTACTGGGTCATTAATTTCTGTGTTCTTTCGGCCATCGAGGAGACTGCGCGAAACACATCGCCGTCCGCACCAACCCGGCCTTTCACGGACAGAAGCATCTCCAAATGAGAGTTTAGGACGTATTCATGTCGAGAACAGATCTAGCAGTATATAGCCTTAGTACAATGTAGAGCGTACTCTCTAACATCATTCACTCGAGAAGAATTCCTCCCCTCTCTGTCCGCATGAGCTCACCTCTAGCCACGAAGGTATGGCCTCATTGTTGTCTGTTCCAGGCTGCTCATCCACGTCTTCCACGGTGGGATTCTTCGGCGCATCCGGATAACTAGACGACATGGTGACTGGGAGCAAGAGGAATCGTGTAATCGTCTACTTTGAAGCTCTCTTGTTTTCTTTTCCTTCTCCGCGTCAAGGGGAGCTTCCGACTCCGCAGATCCTTTCACATGATGTGGGGCCATAAACAGCTATCATTATCTCAACTAGTTATCTGCTATCAATAACTATCTGCTATGGTCTACCAAGTGTCAAAGAGGAGAAATTCGAAAGAAATGGTTCCAAGACTTCATTCTGCCAATTACGCTATTCGTCTCATGATACGAGCTCGTATCTATAGAAAACTGCTAAACTACATGACTGCATACTAACTAGTCGGTTTTCATCCATGGCTTATAGGCCGCCCAAGCCTCCAAACGCCGTGCCATCAAGAGATAAAGAAAGGAAAATAATAGAAACACCAGGCGTAATCTACCAGGCGCCAGGGTCAAAGTCGAAGCGAGACAGCTCCTTTTGCGAATCTTCCACGTCTTTCTTGGCTTTCATGCGCATATAGAAGATAGGACAATCGCGAGAGGAGCAGATGACTTCACAGTGCAGACTGCCCTGACACCGCTGGCACTGGGTCCACAGGCGCCCGAACCGGACTTCCAGATCCGAGACCTTGTTCAATGTCTTGGTGTACAGCTCGCCCAGTCGCGGGCGGCAGTGCTCGCAGACGGCGCCGGCCATTTCCTCCTTGCCCGACAAAGGCTTTTTACAGCCCATGCAAGTCTGTGTCTTCTTGGCGAACTTCATGAGGCCACCCATTGTCGGTGCCGCGACGGAGATGGAGCGCGTGTGCTCGCCAGTGAGCAGCTGGCTCGCCTTCTTTTCTCCTAGAATAGGTTCAAAGATACGGCCCAGAGGATTCGCAAGTTGGTTATCCAGGTAGTACTTGGTATCGATGGGGATGTTGTTTTCTAGGACATAGATCGGATCCTCGGACTTTTCGTAGTTCTTGGAGCCTCCGGCACCCTTGACGATGACATAGGCCACACGATCACCTAAGGTAGGAGCAGAACCTGCATCACGCTTTCGCATGCGCTCCGCGAGTTCAACATGAGCCTGCTTGGCGGTATAGTCGGACTTGGAAAGAGCCTTTGTAATCACAAGCTTAGACATGTCGATCTTGTTCTGCAGAAGGTCGGAGATGGTGTCTTTCACGTAACTGCAAACCCAGGGTCAGGAATCAACCGCAAGCTCCTCAAAATGCGAAGTAAATAGAGGGAAAAATCTCACCTTTGGGCACCATCTAGATCTCGGTCAATGAGAATCTTATGCAGGACGGTTTCAATGACAGTTTGGACAAGCCGGCAGTTGTCACGACGGACAGTCTCAATACCCTTGCTATCCATCTTGTCGTATTTCTTAGGATTCGTCCAGTATAGACCAGCGTATCGCTTCTTGTTGATCAACAAGTAAGGGAAATAAACCTTTTCGAACTCGAGCTTGATCGGCTTGATGAACTTCGAGGAAACATAATCCGCGGCTTCCTGGCCAAGCTTCATGGCATCTTCGAGCTCGGTCACGCCGAACTTGACCATGACAGAATCGGTATCACCGTAGATGACCTTGGCATCATGGGAATATCCATTGGCAATGGTGTAGCGAGCCTCCACTTCTTGCTTGGTCTTCTCGATCATCTGACGTCCGTAACTGGTTGTGCTACTAGCAATGGCAAGACACGGCAGCTTTCCGACGGTCGCGCCGGTAATACCATACACACTGTTGGCACTGATCTTGAGAGCCAACTGTCTTCCGTTCAGCACGGCCTTCTTGAATGGATCGGTTTCGACTGCCAACTCCTTCTTCGCACGCTTTCTTGCACCCAACAGCTCCTCAAGAATCTGAGTAAGTAGGCCCTTGCGGACCTTGGCGGTACAGAACATATCTCCGTTTGGTGTCACGATATAATCCTCATCCTTCTTCAAGTTAAGCTTCTCGACGCTATTCTTATTCAGTAAAGTCGTGTAGCAGAGGTTGTGCGCTTGGATAATAGAAGGGTAAAGAGATGCGAAATCGAGGGTCGCAACGGGTACACCGTAATAGCCTCGAATGGGTTCGATAACGGTGGCACCTTCATAATCCTGCTCATCTGAGGATTTTATATTGGGAATGACAAGCTGTTGTTCAAGGGCTTTTCGAAACAGCTGGCTGATAAACTTGACCTGTTGGCCACGTGCGAGCAGGTAGTTGAACGGCACACCCGTGACTCTTGCCATCTCGGTATAGTTCACGAGACACATCAGCTTATCCATCAGTCTTTGAGGGAGATACGCATCCTTGAGACAGTAGACGGCAAGACGTCTTCTCGAGTCCGGTGTTCCATTGAAGAGTTCCGTGATCATGGTGTGGTGGACATCTTCTTTCTGCTCCCCCAGGAATTCGGCAGACACGGAATTCAGTGTATAGCTTCGCAGATGATGGTCTCGTTGGACTAATTGAAGAAGATCAAGTTGGATTCGACCATTTGTGTTTGTCGACTTGCTCTCACGGTTACCCATTTGCTTGCTGGAAAAGTTCGCCTCCTTTGCCTGAGACTGGACACCTTTTAACCGGGTCCAGTACGGAAACCCAGTGCACTTTAGATGTTTCGCTCGGTCAAGAAGATAAGGAAAGTCGAAGTTCGCAATATTGTACCCGATGATTACATCGGGATCAACCTTCTCCACGAAATCCCGCCATGCCATGAGCATTTTCTCTTCCTTCTCAAACTCGAGAATTTGCGTATTGACAATCAAACTGCATGTATCCAACACAAACACGTTTCGAACAAAGGGCTTGGACTCTCCATATCGAGTCACGACATTGGCGATCTGAATCACAGGGTCCTGGTTGGGTTCAGGAAAGATTCCCTTTCGGCCTGCACACTCAATATCAACAGACAGAATGCGCAAGGGTGCCATCTTTGCCCATTCCCCAGTAGGAGCATGGGCGATCAGGTCCTGGTAATCGACGGAAGCTTCAATTTGACAGTTGGACTGTCTCTCCCTGGGAGGCAGAAGACGGTATTTCCCAGCTTTTGCTTCCACCCATGACATACCAGAAATCTAAGCCAGCAGTTGTCAGAGAAGATTGCACTGAGGGATAATGGAAAAGCGGAAGCCTTACCCCCGTGTCAATCAAGAATCGCAGGACATATTGAATGCTATCGAATGTAAGGATACCACTCTCAGTGTTAGCCCACATGCCCTTGTAGTTGACCGCCGAGGCGGTGTTCTCTAGTGCGCCTCTCAATTTGCTGATGAATTTTGGCTCCGTGACGGTAATCTTCAGGTAGTAACTTTTCTGGTTGCCCTGGAAGCCGTAAAGGTTTTCCCGCATGGTAATCTGGACGGACTGAATCACAGGTTGGAATTGACCCAGCTTGCTCTCCAGGAAAGCCCGGTACGGTTCGCAATCTTCTTTCGTGAAACCGACTGGCGCGGCGATATAGAGATAATGTTGGAAGCCCGTGACATGGAGTAGAACCGACTGGCCAGCCTATTCAAGCAATCCAGATTAGAAAAGAGCTCTTCCTGATCTCCAAGTAGACCGCGGTCCTCACCTCTGTGACACCGAAAAGCTTAACCGCTGTCTTGCCTCCCATCAAAGTTCCCTCTTCCACGTCAATCTGCTGGAAGCAAATGCTGTCTTTCTTCTCATCAAAATCACCCAACGGCGGTCTCTCCCACTGCTGATCCTTTTCTGAGTTGTTCTCTTTGAGGCCGTTGATATCCTGGGTCAGTTTTTCCAGCACCTCTTCCTCGAACTGGCTTTTCTGTGGCGCCTGGCTGGAGCCAAACGCTTTGGGAGGCCCATTCCGGTAAGGAGAGCTGACAGTCTTTGTATCCGTATCGAGCTTGCGCTTCTTCAGGGCGTTGGGCGAATTAACACCGTTTTGCACGTTGTTCGTTGCCTCGCCTAGAACCCGCTTCTGAGGCATCGCGATGGCTTCCGTCATTTTGGCCGGTTCATAGAAACAGACAAGCAGAACGCTGTTCAAGATCTGCTACTCGACAGCGGATGATATGGCTTGTTTTCAAGAGGCCGCAGGGTCAATCTGCATCAACAACGGGGTTGACCAAACACGACGCGAATAAGTAAGCGCCATAATAGGCAAGCCGACTCGAGCGTGTCTCGTTCGCGCCCTTGACGTGACCGCCTCACGCGTTAATTGAAGTCACGTGTTTAGATCAGATGACATAATCAACGTCAGTCGTCCAGTGCTACTCCGTAATTCAAGATAGTACTCTGTACTGCGTAGCTGATTCAATGTTACGTTATGACCTCCATTTGAGAGAATATCAGCATATATCGAAGTAATTTTAGGGTGAGTGCTGGGTATACGTGGTGTTTAATACCGCAGGGATGTGACCAGCCTTCTTACCATAGCCAGGATCTTTTATTATGAGGTTGATATGACTTTTTTTAGAACAAGTTATAGTCAATAGAGAGAGATATATGCTAAAAAATGCCTATTCAGACGCAAGATAGAAGTGTTTCATGCTCCTTGACGAAGCAGATGTCTCCTGTCTAGTGTCTCTCTTGAGGCATAACCCAGCTGGCGAATCTTATATACAGCCATATAAGCATCTACTCGGAAGTTTTAAAACAAGATCGACATTCCATATATGAGATCCTATTTCTCAACCTCCACATTTTATCAATATCAACTAAATATCTAGTGGTAGGCAACTAAATAGATCGTGTATCAATATGGCTCAACGTACAGAATGATGGCCTCAGGCATCCAAAGCTCCACCACACTGATTCTGACCCCCGCCACTCTTCATCTTCATGTCCTGGAATTAGAAGAAAAGAGGCTATCAATTTGTCGTAACCAAACGTCGATTTCATCAAATTCTTTTTCTTAGAAGCCAATATGGTGATTATCTGAGTGGGTCTACTACTGCTTGAAGAAACACGCCCTGCAATGGACACGCGACAGTAGAATCTGATGGAAACTGGTGAGGGTGCAGGGAACGACAAGGCCACACTTGTGCGACCTGATATGAGAATATCCATGTCATTTTCCAAGTATAGGATTTGAACCCTGGCATACAAGTGCTATTCACTGGTGCATGCAATAGGATACAAAATCCTGACGGTCATTACCTCTCAATTGCTGTCTGCCCCTCCTTCTCTCGGTGGGTGGGATGGGTGATCCATCTTGAAGACTACGGTGAACTATATGATCAACAATTCAGAGCAAAGCCATCATGTCGCTATTCCGTTCGGCTGCAGAGATCTCGTCATCGTCAGAGTCTAGCTCTGATGGAGAGAACTCAAGCGTGATGTTTGCTTCCCGGCGAAAGACGGCGACGGGGGGAAGCCAAACTCCTACTACATCGACGGCTCCGAGACTGCGACAAGAAGACTTCTCAAAGGAGGCCTCAGTTAATGAGACACCTGTGGATTCACGGGAAGTCGTCGATCCGGATGCTGGCGGCCACGCGAACCTGATGACGGCGGCGCTGTTGGAGTTCTACTGTCTCAGCCGGGCAGCGGATATTCTCAACGCCCAACCTGGATCTCATGGGCAGTTCACGCGCGACTCGCCGGAAGTCCAGTATCTGGGCAAGAGGATGTATGCGTATAAGTCCAAATTCCTGTCTTCGCATGGTCTGGTAGCCGGTGGAATTGAGACGGAAGAATTTCAGCCAACAAGGCAGTATTACCGAGACAATCTCGACTATCTGGGGATGACAGCGCTGGAGGAGCTGAATATCGACATGGCGGCAGAGGACTGGAAGCCACCGGTGGAGGGTATTGATAGTTTAGCTCTAGTCTTCAAGCCCTCAGCGAACAGACAGGTGGCCGCTAGCAAGGATTATGCAGAGGCAGGGGGACCTACACAACCAAAAGGCAGAATGTGGAACTTCAAACGGCTGCCAAGCACAGAGAATGTTCGAACCGTGCAAGATGCCCAGATCAACATGGGAAACCTGCTCAGCCCGGCCCTTCCTCTCTTTGCGAGCTCACCAGTCAGCGTTCCTATACTAGGCACGCACCCTGTGCACCACGGCAATCGCATGTCTCGTTATGCGGTGGAATTCTCCGAGATGAGAATCCTTGGTCGTGGCTCGTTCGGAGAGGTCTACCACGTGCAGAATCACATCGACGGCCAAAGCTATGCTGTCAAGAAGATCCCTCTCAGCCGGAAGAGGCTCGAGCAACTGCAGCGTGGCGGTGAGAATCAACTAGAGACTATCATGAAGGAGATCCGAACCCTTGCTCGCTTAGAGCACACGAATATCGTGCGGTACTACGGAGCTTGGATCGAACAGGCACATCCGCCGAATGCATTTTCTCTCGGCCAACATGCTCGATATCCATCAACACAACACGATGAATCGCAAGAAGAAATGACCACTGATGATCCCTTGGATGAGCAGAGTTTTGGGATTGTATTCGAGCATTCGGAAAGCTCCGCGCCAGAAGCGACAGCTTCAACTCATTCAGCCCATGCCTCGGAATCCGACGTGAGCTCATTGAGTCACAAACAGCGGCGCCGAAGCAGCCTTGGAACAATGGCGTCCTCGTTTCGTTCCAAGAAGAGTTTTCTGAGCCGTAGTCTTGAAGATGAAGATGTCGAATCGATCCCTCGAGAGTTCAGTATCCCGACGCATGGTCCATTGTCGACCATCGGAGCGTCTGATGACGATATCTTCACTGACGGGCTCAGTCAAGATCGATCGCAGTTGCAGATCCAACGGAGATCCCGAAGTGTACTACACACACCTGCTGTTGTCCTTCACATCCAAATGTCTCTGCATCCGATCTCGTTAAGTTCGTACCTTAACCCACAGCCTGAAAGGGGAATTCGAGATGAGAACCGACCTCTACGACGGCATTGCTTTCATCTCGTCCCTTCTCTGCGGCTGATGCTTAATATAATCTCTGGTGTGGAATATCTGCATTCCATGGGCATTGTGCATCGCGATTTGAAACCCGCCAATATCTTCCTCTCGCCTTCTGAGAGGAAGGACTGTTCACCATGTCCGACCTGTTCAACCGAGAAGGGCGAAGGACCTCAATATTGTCACCCTCGGATTGGAGATTTCGGTTTGGTGGCGGATATCTCCCATCTGAACGACTGCTCGCCCGGTGGTGGCCCTGATGCGTCGTCGACACTCAGCACCGGCCTCCATATCGACCGTGTGGTTGGGACGGAATTCTACCGCCCCCCACTTTTAGTCTCAGCAGCAGATAATAACGTCGAAAAGAAGGATCACTGTACCTATACGATCGACGAGAAACTGGACGTCTATGCTCTGGGTGTGATTCTCTTCGAACTGCTCTATCGACTGAATACCAAAATGGAGCGGCAGATGGTCTTGTCTGACCTTAGCCGCGCAGCGAAGAACCCAGGGAACAGCAAGGAGCCGGTTCAATTCCCCCTGGATTTCACACAGAAGATTGACCAGGGACACGTCCGATTCAAAGATGACTCGTCGATCAACGAAGCTCTTATAAAATGTCTGAGAGGCATGCTAGACCCAAGTCCATCTTCGCGATGGTCCTGTCAGGATGTCAAGAAGACATTGGTCGACGTTCTCGGTGCTGCTGATTCTGTCTAGCCTGCCTTTTCCTTCATTTGAGTCAGACCAAAGAGTCACTGTTTTGGAAGGTTGTGGATGGGACAACAAACCTTTGACGGATCTCTCCTCTCAATTAACTAATAGGGTATAGAAAATAGATGGACACTGATATAATTAGGGGTTTACTTTGTTATATATGCTGTGATCTAGGTGTATCCACATATGATATAAAAAATGTCAAGTTTTAATAATAAAGGTGCTATGCAGTCCTAATATACTTAATCGAAACCCCTTTCTAGATCACTCTGGATAGACTCTAGGGAAGCATTGTTGCAATCATAGACAAACCATGTACCAAGAGAGAGGATGGAGATGATGAAGCAATATAATTGATTTGTAACTAACAGTAGTATGATCTAGCTAAGAGGGAAAGAAAGGGTACTATTAATGAAGAGTAATTACCTAACTAGAGGACGCAGCAGAAAGGCAGTGACCACCGGCAGAAACCGGGTCTTAACATTTTCCCCATCAGTATGAAGTGTCTTGGTCTCATCTGTAGTTCGGGGCCCTCACGCTTCCATTCAAAGATAGCTAATTTGCCTCGAAAGTGACCCATTGAACATTACCAGGCTGAGATTGTAGAGTCCACTCTCTCATTTCAAATCACAGTTCCTATTGGTACCGGATGCGAATCTTTCTTGCAGATACGCGCGCTTTGACTCTGTCATCTCAGACAAATCTTTGAGTTCATGGTAAGGCGGAGTGTTGACCGCAGCCGCTTCGTCAGTGTTGTCATCGTCATCATCGTCATCGTAATCAGGCGGCTGCCAGCCTGCGGCGGCACACAAGGCCGAAAGTCGGTGCAGGGTCCATTGTAGTTCCAGGAGATCCTCGTTGGGCAGAGGCAGTGACTCTGGATCGGGGGTTGTCAGCTCGATCACGTCCCCCGAGGAAATGACACACTCAGTGTCATTGTTGACTAAGATGAGGTTAGGGGCGTTGTGGGTGTCTGGGTTATATTTTCGTCCACCTTTTCGCAGGTCACTAGGCAGCACAATCGGCGGAATGATGAAGTTCTCGTCGTCGTTTTCGAGCAAAAGGCTGTGGCCTGTGGCAGGAAGGTTTTCACCACGCAGCCAGTAGAACTGGACTTGCATGGACATCTCGTCGGGGGCCACCCGGATAGGAAGTAACCCAAACAACCCATTATCCCAGTATGCGTGACAGCTCGGGGCCAATGCCAGACGATTGGCAACGGAATTGAAGACGTCCTCCTTGTGGCTCAGCCACTTATTTATTTTTTCCGGGGACCAGAAATAGGCGAGCAAAGCGAGGAACTTTGAAAATTTAGATTCGCCGGAGTGGGCATTCTTACAAAGCTGAGACGGAAGAATATGAGCAGCTTCCAAAGGCTCTGTTGCCTTCGTTATGATGCAGACGTCGTCTCGAGCTCGAACTTTATCGGACAGATCTTTCTGGGAGGGTTCGGAGGCCTTGGGTTTGGGCGAGCCCGGAGACGCTTCCATGTCCAGTTTTCGCTTCTTACCCATCGGCATCAACGGTGAACTCTTTGCAGGCGTGAAGCTCATAAGGGCTCTGCCTGTAGGTGTGCGAGGGCCTGTTGGGCTGTTGGGCGCAGAGTTGCTAGGGTTATCATCAACAGGACTTGTTGGTGTGCTACTTCCAGGTCGCGATTTAGGGAACCTGCTCCCTATACCAGAGGTGGGTAACCCTATTATTTGTTAATCAGCCAACTGCTTTTGTCTCCAGTCTTGACAGCATACATACATAGAGTAAGAAGATGAGGAACCACCTCATTATGCTCTAACCGTGTGCCGTTTGGATTCTCAGCAAATGCAGCCGCAATTTTTTCCAAATTAGACAAATCTGCCAGCCACAAGGCAAACCAAACCGGAGAGTTGATAGCCATGGACCCGGGAGCAAAGCCCCATTGCAGTTCATAAGCCTTGAGCGAATTGAGGATGTTCGTGATGAGTGTGCGTCGCTCTAGGTCATCAAATCCGGCCCAGGGTCCACTGGTTGATGCCATTCTCCCTCTCTCTTTATTCTGCAATTATGGTTCGGATATGACTAGAGGCCGACAATATGCTCAGCATGATAAATTAGAGGGCCGAGACAAAAGATTGAAGGGTTCACGAGTCACGGTAACAAGGTGGGTGCAGGACTGGACACTGGACGGATGAGACAGTGGGAAAATCGAGACTATGGGTGCTGTCACCTGTGGGATCCTGGGTAAGTACCTGAATAGGCGAAATGAGCAGGTGACCAAGGGGAGTTCGAGTTGTGATGTCAAACCCTGGAGTCTAACTACTAATTTGTAGTCCAACCATAGTTTGAAGAGAATATGATATTCTGTCGCTTACTGATCAAAATGTGTAGATGGTGAGAGAAACGACCATTCAATGAACACATATATTATAGAAGAAAGAAGCCTTTCTGGTCCTATATTGAAAAAAATCAAGGTACTCGACAGGCTAAATTGTCATACTCATAGGGATATCATAGTCTCTAACCTAATATGGATGGCTCCATTATCGCATATCAGCTAGTACAGATTAGCACTAGCCTGGAGATTTCCCCGCTACTCTGTATTAGGGATAGTGCGCAAATGCGTATCACGCCTAATACGTAGCTTCCTAGTTAGATAACCTCAAGAAGAGATGCCAAAGCTATCACCACCTACCTGAGGCTAGGAAGACACTTTATTGAAAACCAAGGCTGGCTCTTTGGACATCTTAATGACGCCACTGGAGGCCGTTCTGGACGGCGCTAGTCTTAGTGGCCATATTTATCTGTTTAATGAGAAGTAGAGGATCGGTCGTCGAGTGGCAGAGAAGTGTTTATTTGTTTCGCAGTATCCAGACCAGCCATGTCCCAACACATTCCCCTTCTGGAGAGCTTTGATGAGGTGTCTTACCTTTCCGAGCCCATGGATGCCTTTGACGATGAAGACGATCATGTGCCCCGGCCGAAGGTCGTCCCCGCGCAGCAGGCTTCTTCCTCCCAGCCGACCCCCACGGCCGATTCCACGGTCTCAGTGACCCCGGCGTCGAGTATTTATATGGCTGGAGAGACGCCAGAAGCTGCCCAGGCGACTGGTTCCCGCGACAAACAAAAGGAGGGAGCTTACAACGCGCCGATCTCGTCTAGCGTGCAGATCAGTGAAGATGAAGGCGAGAACGAGGACGAGGAGCCGCAAGTTGCGACGTCATTTGAACGAGACTCAATGCCCTCCTCTTCCCAGAAACAGAAGGCGGCTCTGCAGGACAGCTTCACCGACGAAGGCGTGAGTCGCATGCACAAGTTCTCGCTCTATGAAACCGCCACGAGGTTTTACATGGTGGGGATGGACCTGTCGGACACCCGATTCCGGATTCTCAAGATCGACCGGACTTCTGATACGGGGGATCTGACTGTCTCGGAGGATGATATCGTGTACACCAAGCGCGAGATGAGCCAGCTGCTGGATGCGATTGATGATGGGAACAAGAGTTCCGGTGGCCTGAAGCTCAAGTGCAGTGCTTGGGCGTTGCTGGGGTTTATCCGGTTCACAGGCGCCTACTACATGCTCCTGGTCACGAAGAGGAGTCAAGTTGCGATGTTGGGAGGGCACTATGTGTACCAGATTGACGGGACGGAGCTTATTTCCCTGACGACTGCGGCGTCGTCGCGGCTGAAACCCGAGAAGAACCCGGAAGAAGCACGATACATTGGCATTCTGAACAACTTGGATCTGTCGCGATCTTTTTATTTCAGTTACTCCTATGATATTACCCAGACGCTTCAGCACAATATCGCCCGGGAACGCAAGCTCTTTTCTGATGGATACCCGCATCGCATTGAGCAGGACTACAACACAATGTTTATTTGGAATCAGCACCTGCTGACCCCTGCTCTGGAAAACCTTAAAAACCCTTATAAATGGTGTTTGCCGATCATCCACGGCTACGTCGACCAGGCCAAGATGTCTGTGTATGGACGACTAGTCTACATCACTATCATTGCTCGTCGGTCTCGTTTCTTCGCCGGCGCCCGCTTTCTCAAACGGGGGGCCAACGACCTGGGCTACGTCGCGAACGATGTCGAGACCGAGCAGATTGTGTCGGAGCAAATCACGACCTCATTCCATTCTGCCGGGCCGTATCTTTACTCGAACCCCAACTACACTTCGTACGTTCAGCATCGTGGGAGCATTCCGCTATACTGGACCCAAGAAAGCACCGGTGTGACTCCCAAACCAGATATTGAGTTGAACCTGATCGATCCATTCTATTCGGCGGCGGCTCTCCATTTTGACAACCTCTTTGAGCGTTACGGCGCTCCCATCTACGTCTTGAACCTCATCAAAGCTAGAGAACGCACTCCCCGCGAGTCTAAACTCCTCAAGGAATATGGAGACGCTGTCAATTACCTGAACCAGTTCCTGCCTGAAGACAACAAGATCATCTACAAAGCTTGGGACATGAGTCGTGCGGCCAAAAGCCGTGACCAGGATGTCATTGGCACGCTGGAAGAGATTGCCGGAGACATCATCCCAGAGACGGGGTTCTTCAGGAACGGCGATGATGTAGAATCTGGGCTGCAGCTCCAGAATGGGGTGGCTCGAACAAATTGCATCGATTGCTTGGACCGTACGAACGCCGCGCAGTTTGTGATCGGTAAGCGAGCCCTGGGCCACCAGCTCCACGCCCTGGGCATTATCGATGTAACCACGGTGGAATATGACACTGATGTCGTTAATCTCTTTACTGATATGTGGCACGACCACGGTGATACGATCGCGATTCAGTACGGGGGTTCCCACCTGGTCAATACGATGGCGACATATCGTAAAATCAACCAGTGGAGCAGCCAATCCCGTGACATGGTGGAGAGCTTCAAGCGATATTACAACAACTCATTCTTGGATGCGCAACGCCAGGAAGCATACAATCTCTTTCTTGGCAACTACATCTTTACCCAGGGACAGCCGATGCTGTGGGACCTATCGACGGACTACTACCTGCACCACGGCGATCCGCGACAGTGGTTGAGCCAGAAGAGGCCTAACTACGTGCAATGGTATACGCCAGAGTTTCTCAAGAAGCGAGAATTTCCTCCCCTGCCCCAACGACCGATGGAAGCCTTGTCCCATTTCGATGACTACTGGCTCGAATACTACCGGCCGCTCGCCGTTTCGTCCTTTTCCAAGATCTTCTCCTTTAAGATGAACTCGACTCTCCAGTACTTGCCATTTCGAACCGCACACGGGCACCCGTATGACCTCAGCCCATTCGTGCCTCGTATCCAACACGAACAGGGGAGTCGGGAACGACAACAACCCCCGCGGCCTAAGGGTGTTCGAATCCACGAACCATCAAACACAGTGAGCGAATACGCCGTCGACTCCTCACCAATGTCCAAGGCCAACCGAGCCTGGTTGAACCAGCCTCACTCGTCTGAACGGCGGCCTCCCTCGTCGGGGATTATGAAGGAACCGGCCATATTTGAGTTAACCCAAGACTCGCACCTACTACCTACCGAATCCAACAAGAACAGCAAAATCAATAATATTAGCACCCCTATGACGCCTTCCACCCCGAGCAAGGCTCAAATTGCGCAATGGACTCTCGGGCAGCTGGTTTCGGACTCACTGAACCCTTCTGTAACCGCCAACGAGGCAGAGGAGTACGAACGGTATATCAACCACCCGCTCAAGGTTCCGCTGGTCGTGACTTCAGAAAACCAGATCCAGGCCGACTCCTTGCAGGCACATGGCTCGGCAAGCCTCGACTTGTTCGAATACGTCAACAAGGGCGCCATCCATGATACGCGGCTAGAAGCCCTCGCTGCGCAGAATCTGGCCGACTATGCCGAGTTCCTGGATGTTTCGGAGGAAGGCTTGACGGTTGTCTCCGAAGACTATGAGAAGAAGCGTTACAAACGGTATCGGCAGTGGTTGCGAGGGAAGAGTCTTTTCAAACAACGAGTTGATCCCTGATTTTCCCCCCCTACTTTTTGGTCTACTACCACGACTGTACGAATTGATGAATATATAGCTGATAGGTTTACTTATGCATACTATGGGAAGATGGTCGAGTATAAATGAACGTTATAAATGAGCGATCATAGGAAACTAATGAGATAGGACACAACTGCAGTCAGTTGGAAGAGAGAGAAGCTACAATCAAAATAATAATAGATGTATTAAGCCTCAGACTTGATTGCATCCATTTCCACGGCGACCCTACTATCCTTACCCTTCTTCACACTCACCCACTCGGTGCAGACAGCACCCACCAGACTCAACGCCCCGAGGGCCACAGTGATGATCCAGATGGGCTGCAGAGCGTCTGCATACGAGACCAGGATCTCTTCGACGACCTGCACGCCGTAGATCTCGCCCATAGCAGCGCGTAGGCCCGAGGCACCGTTAGCGATGACAATGCTCGGATCGACGGTGGGCGCATGGTCGCGCAGCTCGCTGACTAACTTGTTCTCGAAGATGCTCTCGCCGACAGCCAGGAAGATGGTGCCGGAGATGGTCTCGGCGAACATGATGACCGCCGTCCCAAGGGCGATATCTTCGCCCTCAAGAATGGTCTGGGGTACCATCATACACTGCTGGCCGCCGAAGCCGAAGCCGAGTCCGGAGAGGATGGAGCCAGCGATCCAGTAGCCTGTGCTGGTGTGGACACCGTACCGGGTCATGAGTCCGCTGGCGATGATATTCAGGATGGAGCCGGCAATCATGCCGGGCACGTAGTAGCCGGTTTTACTCGTCTGGGGAATTTAATGTTAGCCAGTAGCCACATAATGAATTAGAGGTGAGGTAATTCAGGGGCCTCACCAGGATGCCTGTCACAGGGAATGCCACTGTCATTGCGCCTGTGCTGGCAAGTGAATAGACACCTGCTCGATAGGCTGAAACGCCCTTGACAGCCTGGAACCAGATAGACATGTAGTATGATTGCAGGAACATTACTCCAAACAAGGCAAATCCAAACACCATGGCTGCCAGGATAGATCTCATTCTTAGGAGGCGCATCGGAACGGTGGCCTTATCACCCTCTCGCACTTGGACGTAGCACCAAATGAGACCACAGAAGCCGAAAACACAGAAGAGAAGAATGCATCTCCAGCTGTTCCAGGCGTAGTCAGTACCGCCCCATTGGAGCGCCAAAAGAAGGCAAACGGTGGATGGCAGAAGAAGAGCGGTGCCCTGAATATCGATAATATCCAGAAGGCCTCTCCAGCCTGTTGTCTGCTTCTTGGGTGGGTTGGGAAGTTGAACTAGGAAGAAGATGGTGATAAAAGTCAGACCTCCCAAGGGGAGATTGATCCAAAAACACCATCCTTAGTAGCTAATCAGCATATGGATCCTAGTTGTAGAGAAGAGCGACCTACTCCAACTGAGCTTGTCGGTGAAAATTCCTCCTAAGAAGGGTGCAATGACAATCGTAATACCCACACATGCCCCAATCATAGCAGTGTACTTGGGTCTCTGATGGACGGGCATACTATGGGAAATGATCTAACACGTGAGACACTCAAACCCCAACCGTGGAACTAAAACTTCAATAGTTATACGTACTAGGAGAGCTCCGGTAGAGATCCCGGTTGCACCTAGCCCAGCAATTGCTCGACCGATAATCAGGCAGTTAGAGTTGGGAGCAGCAGCACATAAAATGGAGCCAAGTTCGAAGACACCCAGAGCGCCCAAGAAGATCCACTGGATTTTATATGCGGCGTACAGCTTCCCAAACATCAACTGCGAACAACACGATGTCAGTAGATATGCAGACCCGTACCACGCCATGTCGTCCAGCGAATTGAACTCGCTTGTGATCTTTGGGATAGCAACGCTGAGAATAGAACGGTCCTAGCAGATGAGATGCGATATCAGTGAACCGCACTTTGTTCTGTAAAATATGGCACTTACCAGATTGCTGCAAATAACGGCAAGAACCAGACCGATTCCTATTGAGAAGAGTTTGATACCAGCAGGGTACGGTGGCATATGCTCCTCGCTTGCCGGCGCAGATCGAGAAGCAAGATCGACATCACCTCCGTCTTTCTGTTGTTTATGGCAAGTGGTTTCAGACATATCGATAGACTCTGAGTTGGGTACAAGCCTGTTTTGGTCTGGTCAGTATATAACTGCACACAAACGGTAAACCAGGTGAGCACTCACTCTTCTAGGGATTCAGGATAGGTCATGAGGAGTCAAAACCTCACTAAACAAATGACAGAGACAAATAAAACACAATATAGAGACTCCATATTCGACAGAAAGCCTTGATAAAGATCTGTCGACTCCCTTCTCAGGCTCAAGATTCCGTCAGGAGGTCCGAAGGCAGAAGGTGTCTCGTCAGGTGTAGATTTCTGCGCTGTGATTGGCTGGCTGGAAGCAACCCCCCGGGGCCGGGAGTCATTTAGATCCCCGAGGCCGGCCTTCCTCTAGACTCCATCTCTTAGTGACCCCAGATCAGTGACCTGACAAATTTTCCTGTCTCTAATCATTTTGTAATCTTCATCACAATCATGTCCGCTCCGGCTGCCGGAGGAGTCTCTCACGCCGGGCCCGAAACAGTGAAGGACCGGCCGCGTGCGTGCCAGAGTTGCGCGCGGTCCAAGATGAGATGCGTCTGGTCTTTGAAACCGGGCGCCAGTCCGTGCCGAAGGTTTGTCTGGCGAAAGGAAAAGGATTGAATGTGTAGCTATCTAGTGATTTTATTACTGATTTGCTCGCCAGATGCGTTCAGAGTGGCATACGTTGCATCTTGCCGGAGCTGCATCCTCGTAGGCGAAGAGGACCATCTAAGTGAGTATA
This sequence comes from Penicilliopsis zonata CBS 506.65, assembly GCF_001890105.1. Lineage (NCBI taxonomy): Eukaryota > Fungi > Ascomycota > Eurotiomycetes > Eurotiales > Aspergillaceae > Penicilliopsis > Penicilliopsis zonata. Next base: position 2,049,459 of record NW_019208911.1, read on the forward strand.
TTGCGGCGAATAAGATACCTCCAGAATTTTTATTAGAGTCTCACGATTGGCGGTTCTTTCAGGAGAGTAGGACAACTCGAGGAGAAGCTTGATGGAATCCTGTCGCTGCTAAATGGAAGCCAGATGGGCCAGCAATTCATACAGCAGAATAGTCCGAGCTCCCCCAAGGATCCTAAAAATATCCGATTAAAATCACGTTCTAGTTTGGAAGCCATCAAACAGAAAGAAATGGATTCTCAGGCACCTGCGAGAGCTGTGTCATCGTTTTCTCCAGTCTTCGATCACACAGAATCAACACCGGGTCAATATATCGAGATTGTTCCGGGGTTCAGGATGACCCTTAACGAGGCTGATAAAGCCCTCAATCTGTACCGATCTTTCTATACTTCATACTTCCCCTTCGTCCCTATCCCCGTCACAATGACAGCATTAGAGATGGATAGCGAAACTCCGTTCCTGCTCCGTACCATTCTACAGGTAACAGCGCCGGTGAATCATACGATACAGAAAAAGGTTCAGACTTGGTTTCGGGAGCACATTGCACAGCATGTGTTAGTAGAGGGTGAGAGACGGCTGGAAGTCTTACAAGCCATTATAGTGTTTGTTGCATGGTGAATGCCAACATGGGAGAGTCAGTCAACAAGCGCGCGGAGAACGGCTAATGTTCCTTCTAGGGGCGATTTCCAATTCTACATTGAGCCTCAAGCAACTGACTTACTTCAGCTCTCTGAGGCAATTATGCTCGACCTCGGTTTGAACAGGCCTCCTGGGTCACTAGGCGGCGCAGTGCGGCTATCCTTCGTCCCAGAAGCGACCCGGAAGCTGCGACTTGGGCACAAGAGGGAAAGTCACAATCTTGATGACAAGCGGACCATGTTGGGATGCTACTATATCAACTCGTTGTATGGACTTGCTTTTGATATGTCGTCGCGGATATGTAGTTTTCAATGTCCAGAGCCGCTAATAAGACCACAGAATAGCGACCTTGTTCCGGAGGATACGATGTTTCGGAAACACGCCTTACCTCACACGCTGCTGTGAAGCTGTTTTAGAAGCACAGGAGTATGAATCAGATCAACTTCTTGTCTCTCTTGTTCGCATGCAACGCCTTCTCGCGCGCATCTCTGACTCCTTTCCTGGACCCGATGTCGACGAGACTCCAGGACCTTTCCTCGATGCACCTCTCCACATGGTCATGGCGACCACCAGGAAGGAAATAGATGCTCTAGTTCAGAGCCAGCCCCCAGAGGTTAAAAATAACGGTAAGGTCATAGTTCTGATACTGTGGGAACGGAATCTTTTCATGTTACGGGAAGATGAGAACCATCAGCTAATGCGAACCATCTGCACAGCTCTCTTTTGGATCCACTACTATGGAGTCCTCATCAGGCTCTATGAGCCAGCTATTCATATGCAGCCTTTGCTCACATCGGGCAATCCGCTCGAGTCAACACACCGCACCGAGGCCCTCTGGGGCTGCCTACAAGCAGCCAAAGACTTTTTCGTCGCGTACACCGCAATCCCCCTTGCAAAGTTGGGCTCGATGCCATTGATGCCTACCACATACCTGTCCTTCGCCTTTGTGACTTCAAGCAGGATCCTTTTGCTTGACGATTCAGACTGGAGTGCCCATCTGGCTCGCAAGACCTTTGACTTCGCTACTGCGTGTCAGAGCTTGAGTGACCGCCTCTACGAGGCTGACCGGTTGGCACAGGTGGTTGGGGGGAGAAGAAAATTCGATGACGCTGGGAAATCGGTCCTTTACTCAACCTGTATGAAGGTCCAGTGGATTCGAGAGTGGTACACAGCAAAAACGTCCCTAGCCGATGACCGCACAAACACGGCTCCAACATCTTTATCAACGAATCAAGCCATGGATCTAGACCAGTCTCTGCAAGAATCATCGTTCGTGCCTATTGAGTTAGACCAAGAGTTTTGGCAAGTTCTGCTTGACCTGAATGGGACAAGCACATGGAGTGGTTAAGGTTTCTGGGTTATATACTAGATAAGCTATTAAACTTAACGGATGTTCGTTGGAATCGCATGGATGGTCGGTCTTGCTGTCTTGTGAGTTATTCTTAATATTATGATTGAATATGCATTTTTCTGGCTGGAGAAAAGGATTCCTTAAATAATGCCATATATCTCTGGCCATCGTAATATCATTGAGAGGTATCTAGATACCAGAAAATATTTTAAACAGATCGGTCCTCGTTCGTCGTAGTCTTCATGCCGAACATCTCGACGTCAGTCATATCAATTTCCAGAGCGAGGAGGTCTCTCAGCCGTTCATCTGCATTGACGAGAGTCTGAAACTCGTCTGAAATGCTTTCCTTCGCCTCCTTCTGTCCGGGTTCAACCAGGTCGCTTTCACCCGGATTCTCCAACACAAACTTCAGCAGGTAGACAGCGCCCTTCAACTGCTTCTTAAGTCGTCCCAGGGTTTCAACGGTAAGAGTTTCGGCTGGTTCTTTTATAGTCTGGCCCCTGCTCTTCCGTTCTGCAATCTGAGTCTCTTCCTCCAGCACATGAATCCAGCACGAGCATACACCGCCGAGAAGCTCGCCTCTCCATCGCCATATTCGCGGATGGGCGTTCAGAATCACTGCTCGCGCCGTCGAAACAGCGGACAGGAGTAATGGCAAATAAGCCGTCCCGAATGGGTTGGTGAGTGTGCTATACACCAGAGGTATAATCTCCTGGAGATACTTGGTGGTATGAATCTGTAACTCAGTGACTATAATAGTTATCTGATCAACGAGTAATGTTGATAAGCGCGGATGAGGAAATGATGCAAACGAAGACGTGGATGTGGGGTTCATAGAGCTGATATGGTGGAAAGACGAGATGACATTGTCGCGAAGGATTTTGGTCACGCTAGATATATATTTCTCTTTGTCCTTCTCAAGCTGTTTCCCAGCTGGACTGTTCTGGTAACTGGTCTTGAAGAGCGAGAGAAGCGCTGGGTAAGCTGCGGCAAGAAGCTGGATGGATTCGTCTTCGGGCGTTATTGTAGGCAGAGACAGAAGACATGGCACGATGGCTTCCTCAAAAACAGAGGACAGGTTAGTTCGTTGGAGGATACTCGATTTGCTCTCTTTGATTGGCCAAAGGAGCTGCGAGAGAATATCACATCCCCGGGTTTTGAAAGAGATGTTATCATCGTCGATCAGAGTGAGCATTGGGGGGACTAGGAGGGGAAAGTGTCTCTCCAGGTGTTCATAATCGGCGGGCTGTTGGAATAACCAAGTTAGACTGCTGGGCGTTGTATGCCGACGATCAAATAAACTTACAAGATACTGCGCAACCAACCACGCGAAAACAGTAGTAGAGTAAACATCATGGATCTTCCATGGTTTCGTTTCCGGATCCAAGGTGCTTGTATCGAATCGAGGCAGTGGCACAGGATGGAAGTTCTTCCTCCCAGCAGCGGTGATGGCCGGATTCTGGGTCTTTGCAAACAGGGGTCTGATTCTCTGTCTCAAGGTCTTCTCAACGACTGTCCATAAATCAGGATTTGGTTTGGCACGCTCTCTGTCAACATATGACCTGAGTAAGGCGGTGGCCTTCGAGCGAGTTTCCAAGGTAGTCCAAGGGTCCTTTTCAGAAGAACAGCTAGCCAATGCCACAATTATATCGGCCGTATTTGAGGCCTTTTCAATCGGCAAAATATCATGTAGATAGGCAATGATAGATACAGCAGTCGACACACGCAAGACCGCTTGTTTTATAACTTTTTTCTCCGGCGCTATAGCGCGTAAGTCAGCACTCTGAGAGATCTCCGACTAGACACAAACGGCGTACCATCCAAGGATTCATAGGGACTCAGTAGCTTTGCAAATTCCACAGAAGGAAGAGCAGCACTGCTAACCCATTCATACAACCTGTTGGCTGCATCCTCATCAGACTTTGCCAGAGCCTGTGGGCCCCGCGTTCTGAGATACCCTTGGGCGACGAGCAGACTTTCCAGTCTCTACCAAACCAAGATTAGCTCACAATCATTTGCTTCCGAAAGAAATGATAGGTTACCTCTATGTCTTTTGATAAAGAATGTAATGAAATGTCTTGCCACAGCGATTCTAGTGATACATCTAGTTTGAGGCCGTCGGGAGCGAATTCTGGGCGTGTCTCCTGCGATGCCTGTCCTTGCAAGTACGCATGGGCTGCTGCGCGAAGTTCTTCCATGACGGTAATCAGTTCAAAGGTTGTAGAAAATATACTAATTAGATCATCCCATACGGATTCGTTAAAGCATGTTCATGGCTTCGATGCAGCGTGGAGAGTGGAAGAGGACGACGGAAAGTGCCCGCCGGCTACAGAAGTTTTTGTGCTCTTTTTGGTGGTTTGGTTTGGAGACTCATCTTCGCAACGAAGCGCCTTCAACACAGTTTTTTCCCTTCATTTAATTATTCTAAGGCTAAGATGTTGCAGGCAAGCCTAACTCATCTCTTCTACTAATGAGTTCATCTAATGCCTGCTTTTTGTCTGTGATTTCTGGATGCAAGAGCTGCCAGTGCACCACCATATCCTGGGCCCTGGCCATCCATGGGCCCTTCCGGCCCTGTAAGGCTTCTAGGATTTCTCCGCCATTCACAATAGGCTTCATGTCGCATACGTCCTCCAGGTTATTTTCAACGATATAGGAAAGGAACTTGTCATACTGTCCGACAACTGCAAGGGAGCAAAGTCAGCATTTGGGAGAGACGGAGTGAATGGAAAGAAAAAGACACCAATGGGCGCTGACCTTCGAGAAAGTCGTGTCCTCCCATGACTTCCTGTAGAATGGCTAACATAGTACACAGCCTCCAGTCCTTTTTCCAGGATCTGATGCAGAGACCGATGTGCTGCCGAATCTCGGCGGGAGAGCCAGTCAGGTTGTTCTGTAGATAAGCAAACTTGGTGTCGATGATACTCTCAGCAGCAGTAGTAGAATCACGTAGAACGGTAATGATATTATTGCCAGAACGGAGACTGTCCCTTGCAACTTCCACTGTGCGAGGAGGGAGCGGCTTTGCTTTGGGGCCTTGGGCTATCCGTCCTGGTACCAATGACCAAGGAGCAAAAGCAGCGATCAACCATGCATAAAAACGTTCATTGGCGTCACGGACGAGAACCGCGCACACACGATCTACGATATTCTCGTCTCCTTCACCTACAGGGCGAAGTAACCGTTCGAGTGCTTCATAGGCTAAAGACCATGAAGATAGATCAACGATGACGTCGTCCTGATGGTTAGCGAAAATAGTTGTATATAATTCAAGTCGATCAATGAGTTGCAGTGAGTGCCACGGATCAGGACCTGAATGGATGATATAAGTACTGATTCAACCCGAAAAATAATCCGAGGAGGGGCTCACCTCGCAACATGCTCTCGAGCTCCTTGCCGACCCGTTCCTTACTGATTTTTAAACGGAGCGCATCTCGGATATCACTGTTCTGCATCGCCTTCTCAGTGTCTGCGTCAATGCGATACCCCAAGCGGCTCGCGAACCGGATCAGTCGCAGCACACGCAGCGGATCGTCCTTGAAGGTCTGATAGGGCTCTAGTGGAGTTCGAATGAGTTTGGCCTTCATATCTTCAATGCCACTTCCTGTCAGGTCTTCCAGTTTCGACTCGTTCAGATTGTAAAAGAGCGCATTTATTGTGGCGTCTCGACGCAGTGCATCCTCCTCGGCGGTGCCAAACTCCATCTGCGGGTTCCGACTGTCCTCCGAGTATGTCTCCTTGCGCAGATTGACCAAATCGATATCCAACCCAAAAATCTTAGTCGTTACCGTTTCAAGGTGCTTCGATTTTTCCGGGTTCGCATCGATTTTATGAAGACTGACAATCGCTTCCTTCAGCGCCCCGTCCGGGTGATTCTCCTTGTACTTCTTGAGGTTTTCCGGGACGTCCAAATACTGTTTGAGGGCCATTCCAAATTGATACCCAGTCATACTGCTAATCCCCACGTCGATATCATGGCTGTCGACACCGAGTAGCTTGTCTCGCACCCAGCCCCCGGTGAACCGCAAGACGGTCTCTGGACGGTCGACCACATCGCTTCCACCAGCCACCACATCATTCTCCCGAATATATTGCGCTACATCCAGTAATAACTCCTTAAGAGTGTTTTCCAAAGGTGTCAGCGCGATATCCATGTGCAGCTGAGGCGTCTGCTTCGCGGTGTTGGCTATGGTTGCGTGACTCATTGCGACCGGAGTGTTCTCGCGCAAAGCGGCAGCTGTCGAAAGACGTCTTCGTTTCGTCGCTCTCTCGCAGCAATCCTCTCCAGTCTCGCAGTCACGCATGGAATGAAGAGCTATTCCTCGTCGTAGAGCAGTGTGGGTTGGACTGAAAACAAAGCGGTTGGCGGGGAACAAGCGATGTCTGGTAGGGCAGAACAAGGACGCCCATAGACAGGAAGCCTTAGGAAGAGGTGAATAAAGAACAAATACAGGCATGAGACATTATCCTCTATTAATTCCAGGTGTCAGCCTCACAGCTCATCCGCAACAGTGAGTCACAAAAAAAGGAAGACTCGAAAACAACTGATCGCTGGATTTCTTGTACCCACCGCCTTGACGAAGAGCTCCGACTGACGTAGCTAAGGACCATCACAGCAGCAGTTGAGTCCAAGGATAAGGAAGAAGACGAGGTTTTAGTCTCCTGGGAACCAAAGTATCTGTTCTGGATTCCTCTGTGCTCGAGAAGGATCAATGAATCCCGAATCGCGGGGCGGACTACTGGGCGCCCAGCACCGCCGCCCTTTCTGACGTTGCACACCTTGATTTGCTTTTGGCTCTAATCTCACCTCCCGACCGAACGAGAACCCTCCCCCCTACTACCGAGTGCTATTGGGAAGTCCCGACAGCAGTATATACGGAAGACGCTGGTCTGTCGATGGGATTAGCAAACACTTCGATTCGAGACGAACTGAACTAAACCCGGTGTCCATGACATCGCCCGGAGATGCTGCCCCGGTGAAACCTCCGCCGTCCTTTTCCGGGTCTCCCCTGGTCATCTCCAAGCCCAGATATCCGGGCGAGCGCGCGGCATCACCTTCGCTGGAGTCTGATTTAGTGGAGTCGAGGATCACTGCCTCGCCAACCCCGCCCCTGTCCGCCGCGACGACGGCGGATCTGCCGATCAGGCCTTCCTCGCGGAACTCGCAGACGGCGAGGTTGACGCCGCAGCTTGCGCGGTCATCGCTGGGTTCGCCGGTCGATGGATGGTTAGAAGGCTCAGAAGATATCCGGTCCCTGGTCATACGGTCATTTTCACCAACTGTCGGCATCTACGCTTCTGCCGACACGGATGAGCTGATTAGGGAGAAGGGATTCCGCGGGGGTTTCTGGGAGCTTATCCGCCCTTTTGGCGAGAATGTGGCGGGAAGAGTCGTTGTTCGCGATAGTATCGGGTCCAGTCATAGCTGGGAGGACTTTGGTGTTCGGTTTATGGACCTTAGAGGACAGACACCCACGGCAAGTGCTGCTACGCAAGACTCGGCCGTTTCGCAATTGGAGGACGTTTTGGAGGGACAACTTGATTCCGCAGATGATCCGCTGGGCGGACTGTTGCGCTCCAGGGATTTGGTGGCCGGCAGCTTGCCGGCAACCTCGCCCTTGTACAAGTTCTTCCTTCGCCAGCTGCTCTCTGCAGCGACGTTGACCCCGCATGAAACCTTCAACCATCCGGTGGCAAGTGTCATTGCCATCAGTTCGCGCAACGTGGCCCCTCTTGAGACCCTAAGACAGCTTTATGCGGATACTAGCAGCGGAGGCAGAAGGCTGGCGGACTGGGTGAACCCAGAGTATCTACGATACTATGTTTTGGTCCACGATGAAGACCGTGATGACATCACCGAATCTACGAAACTATATGACCAGATGAAGCGGCATTTCGGGTTGCATTGCCATCTTCTCCGACTGCGGAGTCATCAATGCGTGGTGACAGATGACGATAGTGTTCAGGTACCGCAGTGCGAATGGCTATCACCATCCGAACACCTCTACAAGATGGGCGAGACACGTATGCGATGCATTGATTTCCTCTCCAAAAAAAGACTGTGCTGACCTTTTTACCAGAGACTCTAGTAGATTTGGGGACAGAAGGTGTTCCATATCTGTTTGAATCCGACGTAATGGCGATAAAAACCTTTGTTCGAGAGTTAGTCGCGCAGTCTGTGATACCATACATGGAAAATCGAGTAGCCGTGTGGAATGATCAAGTTGCTTCACGACGACGTGGCCTGAGTGGCCGCTTCATGTCAATGTCTCGCCGCTGGGCTGGCTTTGGCTCTGGCTCTCGCTCTGGTACCTCCTCTGGGTCAGGCGGAGCAAGCGGAAACTACGATTCAACCTACGGTTATTACAAGCCAGATACCTCCGAGGCTCTTTTGCGAAAGATGGCCGATTTCGCATTCATGCTCCGCGATTGGAAATTGTCGGCATCCACGTACGACCTTCTCCGTTCGGATTATGGAAACGACAAAGCCTGGCGGTATCATGCTGGCGCGCATGAGATGTGCGCCATGAGCACGCTTCTGAACCCACTCGCAATGCCTGCCAAGACCAAACTCGAAAGCATCGACCAGATGATCGAGACCGCGTGCTATTCTTACCTCACGCGATGCTCGGCTTCACTGGACGCGCTGCGGACCCTTTCCCTTGCTGTGGAGCTCCTAAAGTCGCGTGGTGGATCAGCCACGGAGAGTGCAGCACGGTGGGCCATGCGAGTCATGGACTTGGGCCTGGTTGGCTCAATCGGCCAGGTCCTTTTCAGCGAGAGGGTCTCCGCCTGCTACGCATCCAAGACTACTTTGAGCGGCGCTCGATGGGGAGGTCGACGGCGGAAGGCTGGGATGTGGAGTATCCTCTCGGCAGACCTCTGGCTCAAGTTGGGCAAGCCGACGCTGGCCTCCGTTTGCTTAGAGGAGGCAGAACGGCTCCATGCCGATGTTCTCCAACAAGATGGTGTCTTCCCGATGCCACAGGTCCAATCCTTCATCGATAATCTCAAGCATAACGTGAAGGTGGAGTACCTCGAGGTCAGAGGTCTGGATACTAGGAATCAAAGCGTCACCACAGATCTCTTGGGAACCGACGAGACAAGCGAGCAGCTGGATATCAAGCCCAACCATCGCAGGTCGCTGATTGGACTCTCTGCTTCCCTAGACACCACTACTCCTCACAGCCCCGTCCAACTGGCCAAAGATCCGGAGCAGGCAGCGCATGACGATTTTGAACGAGCTTAGATACATAGGAATGCCATAATGGAAGTAATCAAAGGTTTTAAAAGATCTAGCCCTCTTTTGTAACATAGTTATCATCTACCAATGATCTCTTTATGCCATATGGTATAGCAATCATCACGTGACATCATCACCAGGGCAGCCTTATCGATAAAGTGTTGTCCAGACTCCCGACCAAAGACCAGCTTGGATTGATTGTTATTGACGTGCGAGTCTTGGACCCGGCGCGATTCGAAACTTCTGGTATAACTTCATTGAGTCTCCTTGCTTAGCATACAAACACTAGAATATAAACACCGGCCACGATATAGTCAAGGAATAACAGTCGGTTCTATTTCACCGACACAGCATGAGCGACCTCATTGACTACATCCTCAAGCATGAGGATGCGTTTCGAAGGTATACTGCCTATAATATTCACCTCGAGAAACACTGCTAAATGTTCTCTACTCATAGGAACCGTTTACCCTCACTCTATTCGGATTTCGCATTGCAAAAGACCACAAATCCAGATGGATACGCCATCAACATTGCTGCGTGGGAGCGAGCGATCAGTTGCGCAGCGAGGAAGGGACTCATTGCTAGCGACCGGAAAGGAGATCACTTAGTTCTGAGAACAAGTGATGCGCTGCTACGACAGTTGGAGTTGCCTGATTTGGGTCGACCGGTTGCTCTGGGCGCTGTTTTCGTATGTTCGATTATGGCTATTATGAATCAGGGTGAAATCCCCACAGTCATATTGATACTAATTCGTGTCTACAGGAAGAAGCCATTCGGAACCAGGCAATGGTACCGCTGCAGGCGTATAGAGCGAGTGCGACGAGTTTACACAAGAAACAGTGGTCGGTCTTGGATACCTCGGCGTTAAGTCCCTGGAGTATCATGAGTTGGGGGGCTAGACAGTTGAAAGGAATCGTTTTAGGTGCTGACAGTCTTGAGGCATCACCTCGATTGCAGACGCAAGACCTGGTTATTGTTGAGAACCTTCAGGTAAGCATTAGACATTTGCAGTCTGTGACAATCTGCTAATAGATTTTGAAGGAAGCAGCAAGCAAGATTACGAAAGAAGCTTTAAGCCGGAGCTCTTCAAAGATTGATTTGATCTACTCAAAGGAAGGATTCATAAATGAGTTCAAATCGATACTGGATGGAGAAAGCTCTCTATCTGATCTTGATTTTGATGTCCTGCTTCTCTACCTATCCCGTGACACCGGTGCTATCGCTTATGACGGCAAGGTCTGCGAAGCCTCATTTTCTATTATATGCACCTTCGTTCTGGATCAGCCACTGATTTTCCAATAGACCATCAAATTCATGTCCTCGGATGATACCCGCACACAAATTACCCAGCAGGATACAACTATCGCAAGTATAAGAACGCTCATATCAACCATGTCGAAACAAGTCGGAGAACTCGAGGCCAAGATCGAAGGGCTTACCACAGCCGCGAAAGCCGCACTTAACAGCAAGAATCGCATATCGGCTCTGTCCTCATTGCGCTCGAAGAAGCTTATAGAACATAATCTGAAACAAAGATTGGATACACTCGCGCAATTGGAAGAGGTATATACCAAAATCGAGCAGGCTGCCGATCAAGTCGAGGTCATGAAGGTCATGGAGGCCAGTACCGGCGTTCTCCGCGGGCTCCATAGCCAACTTGGCGGCATTGAGCGTGTTGAAGACGTGGTTGAGGAGCTGCGAGAAGAGATGATGAAGGTAGACGAAGTCGGAAGTATCCTCAATGAGGCTGGACCCATTATTGACGAGGGAGAAATCGACGAAGAGCTGGAAGCGCTGGAGAAGAGAGAGACGGAGGCGATCGAAGAGGCAAAGGCGCAAGAAACCCGGAAGAGACTTGCGGAACTTGACAGCGATCTTCTCCGACCAGCCACCAAGGAAGCTGCTAAGAAAGCAGCGACAGAACAAAGCACAGATGCCGCATTGGCAGAGAGCATTGATCGACTCTCCCAGATGTCTGTTGAAGACGCCTCAGAAGAAGGAAATGGAACGGTCCCTTTGCCGGCCAAATAGAATCAAACAAGGGAAACGGCCATCATATGGGTACTCTTTAGGGTATCTTTCTCACGCAAAAAGATATGAACAAACTATCACCGGGAATATATATTACATCTCAGGGTTAGGGCTTGGGCCCAAACTAGGAGCGCTGTTGCTAGCTACCTCTGCTGGACCTAGGAAAGCCGAAGGTAGCCTTGGTGATTCGGGTTTATCACCATTGGTGACGGGGCCATCAGCAGCAGCCTTGCTTGACTCTGAGGGAAGCTCCTCCATTTTCGGAATCGTCGTTCGGACCTGCTCCTCACTCTTCTTCCGTGCCTTGGCGATCAAACGCTTGAAATCGTCATCGTGGGTTGCAGACCATGCCTCCTTATCGAATTCTTTCCGCATGACACTCGGGGGGGCGAATGCCGACGCAGCTGCAGCGTGGCCGCCCTGAGTCCGCTCCCAGATGTCTAACTCCCTGAGCAAATCCTTCATAGACTTTGGTGTTTTTGAGTCGCAGTTCGCATTCCACAGGTTCATCCATTCGGTATGCCGTTTTTGCAAGAGTTGTTTGGCACCCCAATCCGGGATACCCAAATCTCGAAGTTTTCTGCGAAGCACACCTTCCTTGAGTATAGAATAATTGAGAGTCGGGAGCCGCCCGGGGGGCTTTTCTGTCGTATTGTTACCTGGACTGCGTGAAGTCTGCGATACCTGTAGCGGTCTGACCAGTTATTGAGCATATTAGAAACAACCTGGGGTGTTCAGAGCTATAGGCAAGCCTTACCCAAGATTTCTGGACTTGTTAGGGCTCGCACTACCAGTGCAAGCATCAAGGTGTCTGAAAACTGCCTCGTTCTTCATTCTCTTATTACATATCGGACACGCGACCAATCCATCTTCTGTCGAGTTCTCAGTTTCCAGCCTTGAACAAGCGGGAGCGCCGTAAAACATACCTGGAATAAAGTCCTCATCCTGACTGTCCTCCACGGCTTCGACTATCCCTGTTTCAGGCTGGGGATCCAAGCGTCTGCTCCGAGACCGCGTTCGCACACCGTCCGCACCAACAGAATCAGACTCGCGATCCTCGCCATGTTCCACCTTTCGTTTCTTGGACGCCGGTTGCTCCAGACCAACATCACCCCGCGCCGCTTTCTTCGCCAGATCGAGTACGCCGGGACGAGCATTTGTGAACGCCTCGACAAACTCCTGCACCGCCCAATTACGCCGCAGCTTCAGTTCCTGGTCGGAGGTCCGGCAGGCGGGACATTTGCCTTCTTTACTCAGACAGCGGCGGATGCAGAGCGAGCAGAAGGTGTGGCTACACGAGGTGATCACAGGGTTATTGAAAAAGTCCTTGCACACCTGACATCGCAGCGAAGACTCGAGCGGTGCCAACAGGGACAACGGCGTGTTGAGCCAATCTGTAGAGTCGGGGAGGTCAAAAGAGGGGTCCATCGGAATATTTTCTTCTCTCAGAGCATGGAAGGAATATGCGTAGCGCTGTATGAGATTGAAGGCACTGTGTCTGTAAGAGAGAGAAGCGCACTGGGCAGCTCTGACGAGGTTCTTGTAGACTCTGAATTTCCTATCTCATGAAGAGCGTCGATCACGAACCGCTGACCGCCAAGACCCGCTGACTTATACGCGTAAAGTGGTTTGGCACGCGTTGACTCTCGGGGAAAAGAACAGAGCGAGCCTGCAGTTATTTGCAGAGAGGAAAAACCGGCAGCAGATCATATATGACAAGGTCATAATGGCAGTTGATTACTCAAGATATTTGGCCGAGAATGTTCTCAATGAACATCGCACAGTTTGTCTTTCTAATTTATTGAGCTTGTTTTGGGTGAAGTGCTGATCAATTGGTTCTTATGGCAGGTCACACATCGCTCTCTCAGTCGGGCTTTGAAGGTCCATACCAATCTGGCTAAGCAGTGAGTCGATACCAAGAGTCAAGGCTCATCGTGTATCAAATGTGGTGCTGACCTGTTTTGGAAGGATGCTCTATGAATTTCACCGGCACGAGAACGCGAAGAAACCCCAGAGTGTGAATGCGACATATGTTATTGTGGGCACTCCGAAGCTGCCCGAGAAGTCAGAGACGAATGGGTTTCATGTAAAGGAGGATGGAGATGCCATTATGCAGAGCAGCCCGTATTTGAGCAGCTCTATGCCCCAGCAGGATGCTGCACAGGAGCAGGTTTCAACTACGTCAATCACGTTGGTCCGAGAGGAGGACTTGGAAGGTAACAGAGCCCTATTTTCAGAGACTTGCGATCCCCAGTCTCACCTAAATAGATGCCAAATCGACGTTCCAGTTCATCGCCTCGATTCATATATACAGCTTACAGCCCGCGGTACTGCCGGATCTCAATGTCTTGACAGACGTTAGCAGGGAATTAGCACTTACATTTCCTAACGATGACCCCTTAGAGTGCGGATCACAATGGGGCATGATATTGAATAAGAATGTCAAGGTAGAATATTCTGGCTCTGTGACATCTTTCTGCCGGAGGAAGGGCTAATTTTGATTGATCTACAGCGACGGACAGGTGTCCGTCCGGCAGCACCGCCAGCCGCTCAACTTCCAAAGACCTCATCAAGTACTACTACAGCACCTGTCAAACCACCTTTCCAAAAGGAGGCAGCACCAGAGACAACAATTCCGGCGTCCAAGACCACATCACAACCCTCGAAAGCGACAGAAAAGACCGCGCCAGTAAAACGCGAGAAGAGCAACTTGTTCACTTCGTTCGCCAAGGCGAAGCCGAGGGAAAAGAAAGAAGTTTCAGCTACACCAGCCATCTCAAATACTGAATCGGTCAGTGCAGTCAGTTTCCATGAAAAGACGCTGCGGAAAGAGGCTTACTTCAGATTCACAGGCCGAACCCAGTGGTGGAGAAGATGGTAGATTCGCCTATCTTACATACATAGTTTCGCCTTGACTAATCAATATTGCAGTTGTCTTGGACGATGCCTCTGAAGAAGAAGCCGAACAACTCTTCCCCGACACAGACAAACGAGCTTCTCCAACCGATCGTGAGACGAGAAAGGAACGCGAGGAGAAGCTCAGGCAGATGATGGAAGATGACGGTATGCGACGCTGCCACCTGCGTTTGACTGACGATGTACTAACTCAAATACTACAAGACGACGAGGAAATGCCCGATGCAGCAGAAACGCCCAGAGAACCGACACCACCAATTGAGCAGCCACCTAAGGAGCCCGAGCTGAAAGAGCAAGCCTCAGTGCAGGGCGGCCGGCGAAGGGGTCGCCGTCAAGTCATGAAGAAGAAGACAATGAAGGACGAAGAAGGATATCTAGGTATGCAGATCGGGCTTTTCTATTCTTTTGCATCTTGTCCCACTGGGTCTGACTGTCCTGTCCTCAGTCACTGTCGAGGAGCCCGTCTGGGAATCGTTCTCAGAAAGCGAGGCACCGCCTCCAAAGAAGAAGCCAGCAGTGAGCGCTCCAAAGGGAAAGCCACCTGCAAAGGCTGGCCAAGGCAGCATTATGTCATTTTTCTCAAAGAAATAGCCAGCGCTGTCTGGGTTCCAGGACAAACGAGCGCCTTATTTACCAATACTTGACTTATAGTTAACTATAACCTAAAGATCATATCCCTGTTACCATAATCATCCTTCATCCTGCTACCGTTGCTACTACCTCTTTGGCTGCTTATCCAAGAACCCTCCAAAATCGAGGGAGTTAGATTGTCCTTTGTTGATACTGAGGCCGATAGTAAATATGAGGAATGCAACAGTACCGCCTAAGCGATGGATCCTGGAGTTTTGTCGCCCACGCGTTTTGGCCGATCCTGCATTCCTGCAGAGCGAAGCGTCTTGACTCGTGTACTCCGGGGTATTTTTCTTATAAGAGTGCGACACTAATGCAGTGATCGACAAGCCTTTTGGTTTGTCTCCTCTCTTCATTCTACTGACTCCCCTAATCCCCTGTGGGACACAACTTCCAATCTTTCGGCCCGTAGTACGCGATGCACCACGAGGAGCTTTAGATCAGACCTGACCTTGCTTCTTTCTGGACAGTGGTCCATATCCTTTTTTCCCCCTTTATTCTTACAACTGCCTCGGGGGGATTACACTTGCTAAATCATCTCCGTCATGACGCCGTTGACATCGCTGGTCACCGCGCTCGCTATCGCGATTAGCGTCGGGAACAGGGGCGCGTATGGGAAAACACAGGAGGTTCTCCTCGATGCCTGTCCAGACTACACGTCTTATTCCGCAGTGTCACAGTAAGCTATTTCTCCAGACGCCGGGCGACAATACCTGTAATCACCAAGCTGATTCCCCCCGCTTCCAGTGCTCCATATAGCGGCGGGCCGCTCAACCTCCCCTTCCAACGCCCGGCAACAGAATGCAGGACCTTCTCGTCATCGGCGGTGGAACAAGTGATTGAAGATGTGACATCGCGAATGGTGGACAAGGACCTAGCGCAGCTGTTCCGAAATGCTTTCCCCAACACGCTCGATACCACGGTTCGGTGGCACACGAACGGCTCGACGCCGAACACGACAAACAAAAAGCATAAGAAGGCAAAGCTGAATGGTTCTCAGTGGGAGGGAGCGCACTCGTTCATTGTAACGGGAGATATTAATGCGGAATGGTTGCGCGATTCTACAAACCAACTGGCGGGCTATCAAGCGTTGGCAAAGAAGGACAAGTCTCTCTACACGCTGATTCTGGGCGCGATCAACACCCAGGCCGAATATGTGATTCAGTCGCCATATTGCAATGCGTTTCAACCTCCCCCGCCGAGTGGCATCAACCCAAGCTCTAACGGAGTGAAGGACACGGTACACCCGGCGTATGAGTCCTCATTTGTCTTTGAATGCAAGTACGAGCTTGACTCGCTGGCCCATTTCCTCGCCCTGGGCACGCAGTTTTACGAGAACACAGACTCCGTGGAATTCCTGACGAACAGATGGTACAAGGCCTTGGACACCCTATTGCACGTCCTGGATGCCCAGTCCACCCCAACCTTCGACTCGAATCAGCAATTCGTGGTCAACGAGTATACCTTCCAGCGAGAGACAACGCTGGGGACCGAAACGCTCAGCCTGAAGGGTGTGGGCAACCCCCTAAACCGCGGCACGGGGCTGATCCGAAGCGCTTTTCGCCCCAGCGACGATGCTACGATTCTCGGGTTTTTCATTCCGGCCAATGCGATGATGGCTGTGCAGTTACAGAAGACTGCCATAGTGATCGAAGCCGCTGGAGGGGATGCATCCCTTGCCTCACAGTTGCGCCAGCGGGGGCAGGACCTAGAAAAGGCCGTCTGGGAACATGGCGTCGTTGATCACCCTAAGTTCGGCAAGGTCTTTGCCTTTGAGGTTGACGGGTATGGGTCCCAAATCATGATGGACGACGCCAACGTCCCGTCCCTGCTGTCCTTACCACTGCTCGGCTTTCTCGACCAGAACGATCCGACTTACCAGAACACCCGGAAGATGATCCTCGACCCGACAGGGAATCCGTACTACCTGAGTGGCTCTGCCTTTCACGGTATCGGAGGACCTCATAGTGAGTACTTTCTTTCTTTTCTTTCTTTCTTTCTTTCTTTCTTTCTTTTTTTCAAGCCGGGTATCGGAATGAGAACTAACGGCTGGAACAGTCGGTTTCCAGTATGCCTGGCCCATGTCTCTCCTGGTGCAAGCTCAAACAAGCAACTCCGAAACGGAAATCATGGACTCTATCAATCTCGTCCGCGACTCGAGCCTGCTCGGCCTCGTCCACGAGTCCATCAACGTCAACAACATCAAAGACTACACCCGGCCGTGGTTCGCGTGGGCCAATTCCGTTTTTGCGCAGACCATCCTGAAGATCGCCGCGGAGAAGCCTTGGTTGATTTTTGGACCGGGAGCGTCGCCTTATACTCTTTAGTTTTTACCCTTATCCTTTTGAAACAGAAATAATAGATATATATTATTCTTACTATGCCATACAGTGTAGACAGTGGACACTTAGAAACACTCCAAGCAACAAATACAAAATGGGGGGTTCAAATCAATACCCTCCTCAACCCCTCTGTCCCGCCTAGTACCCTCCTCCCCGTTATTGGACAGCGGCCCTTGCCGCTCTCCCATTTCCCACGCCGACTACGACGAGTCTTTGATTCCCCTTGTTCCGCGGCTGCGGCGTCCTTGTCGTTATTAGCGGTATTACTATTATTCTCGTCATCACTGGCATCGTCTTCCCAGGCCGCACCCGCCCCGTCCCCGCTCATAAAGTCGAGCTGGCGCTGGTGCTCACCGTTCAGCCAGTGGAAGATACACACGTAGCAGAAGACATAGCCGGTCTGGCACGCGGTAGGGTTGGTAAGAGTGTTCAGGCAGACCGGACAGGTGTTGGCGCTTGCCGGGTCAGCCGGGAGCATGGGCACCGTGAAGATAGGCAGGTACGATGTTGCGGAGATAGGGGGCTTGGGGCGGCGAGGGGTAGATTTGAGCGCCGATTTGAGTTCTTTCATAGACTCCGCCTTGACCTTGGCGGCATGGTTCTGCGTCTGTCCTTTCGTCACCGCCGTGGCAAGTCCGGACACGATCGGAGCAGGGAGGTCGAGAACCTCGGTGGCTTTGCGCGCGAGCTGCCGTGAGAAATCGCTAGCATGCCACCACTCGAGGAACTTGAGGGCAAAGATCGACGCGGGCAGGAAGTAGCGGAGGGAGGTGAGGAGTTGTGGGTAGAGATTCTGGACACTCAGCAGACCCAGCATGCCTGAGCCGGGGCGCGATCGAGCAGAGCTGCTACCAGGCTTGCCATCCAAGACGGCTGCGATGGTGCGATGGTCTGCGGCTCCCAGACGGCGAATCCGGGTGCCGATCAGCCAGAGAAACGGGGAGGAGTATTTCGTGTTGTCGAAGAGGTACGCTAGGTTGAAAGCGAGGATGGAGAAGTAGTACGCCGCATTCACGGACGGGTACACGTTCCGCAGGAACCACTTGTAGTAGTGCAGAAGGCGTTGGCGCAGAGTCGGACGGTCAGGCAGCTCGTCGCCTGGATGGTATCGTGGCCCTCCACCGGATATCAGAGACGCCTGAGGAGCAGCGTGGATGTCGTAGCTTTCGTCGAGCTTGCGTTTCAGGTACGGGATCCCGACCATGACCATCAGGTTCTTCCAGACATCGCGCGTCCGGAGCTTCAGGGCATCGCGGACAGGGCCCGGAGCGCCCAGCTGTGCTCGAGGGATCTCGCCATGCTTCGTGAGTAGGACGCGCTCGCGTTTGAGCGAGTAGAAGTTCTCCGTGAACGACCCGCCAAAGGTGCGGAGGTAGTACCGCTCGACCACCAGAGAGAGCAAAGCGTAGATCTCATCGTACGAGTTGAGAATCCGTAGCAAGTAGCGCGGATGCCGATGGGTAGCGACAGCCAGCAGGTATCGGATCGATGGAGGGAGGAGGTCTGACAGCTGTTGCTCCGCGAGGAGCTCTATCGGCAGGGGGTTCAGCTCATGACACACGCCCAGCTGTCGTGTGGAGGGGGAAGTTTGGGGGGAACTCACCGAAAAGGGACGGCTTCAGCTCATCAAATTCGCGTTGAAGACTCGGCAGGTATTCCATCTCGCTGGGTGAAAGCCTCGCATCCTCGACCAGCCGGGGTCTGCGCGTGTGAGGTGGTGATAAATGTTCACGTCCGGATTTCCAAGCAGGTGGTTGATGTTCTGCGGCGCAGAAGCCGAGGTCCACAGCACAGCAAGCCTAGAGTGGCCACTACAATACATTTATTGTTTCAATGTCAAGACTTATAGTGAACTATAAAAAATGGGTTGTTTACTGATATACATGCTATATGCTATATAATACACTGATTTACACAAGACTTCCGTGCTAGTGACGTCCCGACTCTCGAGTCGCCTGGCATTGGTTCCAGATTCTGGAAAGACTGCTGGAGGATCCATTCTGCGACGCAGCGGTAATACCAGGCTCTGCAAGCTGGATACAGGACATGACGCGCTTGAGCAGTGTCCCCTGCATGGGTATAGGAGGGGCCTCCCTGTTCATCATGGGCACCCAGGTCAGGACACAGTCTCTTGCTCGGTGCGCATCGCCTAGATCGATGTGTAACTTGAAGAGCATCTTGTAGTCTTTGGTTGTCCGTTCAAAACCGTAGAGAGGGAGTTTGCGCCAGAGCTTCCAAAAACCGTCGTAGTCTTGGTTCAAGAACATGAGTTCCATCAGCCGACGGGCTTGCTCTGGATCGAACTCGAGATCGAGAACATCGATTATCTTGGAAATCCTCGCAAGCGACCGTCTCCGTTCATCTGCATCTCCACGATGTGACCGACCGGCCGCTTGGTACAGCAGAATGAATACATCCATATTCAGAATATCCGTACCGTGGAAACTCAGAAGATCAAGAACACGTAAGGCAAGTTCAATGTCCGTGTCCGGCAGAGATATCACAGAACCAGAGGCTGAAGGATCGCTCGGTCTCTCAGTTAACATGGCAGAAACGACCTGCATGCCAAGATCAAACGAGATAGGAGATCCAAGAGATGCAAAGCCGACAAAATGTTCCCAGAGCGCCGGTTTGCTGTATGCATGGTGCTGTAGACTCACAGCTCTACAGAACAGCTCAAGTTTTGCCAGCGCCACTTCGTCCACTGGGAGATCAGAAGGCTGATCGTAGAATAGTTGAAGGAAGAGTGTAGAGTTACGGTCGTCTGGGCCAGTGCCAAGCTGCTCTCGAGCCTTGTCGTCCGATAGGGAGGATAATGATCGAAAAAGAGAAGAAATCGTGACCTTGGCATCCAGACCCCGAGATACAGACGCTCGCGAATCCACTTGATCTACCACGGCATCTCTCAAGGATGTCTCCGCAAAAGGCGCCTCGTGAGTGGGCGTCATAAGCCGGCGTGTCGTATGTAGTTGTCTCCTATGATTGGGTAGCGTCTCCCCCGGGAGTCTGAAAAAGCGTGAAGGTCCATGGTCAGAATATAATGATTTCACAGCGGCGGAAGAAGAACGAACCTCATCGGTGGGAGGCACGGGGGGCGAGGTTGACTTGGATGCCTTCAATTTCCGGCGGTTCTCTCGCTCGAGGGTAGCCGTCCACAAGCCTTCAAGATCAACCTCCTCTCGTTTCTCTTCAATAAACATCTGGACGACAATCCTGGATCCCGCATCAACGTCACCAAAGCCCTCGAAGGCTCTAGCTTCTGGTTGTTTCTGCTCGGATTCTTCCTCCTTTATGACGCCCGAATTGACACAGATCCACCCGGTTGTGATCCCATCATCCTTGTCGTCAATGGTGAGTCCCGCCTGACTTGCGATCCTAGCGCGCTTTGCTTTCCTGCGAAGCTTGATCTTCAGCTCATTTCGACCCAGTAAGCCATCCGCATACGGCGCAAGTCTATATGTGTTTCGGAGCCAGCGACACAGACGGTCGGCGGAGACGTTGAGATGTTTGATACTCCGAGCGGTGCCAATGACCATGATGACGTTGGCGCCGATGGCAGGAGGTGTGTCAAGGCCTCGTAGATCTATCAATTTCAGGTCATCCAGACCCAGATCCTTGTATGAGTATGTCAAAATCTCCGATAGAATTGCGGGAGAGTTCTCTGGGAGCTCTGGGAGCTCCTGCTGCCGGAAAGACCGGGTCGACAACTCGGCATTGGCCGTTCCTTCTCGCAAATACCACGGAACATGTTCTTTCGAATTCTCGGCCGCTTCAACCTGGGTATCTGCAAGGCTTGACGATGTATTGTCCGATCTCCAGCCAGATACAGCTGAAAAGGTCCTCATCGGATAGTTTTTGGAGACTAACGAGCGACACGTCGCATAGCGAGGCACCGAGACACCAGTCAGCGAGACAAATGATCGGACGACTTCATGGCGACATGACTGGCACCATATCCCTTTCAGCACAGCGCGATTCATGGTGGATATGAGTTCTTTGTTTGGAGAAGACAGCAGAATGCAAAGATCAAGAAATCCCCAGCGAAGATAAAAGCATCATGATGCAAACATGCAAACATGACTCAGCAAACCAACCATCTATGCATATATTGAGATATTCCCCAGATAGTAGTAGATAGTAGATATTACTATATAGTATTCACTATCTATAGCTAAAGTCTAGCAAAATTGATCTAGCGAAGCTAAATCCAAGGTCGAGTGATGTACAAAGAGCTACATAACTTGAGCTCCGATGCGTATTAGTTGTACAAACCGTCTATCATATGGATATCTTTATAGAGTAAGGTAAGGTAAGTTAATGAACGCCCAACAACGAGAAGAGTTCTAGAAGATCTTCCCTAAAAGCCGTCTCGTGTCCTCGCCAAGGGCACTCTCATCGTTCGCATCCT
This sequence comes from Penicilliopsis zonata CBS 506.65, assembly GCF_001890105.1. Taxonomy (NCBI): domain Eukaryota; kingdom Fungi; phylum Ascomycota; class Eurotiomycetes; order Eurotiales; family Aspergillaceae; genus Penicilliopsis; species Penicilliopsis zonata. Next base: position 2,071,019 of record NW_019208911.1, read on the forward strand.
TCCTGCGCATTGCTTCATTCTGCCTGAACAGTCTCCGAACGCGGGCCATCTCGTCAGGCGCTTGATCAGAGGCGCCACCACCAGTCTCCTGCTGCGCTCGTTTCTTCATCTTCTCCTCATTCTTCTTGATCATCCCCGCCAGGGCCTTGCCCTTCTCCACCCCCGCCAGGAAGACCTTCTCCTCTCTGCGGGCCCGGGCATCCTCGATGCGGCGTTTTGCCTCTCTCTCCGACCGCTCCCGCTGCACCTGCTCCATCAGATCCGCCCATTTGAACCCCTTCAGATACTTCATATTCCACACGTCGTCGTGGTACCAGCCGCCCTTCCTTCCGCCGACAATCGAGGCGTTCAGCGTCTCCGCGCAGATCTTGGCCGTCTTCTTCGACTGGAACTCCACCCAGCCGTCCGTGTAGGTCTTGCGCTTGTTCGATGAGCGCCGCTTCGGCGCCGACGCAGACGGTACCGCAGGAGTCAGGAATACTCGTGTGATGGGTTCGAAACCGCGCGCCTCGATCAGCGACTTGAGCGCAAACGGCTTCAGATACGGTGGCAGCGACGACAGGTAGATCACCCCCGTCTTGTTCTTCTTCGTCGGCTTGACTGGTTTGTTCGCTTCTTTCTTGTTCTTTGAACCCGCCTTCTCTTCGGCCGTCCACATTGTTCCCTCTTCTTCTTCTCGTTCGTCATCCTCATCTCTCAAACTGTGGCTGTCCTCCTCCTCTACCTCCTCGTCGTCGTCGCCGTCATTCTCATTAGATGTCTTTCGCTCCTCTTCATCGCTGAAATCTTCAACCTCCTCATCCGAGTTATCGATCGTATCGACCTTCCTCCGTTTGGACGATCGGCCTTTGCTCTCCTCCGCGGCTTCGGAATCATAGCCGCGGTCGCTGCCCTCTTCGTCGTCGGAGACAATGTCGAGGAAATCATTTCGTTTCCGAGATGCCATAATTGCGAAATATTATTGTAAATGCTCTGGTATGTTTTTTTTTTGAAGACACTCTGTTAAATGCTTTGTAGTTGTTACTTGCGTCAAGATGGGATGGGCGGTTCAATGAACTTTTTTTTATCGTGTGGTCCGTGCGTCGAAGCATTCAATATTCAACCAGATGGTAATTACAGTAAGAAATCATTTGATCTAAGGTTACTATCATATTCATATCGTATGGAGATGTCTAATAACCATGTGCGTATGCAACAGATATTCAAGGGTCCAACACATTGTAGAGGAACGATATCAGTCCGGAGAGCCATCTATAGCTCGTCTATGTATGAAATGTATAGCGGGTTGAAAGAACTAGAAATAAAAAAAAAAAAAAAAAGAATATGCACGTAGTACAGAGACTCGGCTCGGAATGGGTATATGCAAATGGTAAAGCGAGGAGAAGAGGAGGGCGGAGGTATGTTTTCGTCTTGTTTTCATATCCCGAACGACCATTTCAAGCGCTCGTAGACGAAGAAGCCCGTGGCCACCATGGGCACGATCTTCAGGTACCCGATTGTCAGACCAACCCAGAAGCCACGGAAGCCTCTCTCACGCATGATCGTGCGGGCGGTCTCGATGATACCGAGTCGGCGGCCGTCGCCGACGACGCCGCCAACCTGCATCCGGCGACGGATGACTTCGAGTGGGTAGGAGGAGGTCTGCGACACGAGGCCTGCCAGCGCGCCGGAGAACAGTTCCGCGGCCGCGGTGAGCTGGAGCCGATGGGAACCTTGTTTGTCTTTGTGTGTCAAATCGGACCCCGGGATTGTCGTATAGGGGGCTATCGAGGGAAGCCGGAGCCAGTCACCGATCGTGTCGTGGGTGAGAAAGGACATGCCCGCGTAGGGGAGCATTCCCAGCAGCGTCGGGGCGAATCCACGATAAAAGTTGGTCAGGCCGTAGCTCGGAACAGCTTTGCTAACGACGGCAGCCGCCGCCGCAGATGTAGAGGAAGAAGGGTTCGGGACCGCAGGCGAGGGGACCCGCTCATGGTAGATCTGTCGACAGATATCCAACAACGACGAGCGGGCCGACTGCTTCGTCTCGAAGGCTAGTCGCACACGAACCAGTTCGAGGGGGTATGTGAAGAACACCGAGGTGATGCCCGCCAGGCTGCCAGAAATCAACCGGCGGAAGTGCGTTTCCTTGTCTCGCGACGGGATTATCGTGGCGCGAATCTGCTCATATGCAAGGAACTTGATCGCGGCATAAGGGAAAATACGCAGCAGCGTGGCCGAGTGGCCCTTGTACAGGCCCCGGGCGCCCTCGAGCCGATTGATATCCTTCATCGCCGCCGCCAGGCCGAACCAACTACCGCTATATTTTGCGAATTGCGGGTTCGACGCCTGGAAGAGAATCTTCACGCGGTCTAGCGGAGCCACGACTGTTTTTGCCTAGGTAAATCAGTCCATCGTACCAATAAAGTTATATGTGTGCAGGCGAAACAACAAAAACCTACCGCGCACCCCGCCAGTCCTCCCGCCAACCCGCTTCGCAGGACATAATCCAGACTCCGCTTATTCACCCCGCCAACTTCACGACTCGTCTCTGAGCTGAGAGTAGCATCCGCCGATCGATTGTCCACTACATTGCCACGTGTCCCGGTGTTGGCTATTGTCGTCCGGTTCAGACTACTCGCCGTCACCGCCCCTCGAGGGCTGATATCCTCCATCACCATCTGATGCTTGAGAGTCTCTGAAGTCATCGAAACCGAAGGCACATATGTCGCCGAGTCTGCAAAAGCTGCCGAACGAGTATGAGCATGGTCCGGAAAGGTCGTCGACATGGGCGTGGTCGTGGTCGTGGTCGTGGTCGCGGCCAAGGTTCACGGGCTAGCGGAAGAGGGTGGCCATTGAGCGCACGTGGGAAAGCGTAGACTTGGGTGTGAAAATTTCGAAAGAAGAAAACAGATGGAAGGTAGCAGTAGGCAGTGAAACGGATAATTACAACCGTCCAATAAACCAAGAACCTCCTCGGGTTGATCGCGTGAGGTCAAACAAAAGTCAGCGTGGGTGTGGAAAAGGGCTGGAGACGATTTCTGCGCACCGCCCTGACGTCGATCGGTCTGCAGGGCGGAGAGAGCCGTTGCTTACTCGCATCGGCTTCCGAAAAACCGTACTGTGACGCTGCTGACGAGCCGATACCGCGCGGTGCCCCGCGAAACGGCGGTCGGGTTACGGTTCCATTACGCGTCGATTACGACCGCGGCAGGCGGATAGCGGCGGGTCTGTCTGGCCCAGCGACTGGCAGAGGGAGAATTAGTAAGAACTACAGAGATAGACGGGGAAGATGAGAATAGACGGCACAGATCCATTGAGAATTAGAGATATTAGTCAAGTACTATGGTCTTGTCTAGAGAATTATGAAGCCTTGGGTCCAGTTGGGATTCTTTTTTGCAAGATGGACACACGATGGGTACCATCGGCTAGCATGCCGGTCAACAGTGAGCAGCCCAGGGAGCAGCCAGGGAGCATTGTCAGACATTAAGAAGAAGAGAGGCAGCAAAGCGCTAGATTCAGAAGTCATCTGATGAGAAGCAGGGGATTGAGTATGCCAGACAACCGCCAGTCAAAAACACCAGAAAGAAGATTCATTCAAAACCACACCATGCAACCCATGACAACAAAAGTCACCTTTCCAAATCTCATACTGCTCCGTTCTAATGCAAATGCTTCTCCCGGGGCTTTAGCAGCCTGTGGCTATATATATGATATATATATATATACGGAAGGCAAAGAGGGGGGGGGATTTCAAATAGGTCGTGGTCGCGTTATCTCCACAGCACGGAGCAAAACGCCCCAAAGCAATATGACACCAACCCTCTGGACCAGATCAATCCAAGAATGAGAATAGTCGCACAGTGCCGCCCGCCTCAAAATAGAACGGGGTTCTCAAAATTTATACCGGGAACCTTGTCGGGTCAGCGGCTTACCCTGGCGATTGGTCGCCTTGAGTTCCTTGGGGTCGTCGGTGGCTCGTTTCGTCCGCTTGGTCGGCCGGCCAGCGTCCACATGAAGATGACCATTCTCGGAGAGAGCAGTCGAATTGCGCCAGCGCATGCAACGGTGCTTGTGGTCGTCCACATATGTCTTGTTGCGCGTGCTCACCCGTTTCGTCGGAGGCTCCTCGGACTCTGCGCGATCGGCACTCTGCTCCAAGTACGCCTGACGACGTCCCATATACTCGGAGATGGTGCCGCGCCAAACTAACAGCTCCTTGCGCAGCTTGAGCTCGCGGTTTCCGCGCCCGTCCAGCCAGCTGATGAGCTTCTCGATCGATTCGGGGTCGTCGTAGTAGCCCCACTGTTGAGCATTCGGCACGCTGGTCCCTTCCTCCAGCTCCCTCCGCTCAGCAGGGGTCATTTTAAACTCCTTCATGTAGTGCATCTTCTGCTCCTCGGAAACATCGATGAAACCCAACCGCTCCATATCGTCTGGTCCTTGGACCCAAACGCGGCCATTCGCGTAGCCGGCGTCGGCCGTGGAGCTTTGGGGCATTCCATTGTATGGCATAGCGTTGCGTTCAAACCACCAGTAGCGATTGCAGAATCGGTCTTTTCCCAGACATCTTGTCCGGGGACAATCCGCCTCTCTCAAGTCGTTGTCCACGTCTGCGATTTTCTGCTCCAGTTTCGTGACCCGGGCCTTCTGGTCCTCAATCTTCTTCACAACTCGTTGGTATTGCTTCGATCCCTTAGGTTGCTTGGCCTGTTGCTCCTTTCTCTCGCGCTCCTCCTCCAGCTTTCGTTTGCGTTCCATGATTCGATCGGCACCGCCCCGGAGAGAGCGTGCTTGCGGCTCATCATCTTCCGTATCCATAACCTGGTCTGTTTCATCATCCAGTCCAGTCATCTTGGAATCCTCAAGATTATCCAGCTCCGGCACTGGGGACGGCGATTTCCCCCGTTCTGGTTGTAGCTCTTTCTTTTCTTCATGTAGCCGGCGAAGCTCCTCAAGACTGCAGTTCATATCAGTTAAAGTCAGTCAGATCTTTGTGCCTTTCATCTAGGGAAACGAATGGATACTTACGCTGCCTTGCGCTCCCGCTGATATTCGATCTTCTCTTTCCGAAACTCAGTCATCTGATTGCTACATTCTTCTAGGTAGTTTTTGACTGCCTTTGTTTCTAGGCTCAACATGCAGATGATCTCAAGGGCCTGAATGCGCAGATTGATGTCCATGGTCGCATATTGGAGTCTTGCCGTTTCCTTCGTCGGCTCCGCATCGAGAGGAGCTAGTATTTTGAGGATTTCATTGCAGACCTTTTCCACCCGGGGGCGAACGGAAAGTTGATGCAAGAGGCCGATCATTACCATCTCCCACCCACCATTGCGAAAGTCGCGTTTCCGCAAACGATCGATCCAGCCGTAGTCTCCAAACATCTCCGCCGCTCGATGCAGTTTGACTTCTTCCGGATTTTCAATATTTTCGTTCTCTTGGGCTTTTCGCAGATTCTCGGCTTCAGCCTTGGCCAGGCTACTTCGAGTCGTCATTCGAGTAAACACTGGCTCCGGTTCTATGACCGCCTCTTCTTCCTCATCTTCTTCTTCTTCCGAGTCATCTGACTCCTCAATGGGAAGATCAGGGAGAGAAATTTGTACGGCCCCGTCTTGATCTTTCTCCGCGTTGACCAGTTTTTTCAGCACTGCACAATGAATCTCCACAAAAAGCTCACAGTCTATATCATCGGACGAGAAAGACATAGCTTGGAGAAAATCGTCGAATGTAAAAGAATCTAGTTGAAAGACTTCACAGAACACGTTAAGAGTATTCCAAGTCTCAAGTAAAGGGCCAACCGATTCAGGTTTGATGTTGCCGGAAAGTACATCGGACTCATCATCGTCATCATTGCCCTGGTCATCTTGCACAAATTTCAGGGCTGGGCGCGGAGCGCTTTCACGATTGGGCGGGATCTCGAGATCTTCGATGGGATATTTGATGGGCGGCGGAGGCGGAGGCGGCGTCGGCTTAGGGGTTTCGGTCTTGATGACCACCGAAGGCGAAGGAGGTGCGGGTGGTGCCGTCTGCGGTTTTTTCCCAATATCCGGAGGTTTGACCGGTCGAGATGATGTCGCCGCTACAACAGAGGGGCTGGGGACCACAAAGGTAGGGTTCCCAGTCAATGAGCGCTGGTATTCCTGGAATTGTTCTTCTTTCGCCCGAAGTAAATCGTTGATGGACGGTTTCGTTGACTTCTGGACCTTGACTGCAGGTTTTAATTCCGGAAGCCGTTGAGAGGCGAAAAACCCGAAAAACCCTTCTTGATCCCCCTTCTTCATTGCCTTCTTCTCGGCAACCTTGGCGCCATATTGCAGGTGTTTCGGGACTTCGGTTGGGATCTTGTACTCGTCTGCTATGCTGGTTTTAACCAGCCAGGGCGCACCATTCCAGGATTCGCGAGTCACCGTGTTCTTGATGAATGCACGCAACATCTGTTTCGTGAACATCTTCCGGTCACGAGTAATGTGCTCCTGGTCGAGCAGAGCCTCTTCATTAGGACGGTCGAGTATTTTCACCAGATATCTGGCATAAGCTGGAGCCTTGACTGTGCCATCGGGGTTGGTCTGCTCGGGAAAATTGGCCTTGTCTCTGATCATGCCGTGGAGACGCGTATTATCTTCAAGCAAGATTAGTACCTGCTCGCCGGGGTAAAAGTCCTGTTTGAATTCCTAAAAAAAAAATGTCTTGTTAGGTCGAATCAACGGGGATTAGATCGGTTAGGTCGTATTCGGCTCACTTCAAAGATCTCATCGACTGAAGACGGTGAAATAATTAGCTACCAGGTAATTTCCCTATGGAGCATCAGATTGCCTACCCAAGTTGTCAATTCTCGAAACGGTCGAGAATTGGATTCTGCGGAGTATCGGCTCCCTCAGGGCATCCGGAAAGGAACTGTTGACCTCTCGCGACTCCTCCATCTGCAAGCTTTCAGTACTCGAACAAAGAATTGTGCAGGTAATCTCGTGGCCGTACTTCGCTTCGTTGTGCTTCGAAAAAAGTCAATCCTGAATGACCAGTAATTTCGCAAATAAATCGTCTTTGTTTGTAAAAGTCCATCCGCTGGAGGTAGGGCTCGTAGCTGGTAAAAACTTCGTTTGTCTCCGGAATCACCCAGACCTACACACTTATGGTCAGAAATATTGTCGCCGAGAACCGTTTGTATTGATTGGATAGTCAGGGAACATGCCTCCGAGCTATCATCTTCGATCACGGGTCGTGGAAGATACTGGACAGGTTTCCGCTTGAACAACACCTGGGTCATACGATCAATATGGGCAATTGTACCGACGACTCATCCCGCGCAGGCCAGCGTACCATGATCCTCTACCAACCCAAAGTGCGGTCTACCATAGGTCACCGTGGCGACTAAGCATAGGGAATAAAGACCTGTCAAGAACCTCTCTAAATCCAGAAAAAAAAATATATTAGCGAGGATTCCATATAAAAAGAGAAGAAACAGAAGGGGAGGATTTGTTTCTGGCAGGGAATTGAAAGGGTAGGTTTTTGAGCGGGCCATGGTAATTCCATATATTTACGGAGTAGCCCATCCGCAAGATAACATAAGATGTATGCAGCGACGGTGACCATATCTGCTAAAGAAGACTCACTAATTCACAACGCGTCGCCAAATAATCCTCACGCCTCTATGCGATCCGCTCCGCCGAAGGACGCGACAAGATCCGGCGAGAGCTTGGTGTACAGTTCCAAGAAAAGAAAAAGAAAAAGAAAAAGAAAAAAGCGCCCAAAAACGCGTCAAGGACGGAAGAACTGGCAGCTACAGACCATACACTCAGTGCACAGCCCTCGCAGATAAAGCGTGGTGGGGGTGTTGGGTGAATGGGCGGTGGTTCGAGGGGGAGGGAAGGAGGAAAGGCAGAGGTCACGAGAATGGGGCGAAGGGACAAGGAGGAGGAAGAGGAGGAGGAAGAACTAAGAAGCGGTAGCCGTAAAGAGCAAGACGGGCGGCAGAACCGGGCCCAGGAGGATCATTGCGGCAAGTGGTGGAGGGCCCAGGGATGGCAGGCGGTGATTGGCGGAGACGGGGAGTAGAAGCAGCAGAAAAATGGCGAGCGGACCAAGAGCGACGAGTGACTTGCGCCGGGGCCGCCATGGACCAGGTACCGCGTCGTGGCTGCGTTCTCCTCCAGCGAAAAAAACCCCCCTCCCACTTCTCCTCTTGTCTGCCCTGGGGACGTGTCCGCCCCGTGGTTCCTGGCCACCACCACGAAGGTAGGTGTTTTTATACTCATTTTGCTCGCCAGAATTCACAGATTACTGTTAATGTTTAGCTGCGCTAAATTTGCGCGATTTACTGCCATTGTCTCGCGTTCAGACCGGACGGGTCTCGGAGATCATCTGAGCGGCGAGTTATCACACTACGACCAGAAAGTCGCCCTCCCCGCGACTCGTCTCAACGTCTTTGTTCTCACCGACAGGCATTGTCTCTCATCCACAGATCCTGTCTTTCACCAGCTGTGGTCCTTTTTCTATCATGCTATCTTTTTATTTTTCTCGTCGGACCGACAGCCATCAAAACTTATACTTCTAGCGTTGTCGAGCCCTAGGCTGACTAGCCGATACGAACCTTTCGCCACAACCAACGCCGATCAACCACCGACCGACTTTGCTTCTGGTTGTTTGCGGAGTCTTTATGAGATCTCTCGATGCTCTTTGAATTGGTTCGGAATGACCAATCTGCCGGCAGATCTTGGAATGCAGCGCTGCTTGCCCCGTCGGCTGCTCAAAACCACTCTTACACAGGTTCATCAATCTCGAGGACAAAGAAATGAGATATAATCCACTCTCCTGGGGTGAATGATATGATATTTTGTCTGACCACGCCTATGATCCCTGACTGCGCTTCTTGCCGACTACATCTCTTGAGACTAGAGCCTGGGCTATGAATCAGAACCAAATCTATTACTAGGTGGTCAACGGCCTTCATATATGATATTCTCCAATACTTAGGCTACTGTCAAATGAAGGATCTGGCCTACTAGGTACCTATTCGTCATGGAGACTACCTAGTATCCATGAATATAGGTAGTAATGCCTGGTATTCTCAGTCGAGCTCGAGTATTATGCATAGCCAAACATATACGACACATCTACTTCTTCGTTCGAACATTCCTGGCATGATAAATATACATTAATAAAACCATATTGTATCCTTGTATTATTTTTGGACTGTCTTATACCAAGTGTTGGTTGAAAGAGAACTTCACACCTCAGTCTTAGGCTCCATGTTCATAATAATCAACACTATATATAGATATGTATATATACAAACAATATCCAGATACACATCCAAACATAGAGCCAGAAGGCGACCTAAAATACAAATATAAATACCGTCAAATTCGAGCATTGATGCAACATAGCTGCGTTAGTAGGCTCAAACAATATTACCTATAATTGCTGCAACTTGACGTCACTGGACATCCAGTAAAAAGAAGAGAAACAGAAGGATCGAAAACCAATTAAACCAATACCGCAGACGGAATATAGTAAGGGTTATCAATGACAGCCAACAATAAGGTAGTCCAAAGTCCAGGGTCTTTGGTAAGGATACTCGGTAACCTTACCTACTCTTACAGTATTTCCAGTTTCGACTTGATCAATGCACTGTAGCTTTAAAGTGCTACTAATCCAAATAGGGACTAGTCAAAGACTGAGTGATAAACTTTGCTAAGCCCGATCAAGTGGGGCAAAGTCCCAAACACGTGGTCAGATAAACAGTGCAAACATTACATCACCTTATGCAGTGCATTAGTACCTAGGGAGTAGGTATTACGGAGTACAGTGCCATTTTAGAGGGAAAAAATACTATTATTACAGGTAAAAATGTATATAGAAGAAAAGAATATCTGCAATTCTATATCACGCAGTAAAGTATACAACCATGAACCCAACCCAGCTCCCTACCACTCCCAGAGCAGCATAACTGCTCATGAACATGAGTGGAAGGAACTCGTACCTGCCCAGCCCGAAGATAAGCTGGTGACCGATGGAACAGTATATGATCAGCGGGATGGCGACAGTAATGTATATTAAGGAAAAGCGGTCGAAGAGGAAGACGCGTGGCTGTTCGGGGACGGGGGCGACGCGGTCAAAGGCGAAAAGGAAGAGGATGAGCCAGAAGACGGTGTAGGTGGTTTTGATGGGGAACTCGGCCGCCGTGAAGAGCAAGGGGAAGAGCGAGACGTGGCCTGCGACTACGAGAGGCCTGAAGGCACCAAAGTATCGTCGGTCCTTGAGCGCGATCAGACTGAAGGGGATGATGATGAGGAGCACCGCCTTCTCATGAACATGCCAGCCGAATAAAAAGGACGCATAGCCGCAAAGTGTCACAGCGCCAATAAATGTTTCCCATGAATCGGGATTCAGCCAGAGCTTGATTAGAGGGAGCTATATGTCATCGTTAGCAAGGGGGACGGGGTTTTCAGTGTGGATATGTCAGCACTTACTAGTTGAAACAAGAATGTCAGCGCAAACGTTTGCTCCTTTGTAATCTCCGGCAAGACAGCAAATGAGGTGTCGCCCACAAGGCCCCGAGTGACGCTGTTAATTGCATCGTGGTTGACAGTAAGGCCGAGACGAGGTGCCACTGGAAGACGAAAGAAGATTAGCACAGCAAGGGTTAGCTGAATAGACACTAATAGAACTTACAAGGAATCAAAACTCTGTCTGCAAAGGAATACATGGCCCAAATATTCGGCGCCCAGTAGGCATGGCACAGGCCTCGGGAGAAAGGGAAAAGCCGATCCTTCAGCTGGAAAAGTTGGTTCCAGTGCGCAAAGGGCCCGAACGCCAGGCCAAAGATGCCTAGCACGCTGATGCCCAGTTTGAAAATATTTCCGAATCGCGGCTTCAGGATGGATTTGGGATCCAAACAATAACTCCGCAACAAGAAGACAAAGTAGGCTAGCGACAGGTATAGGTAGATATGCTTGAAGCACAAGAGAATGGCGAAAGTAATACCGCTGTAGAGCAGCGTCGATTGTTTCCGGGCAAGCACAAGGGAGAGAATAAGAACTCCGTACATAAATCCATTGTATTGGAAATGAATGTGGTCGATGATCAGGAGGCCGGGAGATAGGAGGACCGAAAGACTGGCGACGTGTGCGAGAGTTTTATGCTGCTGTGGTGCAGATTTAATGAACCTGAAAAGAAAGAAGTTCCAGTCAATCGATGTTCGAGGCAAGTATAAGTCGGTCAGAACTTACCGGCTCAGCGCAAAGACCAGAACCAGCTCCGTCACAATGACAGTCGTCCGCTGAAAGTAGACCGTTTGCCAGGAGTCGTGATTCAGATTGTTCACAACCAACATCGCCGGGTCCGCCAACTTTGCAGCCTGTGAGAGAAACCACTCAAAGGCAGCAAAGAACGGAGGGTAGTCAAGTGTCCATTCCGATGTTTTCTGTATAATTCTCCCGTCTCAGCTTCCGTACACTTTTTTGTCCAGAAATCATTGCACACTCATACCTCGTAGTACCATTCTTTGACCGGGAGAGAGTGAGTGATAGCGAGCCAATTGCGATGGACTTCAAAATCAGTGGATTTGCTGTGTCATAGACGAAATCTCGGTCAGCCAAAAAGAGATCCTCTCATGCAGTAGCTTCAGGAGTACCATACTATGCGGGGAATAGGAGCACTTTGAAGGCGGCGGCGAGGATCGCGCATTGCGCCAAAGAAGGGTATATTTCAGCCATCGAGGCGACTGCGCATCATTTCCTGCCTCCGAAACAGGCAGACAGAAACACCGTGGGCGCAACGCAACGCAATAGATGTTCTAGAGACCAAGTCGTGGTGGCTGCGAACCCGAAACCGGTGCGGGAAATCTTTGGTCACGTGATTACGTGTAGCCTCGGGCGCTCCGCGTGTTGGCGAAAGTGCCAATGTGGCTTGTTGGCACTGCAGTTGCAGCCATCTCTCCGTATGGACATGTCGGACGTCGCAGTGCGCCACTCGGTTGCTCTTTCGAGTCTTAATATCCATCACATCGTCGATCTATCTCCCACAGCTGTTTCAATTGCCCGCGAAGTTCGCTACTGCGTCATTGCCGTGGTGGTTGGGTGGATCACCACTCGCGTTGTTTCCGAGCTGTCAACTCGCCGGCGAACCGGGGATCGTTAAGTTGCGAAGACGTATACGCAACGCAGAGTACTTGATTCGGTGGCACAATGAGGGTCCTAGCGTCGTTTGCGACTCTGGTGGCCGCTGTCAGTGCTCAATCGGTGATTGAGAGCTCCAGCTTTGGCTATGGACAGAGGTAGGTCGCTCTCCTGTCCAGTGAGGAAAAATGAGCTAATAACGGCTGTGTAGCATATCGCCAAGTAGCGACTACCTTCCCGGCTGGTTAACGGGAGGAGAGGGTCATGTTCCCCAGATTGTGTGTTGTTCTCCTGTCGCTGCGATGGTGACTGTCAAGCTAACGAGACTCTAGCTATCCGACAAACTCATCTTGACGCCTCCTTATCCTGGTAACACGAGGGGTTTCCTCTGGTCCCAAACACCGTAAGTTGTCATACATCCATCAATTAGCTCTTGGCGTCTTCTATCAAATCCAGTACTGATTATCAACAAGCGTTTCACAATCTGAGTGGACGGCAGAGTTTCAATTTAGGGCCAGCGGCCCTGAAAGAGCAGGCGGTAATCTCCAGCTATGGTACACAAAGGATGGACAAGACAAGATTGGTACTTCTAGTATCTACACTGTGGGCCAGTTCGACGGCTTTGCTTTGGTCATTGATTCGCATGGGGGCAGAGTACGTGATCCATTTATATGGGCGCCGTCGAAAGGAGACTAATATAAGCATAGGGTGGGAGCATCAGAGGTTTCCTGAACGACGGTACAACAGACTATAAGAGTCACCGGAGTGTGGACAGTCTGGCTTTTGGTCACTGTGCCTATCCCTACCGGAACCTGGGACGCCCCTCTATTCTTCGTGTGAAGTACACCCAATCGGTTTTGGAGGTCACCGTTGATGACAAGCTGTGTTTTCAAACCCCAAAGGTAAGTGGAGTCACTTTTTGTCTGTCCTAATGAAGTTTCTAAAACCGGTCTAGGTGGCTCTGCCTGAGGGAAACACGTTTGGCATCACAGGCGCAACCCCAGAGAACCCTGACTCGTTCGAAATCTTCAAATTCGTCGTGTCATCTTCCAGTTCCGGTTCATCTGGGAGCATTCCAGTCCTGCAGGAGAGCAGTCAGCAGGGGAACAACCAGCAAGGGAGCAGCCAGCAGCCTATCGTTGTGCGAAACGCCCAAGAACCTGTTGTGCAGACAACGGACTCACAGGCTACGCCCCAGCAACTGGTCGACATTGGCAACCGTCTCCAGCTGGTCGACCAGGCTACTAATACCCTCGTTCGCGATGTCGCCGGTCTGGCCTCCAAGTTCGAAGACCGCCATGCGGAAGCTATGCAGCAAATGGCGACCAAGGACCGGGTGGCCAGCATTGATGCTCGTCTCCAGCGGATCGAACAGGCGCTGGCAGCCATCCAACGTGATCTCGAACGCAAGGACTACAGCAGCAGCTTCAGCCAATTGCACGAAACCCTCAAAACGTCTCATCTCAGCCTGCACGAAGCTCTCCATGATTCTCTTCGGAACAGTAAGTGGAACTGTCCTCGCCACACATCTTACAAACCCGTCTAATCTCCCTAGTCATCACGGCCGCGAGCCCTAGAATGGGATTCTTCATCTGCATGATCATCGCCTTCCAGCTTGTCCTAGTCATCTCGTACGTCATCTACAAACGCCGGCGCGCCAACATGCCGAAGAAATTTCTCTGATCCGGGAGTTTTTTTTCTTCCTTGTTTCCCCGATACTGGGTCGGCCTTGCTGGAAGATGGATGAATTGCGTCCCCTGTCTATTTCGGTGTTTTTCTTTTTCAAACAGACTTACGGTTGCTGGAGATAATATTCTGCATTTGGATAACTACGGGGGGTTGTATATCTAGCATTGAGATTCTAAAGGCTGCTTGCTGTCAATGTGCCATGAACTTTTTTTCGAGAGATGATGTATCTATCAAGCATATTTCGGTTATTTCTAAAATCAACGAGCTTGCACTACTGGAGCGCAGAAATGGAATATACCGCGGTCCGTATATTAGCAGGAATACAGGAAAGGATGGATCTCGGACATTAAGTTATTGATTGTATTTGTTTACATTAAGCTATGCATCGATGCATCGACAGGACATTTCGTAGTTATCTGTATCTATCTATTTTCGGATTCCACTTCATGGACCTCGGTTGGAATGGGAGTAGGGGTAAGAGTCGGGATCATCAGGGGGGAAGAAGGGATGTCCGCAGGTGCAGCAGACACGGCGCCGAGAGCCTGCAGGCGGCGGGCGATGAGTGCCTGGAGGGCATGGAGGGATGCAATCTCCGTTTCTGGAGGGGGAAGATGAGGTGCGCTGGAGCGCAGATGGTCGATCAGTAGGCCGATCTTGTCAGGGGAGTGAGGAAGTTGTTGCTCCTGCTGTTGTTCTTCTGGTTGCAGTGATACTGCTGGTTGTTGCTGTGAAAACTCTACCAGGTTCGCGATGGCCTCACGTTCGGCGGACGTCCGTGAATTCAGAATGGCCCGAGTCGCCTGGTCCATTTCATCGGCCGCGTGGGGAGTGGTATAGTATGCTGTGGCTTTTTCAACGAGCTCGTCGAGCTTCTTCTCAGCGTGCTTTTTGTACTGTGCCGCTCGTTCATTACGAATCTCGGCTTCCATGTTTTCCCTGTGTCCGTGTTAGCAAAACAGCAAAGAAACAAGGCGCAGAGGTAGATGAGAGAAGGAAATAGAAGGAGGGAATAGAAGGAGAAGGACAAGAGAGAAAAGAAGAGGGAATGCCCACCTTTTAACACGTGTGATAAAATCAAGCTTGATTCCATGCTCTGGGAGGCGATATACCACGCCACCATGCTCTTCCTCCTCCATCTCCTCGGTCTCCGAGTCGTCAAGGAGCACATCGACGTCGATGATGCGAGGGCGTCGAGGTCGGCGGTGGCGGAACACGCGACCGCGGGCATAAGTCTCATCGTCGCCAAGGCCCCGCTCGAAAGCCTCCTCATCGGGAGCGACAGTATACATCTCATGGGAAGCGTGATTTGGACACATCCAGTTCCAACTGGGGTTGTTGCAGCCGGCTTTGTGAACGGGCGGGTTGGCCAGTGGCGGGTCGACGCAGTCGAGGTGCCAGTAACAGGGACAGTAATCGCACCTGATGATTGGCCGCGTGTTGTTGGTGGTACGGCCGCACCGGACGCAGACAATGAGCTTGCCCTTGGAGTCAAACATCTTGAGCAGGTTGGGATCGTGGTACACGCCCGTCCGGGTGGATCGTTTCTCTTTGTTCTTGCTATTCGTAGCGATAGGCATGTACTTGCCGTCCCGACCCGTCGTTGCGCCTGCAAAGTATTCCCGAATGTACCCTGGCAGCTGGAAATCTTGCTCTTCCATCCGCTCGAGATTCTTGAGCAGTTTGTCCATGGGGCCCGTAACCGAGCATTTTGGACAATACCATTTGCCCTCGGGGGGTTTTTTCGAGTTGAGGGGCGGTTTCAGACAGGTGAAGTGGTAGGAGTCCACACACCCGTCACAGCACACCAAGTTGCCGCGTTGATCGCATTCGTGGCATGCGTCGCTGTTGACACCGGAATCTTCGTCGCTGCGAGTTGTGTCAGTAAATGTCAATGATAGTAGATGTAGAGAAACCAAGACAGAAATACGTACTCCGAATGGGTGGCCGGACGACTCATCCGCGATGTGCGGGTGCCATCCGGAGAGGCGGATCTCCCTGTACCGTTAGGAGCGACACTCATGTCACGCGATGGTGGGCTGTCATCCGAAGCTAACGAGGGAGGGTTCGACGGTTCTAGCGATAGAGAGGAGCGGATGGCGCTCTCACGGACCACGACATCATCAAAGGACTTGGTCATGCGCCGGCGTTTGGTTTCTAGAGCCTCCTCCGAGTACTCGGGATCGTCCGCGTAGGCACGCTTGCGCTGGGCGGCCGCGTCAAGGGGTGGGAAAACTGATCGCCGGGCGGGAGGTTCAGATGCTCTGGCTTTTTCCTTGTCCTTTTGCGCGACAAGCTTGCCCTTGGCGCGCGAGCGGGTGTCCTTGGCCGAGGCCGAGGCGATGCCTGGAGCAAACATCTCCGGGTCGAGGGACTTGGCTGATGAGAGGGACGAGGAGCTTGTGGCGGAACGGACACGACCCATCGGTGGTGCCGCGAGGATAGTGGTGGGCTCCAGGTCTGCCTGGGCGCTCCGGGAGGCGGCGCGCATCAGAGCGCGAAAGGCCGACTTCTCCTGAGGGTCCGGGTTTTGGCGGATGACACCATCAAGCACTGAGAGTAGAAAAGGGTCGCTCGAGCTGTCGCTCCACAGGCGGAGGAGACCGCGAGCGACGGTGCGGTTCTCCAACTCGGCGGCCATGCGGATGGCATTCTCGACGGCGGACTTGAGCTTGTCGATGTCGAACTCGTCCGATATGGGAAGCGGCAGCGCCTCCAGGGCCGCGAGGTCATCATCCAGCCAAGCCTCCGGCAGCGGTAATTCGCTGGGCAGCGCCATTGACTCCTCTGCGGTTGCGGCCGCGAGAAGTGGTGACGGCGGCCGGGTGGCGGATGCTGAATCCCCATTGCTTCCCAACAACGCCTTGGAGACCTGCTCGCCAGGCACAGCACGGGCTTTGGAGGGCGGGACCAGTCCCACTTTGCGGTAGTCGGCTGCAGCAGGCATCTGGCCCAGCGGCCGCATGGTCGAGAGAATCGGGTTGGACGGTGTGCAGAGTGCAGACCAGGGCGTATCCTTCCAACTGGGCTGCGCTGGTCTCCGCGGAGGCTCAACCCACCCGGTCGGCGCCGGGGGTAGCGATCTCTTGCTCCCTGTAGCCACCGAGGTCTCTGTGTTCTCCCCAAGGTCCTGCGATGCGAGTTCCGGCAGCGGTTCACTGGGGACACGCGAGTTCGCGCCGGTTCTGCGCCTCTTCGAAGGGCGTGTCGTTTCTGCCGGGAAGGGGGGGGTGTGTGTCCCACTCACTGGCGCGGTTTGAGGGGATGTAGGCCGGGAGTCTTCGGCTTTGGGTTTGGTTCTGGCTCGTAGACTGCGCGCCATGGGGTCCAACGCAGCGACTTTGAAAGTAGGAGATCGAGGTAGGGTTTCGCGCACAGGTCGCAACGACCGGCTACAATCCTGTCAGCGCACAACGTTTTCTTTTTTTTTTTAGTCACAATAACAGTAGAATAGACTCACCCAAATGGCAGGTTTGCACAAGACGCAACGAGCACACTGGACGTGGCTGGTCGCAGTCGTCGTGGTCAGCCCGCGCGTTGTCCGCGGGTTGATGGAAGGGGAGGAACGAAATACAGGCGGAGTCTGCAGCGGATTTTCGAGCCACACTCCAGGGGGGCTGGCCTGGGCAGATAGTCCACCACCACGGTTACAGACCGCTTCTTGGTACTGAAGGGCCTGTAGAATTCGGAGATTTAGAGCAGTCGATAGCGATCTGCTACGTATTCGAATAGAAATGTTTCTTGCTCGAGGTTTTTTCTCTTCTTGTGCTGCCTTCAGGGGGTTGGAAGGGCACGCAACAACGAGACCTGTAGAGACAAAAAGTCCAAGAGAATCTAGAGCAGAATACAAGTAGAGGAGATTTATTTTGAGAACCTGAGCAGTGGAAAGACCCCTGCTTCCCCGTGGTTCTTCTGGTGGGTGTTTCTGTGCCTCGGTCAGCGGAGGGTTTCTAGCAGCCATCCAACCAGTACAACAAGATTACAAGAGGGTCTCGGAAGTTTAGGCTCCAGTGGCTAAAACTGTAGCAGCTACTCTTTTCAAGCAGAGGCAGGACATTTGTAGGGGGAAGGGAGACATGGGGATAGAGAGTATGGCTCACACCGGCTAGGGTGTTCAGACAAGGCTCGCGGCTTCGAGAAAGGGAGAAGAGCGGGATATCGAAAGGAACACTTACCCAGGGCTAGACTGGATCAGACAAGGCGAGTTGAGAGAAGGGAAATAGAAACGGTAGATTCAGAGAGGAGTCTCGGTTTTTCAAACCCTCCCAAGTGTCGCTCGAAGCGAAACGTGCGGCTAACCGTCGTCCCAGACAGATGAACGGAGGAGCTGGAGGGCAAGAAAGGACTAGAAATGAAGTAATATGCAAAGAAAAGACCGAGATAGTTCGAGTCAAGTGCTAATAGATGAGACGACGCGGAGTTAGAGAAATTGGATGAGCATACAGAGAGGGTGTTGAGGGAGAGAAAGATGAGAAGAGGGGAAGGATAGGGGAGAGAGATATCTTCAGGTACCAGAGGAACACAACAGGGAAACAGTTCACTTGACTCCCTATTGACAGCTTTTCAGGAGGCTGGTATATTTTCAGTGAATGCCAAAGAAAGTGAGTGAATGCTGGAATCCACCCAGGGGAGGGGTGAGAGAGAGCCTGAGGCAAGAGGGCAAGTGAAGGATCAAGAGCTCTCACTTTCACCTGGACTACAGATCGTCTTCATCAATAAAATTTATCAGACAAAGTAGGCATATGCTTGGGTTTCTTCGAGTTGATTCAGATATGGTAATTGTATGTATGTGAATGCAGTCTGTCAAGGTACAGAATCTAAGAGAAGAAGAAAGGAGACGGCAAAAAAAAAAAGAAAATAAGTACACGGTGATCACCAAAAAAACTTCAAGTGAGAGAAACACAAAAAGGACATGAAGGCCACGACGCCGCCGGGTGATTGACCACTGGCAATTGCCTCCCCACACCCTGCTGGTATAATAATGATACAAGGTCGCTTGCATAAACACATAGAAAGTCATCAGAAGCCGTCTCTGCAGACGCGGGGTAATCGAGAAGAGAGAGAAGAGAAGAAAGGCCGCAGGGAGTCTTTACACAATGCCGGGTGTCTCCATTCCCGGAACCGTAGGGTATGAGTACGGAAATTCGACCAGTCCGTCGAGCAGCCAGTTCAGGGGGTCGAAGACCTCATAGTTGGGCTCCATGAACCCACTAGGAAGTGCATTGGCGCCATTGCCCGACGACTGTACACCCAAGGCTGCCTGGGATAGCAAGGGAGGAGCCAGACTGGGATCCCCCCCGGCGACCCCAGGTGTTGTTGACGAGGCCCGGGCCGGTCCAACAGAGGAGGCTGCCGAGGACTCTGCGGCAGAGTCCGGGTTAGTCGGGTTCTTAAGATATGCTATGGTTTCAATTAGTCATTTGTTTCTTGCTAAGGAGTTCCGGTAAGTGTTGGTTGCATACCTTCAATATTCCTACCCTTAGTCCGCGCATCTTCGCGCCACCGCCAAATCGAATCGTAGAGGAGAGACATGCTCATCCGACACCGAACCTTTAGCCGGAGAGAGCCATCCACCTCTGCATTGCTTGCAGATGATGTCGGCGTACCGTTGAGTCTCCACATCTGGGCAAGTACTTCGGCTAGACGCTCGGGCAAATCGTTGCTAGAGACGGAGACCCCCCGGATTGCCCAAATGGTTCGGTTAAAGAGATTCTTGGTATATTCCATATCAATGTGGGCGGCAAAAAAGCTCTTGCAGAGTTTGAGGAGAGTACATCCTCCTGCAACCAGCATTTGATAGATGTAGTATGGTGTGTACGACAACACAGGGCCAACCTCGGTTTCCAAGTTCATCGCCGCTTCTAGGAAGGATGTCGTGGCAACATATAGAGAGAGAAGGCGCTCGCGGTAGTCCTTGGAGATTGGATCATCGAAGAATGCTGAAAGATGTAGATGCAGATTTGAGGCACGTAAATACAGATCGGTGATGCCTACAAGGTATCAGAACCCACACAAACCTTTTGTAAATAAAAAAAATAAAACCTTGGATGTTGCTGCTTACAGTCATTTTCAAGTTTGAACTGTCCTTCAAGTTCATCAAAGTCTCGCGACAGAAATGAGATCAATGAGGGCCGCTCTTGGTCGGCAGACAGCCCAACTGGATCCCGGCGGTTGGTATATAACGCTTTGGTGACCTTATCGCAGAACTTTTCGATTTCTAATCTTGCTTTCAGGTCTGCGGGTAGTTTGAAGTTCAAGTCCACCGACTCGCCCGAACACAAAGTCCAGTCGTAGATAGTCGACGGTGGTTGGCCATAACCAGTTGCAACTCTTTGGGAGGTACGTCAGGAGCCTGAATTCGCGGGAGATAAAAAAAAGAAGATAGAATAACGAACCTCTGTGACACGATATTACAGATTGCCCAGGTCCTGATCTTATCCCGGAGCTCATCCTCGATCAGTTCGACGCGGTATTTGCTAAAGTCCTGAACATGGGACGGTCGATGGAGACCAAGCTGCATGGAAACTTGCATCATCATCCCACACAGCATAAAAGTGGGATCAGTAGAGGTGCTGCTTGTAGGGAAAGGCCAGGTGCACAGCAGACAGAGAGCTTTCACGACATGATGACTTTGTGGAACATCAGCCAAGGTGCTCCAGACAAGGCGTGTGACTGGCCCGGCCAAGGAATTGAGAAGATGCGTGTCTGTCTGATATCGCCTGGCTCCCACGCTGATGACGGTCCAGAACAGGAGTGGACAAGCTGTATAGTATTCTTCGGGAGTCTGGTCGCGATCGAGGAACGATAGGAAGGGATGATAGAACATAAAGAAGAGATTGAACAGCTCTGTGACTTTCTCCGGACCAACGGCAACATCTTCGATGCGCTTCAGCTGATGATTGCCGTTTCTCATATAACCTGCACCGTCGAAGCCAGATCGCAGATCCAGAAGGGACGCCACAGCTTCATGGGAACCCATGTACTGGTCGGCAGACATGGCCGACGGTGTTGGATAGACGCCCGCGGGACTAATCTGGCTCGCATCCTGCTTGGCAGGCAGACCTTGCTGCTGCTGCGGGCTCACGGCAGTCGAGGTCGCCTGCACATTTGCGATCTGCTTCCGCAACTCGATAATCTCCCGTTCCATCTCTGCGTTGCGACTCCGTTTCCCGATCCGTTTGAAGTTGGATTCAATCTTGCAATCCAGCTTCAGGCGACGGCACCGAGAGCAAGCCGTGTAAGGATCCTGAACCACATCGCATCGGAGCTACACACAGCAACGAATTAGCCGGTCTCATACTTATTAGATAAAAGATGGCAAGCCCTCTTCCGATCCCCATCCCGCCAAGGCCTACTACCCCCCTTCTCGCAAAGGAAAGCCCACACAGCATCACACGACAAACCTTTTGTTGGCGGCACTCATTGCACGCTCGCTTCACCGGCTGTCGGCGCTTCTCCTCGCGACCATCGATGTCCTCCACATCGTCAATGCTACCCGGCGAGCTGTCCAGCCCTGCCACCACCACATTGCGCTTCCTGATCTGGCCCAGGCCCTCGGGCCCTATGACCGTCGCATGGCTGACGCCTCCCATTACGGGACTGGTGGCAGCAGATGCATTATCCGACCCTGCGCCCGGCTCCAGATTGTCAGCCTTTCCTCCGCCGCCTCCGATTCCGGTCGACAATCCTCCGAGCGACGCCAGGCTGGGTACGTTGCGAATCCAGCGACCCCGGGGGTCTTCAGCAAATCGAACAGAACAAAAAAAGGAGGGCGGGGCTGCACTTCTAGAGGCAGCGGCAGAAAAATCACCCCAGGGACAAGTGGCAGACGATGGACTTGGCCGGTTCTCTGTGTACTCCGTGATAAAACTTCTGTGACTGCATTAGAGACCCCTCATTTGCATACGGGAGGAGACAGGATGAGTAACAGTGGGGATCGTCCGATTTCGCTGTAGCACGTGATGCAAACACGTGACATGTGAAATTTCCAGATCCCGCCGGATTCCGTACGGAGTAGAAGAAAGGCACAGGGTACTCGACATTTATATCTATTTATGATGCTTAGACACTGTATAGTTACTGACTAAAATGCTAATTATACGACTAGGAAACAATCTGACTGGCTGCTGGTGTTAAACCATCTTGCAATGGCAGTTTTCCAGCTGTTCGAGGCCAGAGAAATTGAATTTGGGGACGCAGCTCACCACGTGACTCGCCCTGGACCTTAGTCAGCGTATATCGATTCCAGCGTAAGGATTCCACACTCCCCATTACGGAGTATAATGGGGTACTCCGTCCTGCTTTCTCATTCCAGTCTTATCTCAGTCTCTAACAGTCTTGTCTCACTCTCTTATCGGAGTCCCGGACCCAATATTTCCATGTCCCAGGCCATACCAAACACCCAGAGAACGTATCTACTCCACTGGTGGCCTGGCGCTCCTCCAAATGATCGGCAGGAATCCCCGCATAGGCGCAGCTGCAAATCATCAGGCGCCCCGGGCGTCACCCTAGAAGGCTGTGTCGAACCGGAGACTCGTGAATCAGCGCCCTGAAGTCTCACCCGTGGATGAGTTCGTATTTTGCTCTCTTGGGACCCTCTCATTAGCCTATAGCTGTCAGATAGCGTTGATACCGTAGGAACTCGGAACGCCTAACCCGGAGACCGCCATAAAGGTGGATTTATAAATTGAGTATAAAGCCATGGGAGACACCACTTGGTAATGACTGGTACATAGCTATATCCAAGGCCTGTTGGTTGCGAGAAAAGTGGGTGTTGCACAATGCACATTAGCAACAGTCGCCTGATGACTTAGATACCCCTAGTAACTGTACCTACCTACCTTGGATATATCTACTACCTGCTCTCTCTCTCACTCTCTTTCCAACCAACCGACTAATTCCTTATGATGGCGACTGGCAAACTCCCAAAGACTCAGGTCGTCTCCGATAATGGTAGCGATACTGTCGATGATAATAGCCGCCTGCCTGCTTATGAACAGCTGGAGCCAACTTCCCTAGAACTCCCACAGCTTGATCTGAGCAAAGACGCCGGTCCGCAGCAGAGTACAACAGTGACCAACCACCAGTGCATCGCGCATCTCAAATTCCTGGCTGCGCTGGCAGACTTGCGTGAGGCTATCGGGCTTGACGACGGCCTCTTCGGTCTCGAAGATGCTCAAGGAGACAAGATCTCATCGGAAGGGAACGAGGGACGCGTTCGTATTCGCGAGAAACGTTGGGCTATATATACAACGAGAGCTGTCGAGCGCTTTCGAGTCTGGTGGCAGAAGTGTGTACCGGTCTTGGGCCTCACCCCACGTCTCGAGAATCTCCTTGACGCTCGTTACGAAGAGATCACTGATTGTAAGATCAAACTTGCGTGGTCTGCAGAGAGGATGCCGCCGTTGGGTAAGCACTACTATATGACAATATATAAATTCGAGATCTACAACTTGCTGACACTCCACTCTCCAGATGTCTTGATGGTATGGCACGCCTATATGCTGAATCCCCGAGCATTCCTTGAAGACTGTATCCGAAACGCCAAGATGAGCTTCTGGGCAACTGGGTTCCCCTGGGAAGTCGTCAGTGCATGTATCGACAGCAAGTTGGATTACTTCCCTGGTGAGAAAGCCAAGAGCTCCTTTGAGAAGTTGACGGGTCTCCAGTGGGATAATCTTCAGGATCCCCCAAACACAGAGATCACTTGCCCCAGCTGTGGAGTATCGATCTCAGTCCCCTGGACAGAAGCCGCCGGTAAACTGGGATGGTCTCCGGAAAACGCCTTTGAAGGATTTCGTGGCCTTGCAGATAACGACTTTCAAGCTATCTGCCCTCGGTGTGCATTTTCTGTCGACCACGAACGACTGAAAGTGGCTAAATTCCGAAATGATCTTCTCGGGCTATTGACAGAGAGTTTGCCCATGCCTGGTACTTTCTATGATCTAAGGGGGATACCGCAGTTTCCAAAACGAAACCCTACACGACATCCGTACTGTTTCCCCAATCGTCTTCTTGAAATCGTGGGCCGTGATCTGCTTGCTTTCACTGACGCGAGGTTGAGCCGGTGCAGCAGCATCAGCGATCTACGAGGAGAGCTTGAAACCAAACTCAAGAACCGTGACGTCCTGCGACAAGCCAGTCGAGGCATTTTGACTCCCAACATACAACCAGAGGAAAGGGTTGCGTTTCGCAGAATGATGTCTCGCTACTGGGATAATGCGAGCCCCTTTGCGCTGGATCTTGTCGGGGCTGTCATTCGCCAGGGGACTTTTGTTCAGAAGATGGACAACATCAACTGGCTTCACTCGCCCGCATTGGAAGCGACAGTTGATCGGCTCATCAGGAAGTATCAGATCTTCTTCCAGATCATGGCTAAAAACCCCAAGCACATGGCTGTCCCCACCCTGGACGTAGATCTGGCCTGGCACACACACCAGCTGAGCCCCGCGCGATACTTCCACTACTCGCTGTACCAGACCGGCACCACTGCCTTGAAGACTTTCATCGACCATGACGACAAAGTCGAGGAGGGTAAGCTGTCGGACGGTTTTGAATGGACCAGCAAGATGTACAAAAAGGCCACCAACGGTGAGATCTACAGCGAATGCACCTGCTGGTACTGCGAGGCCATCCGCGTCCCAGACCTGCACGGCGGGCTCTTCGCCTCGTCAAGCACGGCGAAAGCGCGCCAGGCCGCCGCAGACCTGCACAATCGCCCTGACATTTCATCCGACCCGGAGAAAAACCCGCACATCTCCGCCCACAATGCTGTCCATCTCGCCCAGCCGCTTTCCGGGGGTCTAGCCGCACGCAATATCAAGTTCCTACAGCTGAAGAACAACTACGAAAAGGCCCGCCGCCGCATCGAGAAACAGGACCGCAAATCTAACCCCAAAGAGGCGACTCATAGCCGGAAACCTTCCGTTTCTGCGTCTGCTGATGGGACGTACGCATATCCCATGGTCTGGGGGTATCCGGCCTTGGTCCCCATGTACGGTCCGTACATGAGCGATCCGGCCGTCACCGCGTCGGCATACGCGTGCAACCCAAGCTGCATGAACTGTGACCCCGGGGCAGCGGGCAACTGTGCAGCCGGTACGTGTGGAGCGAGCGTCGCCGCGGGTGCCTGTGGAGGAGTCGGCGGCGGCTGTTCAGGGATGGGAGGGGGTTGTGCTGGTGGAGGCGTGGGAGGTTGTGGCGGAGGAGGCGGAGGAGGTTGTGGTGGTGGTGGAGGAGGTGGTGGCTGTGGTGGTGGTGGTGGTAAGTACTTCTATATCTACATTCTTTTTCTTTTGGGGGATGGATTGGCTGACATGGTTGATGGAATAGGTGGATGTTGATAAACACGACGACACTACAAATATGAGACCCCCTGTCTGCAGAGTGATACAGCAGTAATTCTTGCCCTGCTGAATAAGGATATAAAGAGCTGCCTTTTCAAACCTTCATGCTGTACTTTCCTCTCTACTTATATCCTGAGCGGTACCATAAGCACCTTACATAGAAGACAAAGACGCTTATAAGTTATATGCCAGTAGCTTTTTTTTTTTACTCCATGATGGTACAAGATGTACAAGATCCAAGAGAATAATATAATTATACATCTAACAAAATATCATATCCAACAGGTCAATGGCAATCCCAACACATGTATATATAGATATATGAAAAGGAGATGAAATAAAGATAAGTCACACGCCATTTAAATAAGCCCTCCATTTAAAGTAAACCCCCAACCCTATTCACATTACCACGCATTTCATCCGATTCCGTTTATTCCTCTCGTGGATAGTCTGTTCATTCCACGCCTCGATCCGTTGCCGCCATTCCTGGTTAGCCGCACTGGGCGGGAAAGTCGTGCTTGTAGGATCCGTCGACACTCGACGGCCCAGCGGCATGATTCGCGAGGCATCCTCTACTTGGCGGTTTGCTGGTGTCAGCGTCTGGACATCGTGCGCTGCTCGAGGGTAAGTATCCTGCGGTGAGCGGTCGGGTAGGCCGTCTGACGGCAGGACCGGGATGTGCAGGTTTGGCGAGGAGAAGGAAAAGGAATGATAGTTTCTCGCCGTGAGATTGGCTGGGTTGAGAGAAACGGCAAAGTCCCATTCGACGAGGTCGTTTACTGTCGGATAGTCTTCGGCTTGCTCGGATTCCGGGCCTATTGGTGGCGAATCCTCCGCTGGTCTAATCGAGCCGTCAGGACTCGATGGGGAGGAAGGGCGACTTTCTGCATCAGGTGCATTGAGGGTGGGAGATGGAATTGAAATCGACGGTTCGTTGTCTTGGCTAGGAAACGGTTGTGGCGGTTCAGTTGCATCTGTGTGCCTTGGTTCCGAGATATGCCTGGAAGGTAGAGACGCACTGGATGTTCTTCTCAGTCGATTACCGCGCCTTGGGCTCGTGATGGTATTTAACCTCTGGATAACGGTCTGAGATCGTGCCATAGCCCCCTGCGTCATTGTTTCTAGGCGCGTGGTATATGATCTTCGGAGATTACCACGTTGGGGTACAGGTTCCATTATCCTAGGAAGGAGCGACAGCTGGAGATGCTCAGGGAGCGGAACCTCAGGGTTGCGGCTATATGGCGGCGGCGGAGGGACCCAGTTGTCAGCGTCGCTTTCATGAGGCAGGTGGCGCTCGAAATGACTTGGATTGCGATACCGTGGGTTGTAGCGACCGCGGGTTGTGGCCGCAGCGGTAGCAGCACGGTGAAGTGTATCCTGCGACCGAGGTTGCGTATTGTCATACGGTAGGTCCGGGACATTGAGAGTATCGCCGGCATCTATGTCATTGGAAGCACCAGACAAGACCGAGTTGGCTCTGCGTAAAACCGACCTAGCTTTCGGCGAGTCCGGATTCACGGCACTGCGCGACACTCCAGCGACGGTGGCATTTCTTTCCAGCCAAGGCCGGCGGTTGAGCCGCTGGGACGCCGTGTCTCCACGCTGCAAGCGAGTTCTTCTCCTTTCCAGCTCGACCTCCGTGTCCATGCTCGGGCTGGGTTCCCGTAGTATCTTTGGTTCTGCCTCCCCAATCTCGATGCTCATCTCTGTCATCTCCCCATCCCGGGTAGTTCGGTCGAAATCTAATAGTAGTACCCTTCCACCGTCGATAGGAACGTCTTCTTCACCGAATGTTGGCGGACTGACACCTCCGGGAGCCGCAGCGATTAACCTCAGCGGTCTTCTTTGCTCACCATCATCGTGTGTGGAATGGTTGACCTGAACCCATCGGGCTGCAGTAATGCCTTCCATATCAGTGATCTCATGCCCACTGATGACAGTCTTTGGTTGACTAAGAATCAGCCGCAGATGTGGTGAGTTATCTTTTGGGCACACAATGGGAGAATGGGCATTCGTCGGGCTTGTAACTGATAGATCGGGCACTCCCACAACTGGGTTTCCGATAGGAGCAAGGTCCAGTCGATCTGGAACACCATACAACCACAGACCACGGCCTTGAAACCCCAATGCAAATAGCTCGCCTCGGGGATCAGTTGTAGGTACAGTGATCGGCAATGCTTCGAAATTATTGTCACTCGACGATAGAGGGGTTGCAAAGTAGGTACCACCGGTCTTGGCGTTATTGACATTCACTGCTTTAAATGCTGAAATGTTGGGATCATAGCCCAAGACCCAATTATCTTCTCTATCCGGGTGTGGAGGCAGCAGACAAGCATGGCTATAGCCATTAATGACGTCGGGGAACATGATCTGGGTGGTCCACATCCGGACCTCTAGTTCTTGAGGAGATTCGAGCCCTGACTCGGTCATGAATGGGGCAGTAATTGTCACAATACTGCGTTGTTGGTCCCCGGAGCAGGAACCAAGGAGCATGGACCCATCCGAGGAAAAGGACAGCGAATCCACGCCAGAGCACCGCACAGCTCTTCGTTCCGTTACCAGCGCCCCTTCGCCCAGAGCGTATACCTCTATACCGTCGTCAGACGCTAACGCAAGCACACTGCCAGTAGGGGAGAGGGCCAGCGTCCCTGGTACATCGTTGAGGGGTATCGTCTGTGTGTGTTTTGCGTCATCGTCCGTCAAATTGTAAATGTTCACTTGATGTTTAGAGGAAATAACTGCCACCAACGATCCATCGTCGAGGATTGCGGCTCCCAGTGGCCGCCGAACGGTCTGCAGCTCATGGGTTACCACGGCGGTATCGAGAGTCGTGTCGAGGACAACAATTCTTGAAGAGCTCAAGCACAAAAGTCGCCTGCCATTAGCCGAAAAAGCAAAGTGAAAGGCCTCTCCTTGCGGAAACGCGGTTGAGGAGCTCATGGAGGTTGAGATCAGCTTGAGCAAGGTTCTGCGCGGTCTGAGGAGTACATCGAACGCGTTTCGTCGGATCTCCTTCAAGAACTTGCGTTTCAAGGACGCTAGGTCATTGTATCCCACAGGAGCCGCGATTAGGTCGGTGGTGAGCGAAAAAGACGGGCATCGAGACAAGTGGTGCGCATAGAGCAGGGGCGACTCGGATGCCTGTCTCCATTCTCGGTTCAGTAGAGTCAGTGATGCGAAGGAGTTCGCATCAACGGCATAGAGGATGCTGTATGACTATGTTCAGTGCGTATTCTTTTGTGGATATACACAATGCTCCTTTTCTTTTTCTTTCCCTCCCCTCCCACCGAGGAGCCGGAACAAGCCCCCGCCCCCCGAGAGGGTACAAAGAGCATCATAGATGGATGAGGACTCACAGTTCAATAACTTTGCGAGGTAGCTGGTTGAATAGTGGCACATTGGTTGGATATTGGCTGTCCTCCACACTTGCATGCTGTTGCGCTGTGTGGTTATCAGTAGAGGCGCCCGCAGTGTTATTATCACTCCCTTCGGACACTGATCTGCGGTCTTCATCACCCCCATGCGTTGACGGTCCGTCTTTTGCCATCTTCATATAGCGAATGCGCCATGAAACCCCATTCTATGGATTATCCAAGCATAAATCACCACCTTCCAGCAGCTAGAAGGCCGTCTTCATCGGCTTGCGGTCGAAAAGACGACAGATCGCTGCTGCAGATTGAAGGAGCGAAGCTTGTGGCTGTGTCTCACCCCCGGATGTGACAATCGTCGCGCGTCCTGCCGTTACGAATCGAACGCCAAGGGAAGCAGAGACTGCACATCAGTCGACGTGTCATCAATGAGGCTGCCCACAGCCAGTTCCACAGACTCGATGCCCTGGCCGAGGTGATTCGACTGGCTCTTCATCTTGCTGCCTCTTGCTGCCTCGGAGAATATAAATAGAGCAAGACGCGATCGGTCGGGCGGTGTAAATCGGGGGCACGTGGTTGGTCTGTGTGGATGACTCAGCGTCCCCCACATTGGCCGCGATAAGAAAGAACCTTGAATGGAACGTCGACCTGATAACCACCGTTGAGGGCCAGACGGACGACCCTGACGACGCTCCCTCCCTCTAAGGGCCATGACAAGCAGTGGAGCCTATCTTGGAGGGTTTTCTGTGCTGTGGTTCCCTATTCGACCGTCTCCTGCCTCTTCGCGTGGGGGCTACGCACGTGTGCTTGGTTTTCCCCTCTTACTCTAGAGCCGACAGCTGACAGCCTGCGATTGGCCCAGGGCGAAGAGATCGAACTTCTCGACGCAATCCTGGGAAACAGGGGCATAAAATGGCGCCAGGGACTGTGCTGTCAGGGACCACAGCTGCAAAGGTTCCCTCACCTGGCTTTAGCGCTGGAGCGCGGCCATACCGATCCCATAAGGTCAGAGCCTGCGATTTGTGTAGGAAGCGCAAGTCGCGGTGCACGGTCGATATTCCTGGGAAGTCATGTGTGCTGTGTCGGGTTCAGGGCGCGGATTGCCACTATCAAGATGATAGCAATTTAGATGTCGCTCCCGAGGGTGGTGCGGATACCAAGAGATGGTCGGTGGCTGGTCAGAATCTAGAAGACACGGTGCTGGGAAGAAAAAGAAAGCACACCCCGGACCCGGCGTCGGCTTCTGACAAACGTGTTCATCCCTATCAGCCTCCAGAGATGCCTGGATTCCGTCGCTCCAACAGTACGGGCCAAATCCAAGAAGGTGAATCGAGACGCCAGCGGTTTGACGACGATCCGCAAAACAAATCGGTGCTGGTGGTGGGCCCTCTTGTTGCTGAAGATGCGCAGGTCATTGAGAAATTCATGCCTCCAGAACACTCAACCCAGTCCCCCGAACCCGATAGTCATCCATACAATGTCTATTCGAGTGATCCCAAGAAGCCCATTTTGTACACTACAGTCACCAGACGAAGGCAGGGCGTACGAAGGGGCATCCCTCCAGGGGAGAACCAGAAGGAAGTCCTTGAGCAGATCCTCGGACCCTTCAAGCACGACCTTGTGAGGCTGTACGTTTTCTCTCCTGACATAAAAAATCCGAATATCCAAATCTCTAATCTTTGCTCTGGTCTAGGTTCCTCGACAGGTTCAATATCGCGTTTCCGATTCTTGATGGCGAAGCATTCTGGGAGTCTTTCATCTCAGAAGATCCCACCGACCCTCCGGCGTCACTGCTCTGTCAAGTGTATTCGATGTCGCTCGTCTACTGGAAGCACACGCCTAAACTCGCCTGCCATCCAAAACCAGACGTTCGGTATGCAATAAATCAGACCGTAGCTGCTCTCCACGAAGACTTTTCGGCACCGGGTCTATCCACTATCAGCTGTGCGCTCATCGACCTAACCGGGCGCCCGATCTTCTCAATGACTGGGAACGCTATTAGCTGCGGGAGAACCGTATCCCTTGCCCATTGCCTCGGTCTCAATCGCGATCCCAGCAACTGGAAGCTGTCTCGGCTGGAAAAAAATCTCCGCATTCGCCTATGGTGGGGCGTTGTCATTCATGACCGTTGGTAAGGTCCAGGCCCAGTTCAGATAATGATTTCATTATTAATACTTTGAATAGGGGAAGTTTCGGACACGGCGTTCCTTCTCAAATTTCAAAAAATCAGTATGATGTACCAATTCCAACAATTGATGTACTTGTTCCTCCGGCCTTTCGTACGACAGAGCGTGTGAGAGCCGCCCAGTGCCATATTGCCCTATGTCGGCTCACTGAAATATTGGGTGAATTGCTCCCGTTAGTCTACGGACTACAGCATAAATTCACTTCGGACACTGTTAAAAAGGTCCGGCAAACCATCAGACAAATCAGAAATGATTTAGACATGTGGGAGGACTGTTTGCCAGACTGGTTCAAATCACCCACTGGCTCCTCAGAACAAATATGGGGCTCCAGCAGCAGTTTAAAGCTTTCATTCCTCGCAGTGAAAATGCTTGTCAGCAGGGTTGAATTAAATGTAGGTCCATATAAGCTTTACTTGATGACTATACAAGTGAAAGCGTTTTAGCTGACGGGGATACAGGAGGTTAATAACGCTGAAACTGATAATCCTGAAGCCCGTCGCTACTTCCAAACCGAATGTCGAAGATCGGCAGAAGACATAGTTCAGTTCATCTCATCATTACGGAAGGAAAACTTCCATGAGTTCTGGCTTCCCTGTGCGTTGCTCTCAGTATCAAAGAGCCTTTCGTGAATCATGATCTGACTTGTTTTTCTCTTCAGATAGCGCCTTCCACCTGACATCCACCGCTACTCTACTTGTCCGATGCGCCCTTGAGACAACCGATAGCGAGGTCGCCCAATCATGCATCGCACATGTTGAAAACCTGCGCTCCGTTCTCCGTCGTGTCCGAGATGAAGAGGACTGGGATGTTGCAGACATGTGTATAGACCACTGCGAACGGATCCTAAGCAGACTCCCTCGAGTGAACACCAATACTAACGAGGGCATGGTCGACGGCATAATGAATATGCCGCGCTTGGTAAATCCAGCTGCGATCTCACTACCCGAGACGCAAACAAACAACGATATCGTTGACGACATGATGTCCATCTCTGGAGCGTTCGGTACTATGGACGGCTTTCCGTTCGATATGACAGGCATATGGGATGTGTCTGTGTTCCAAGACGTCAATTTAACATGAGATGCCATGGCCAAATGCATTCACAACCAAGGTTTCTCCGAAGGAGTCTTACTACTAACAATATTTCAATGACTTTTAACTATCGTGTCCAGAACAAGTCTCCCTAGAAAAAGTGGAAACTGTTCATTGAAATACCCACACTAACGTGGCCCTCTTGTCATGGGGCTTGGGGATTTTAACATAAGGATAGGTTTCTCTAGGTCAATTCTGGAGTATCCAGTACATACCTACTCAACGCTGGTCTATGTATGATAGCTGATACAGGTTCAAGGCGGTAGACAGGGTGACGTCTGCAGACAACTCTCGATATAGATATATCCCTTGATGGATCTACTTGCTGAAATGAATTATCTTTGGTTTTGAGATGACCCTATACATTCAACTGAAGAGGCCTTATTTGTATATGTTGTATATGTGAATTATAAGAGTTGTGAGATTTCTTCTTTTCTTCATATATTGAAGCATGCCAGTGCCAGCTCCCATATCAAAAACCAAT
The DNA here is from genome assembly GCF_001890105.1 of Penicilliopsis zonata CBS 506.65. Classification (NCBI taxonomy): domain Eukaryota; kingdom Fungi; phylum Ascomycota; class Eurotiomycetes; order Eurotiales; family Aspergillaceae; genus Penicilliopsis; species Penicilliopsis zonata. The sequence goes on from NW_019208911.1 coordinate 2,103,275, forward strand.
CTGTAGGCGCGCCCTGAGATGAAAAGGGTAAAAAAGAAAGCATTAAAAAACATGATATGGATTTTATACACACGGCAAAAAAAAACGAGGATAACAATCATACTGCTATGTTACAAACCGACCAGGCCCGATGCCAGTCCCGAAGAAGGGGAGAAAGAGAGAGAGAGAGAGAGAGAGATGTCAAGAAATCTATAGCGGGATCTCCGAGAAGGGCTCAAAAAAAAGCATGTGGATGTTATGTGGGTTTATTGCTTATCACCACTACCAAACATGCCGGTGAAGGAGCCCTTCATGCTCTTCATCTGCTCCTGTCTAGCCTTCTCCTCCTCGGCAGCCATCTCAGCCAGCCACTTCTCGCCATTCTCTTGGATCTCCTTCTCGATCAGCTCGTAGTTCTTCTGGCCGCGCTCACGGATCTGGTCCCAGAGCATCTTGCCCTCGGCCAAGCCCTCCGAAGCGCTCGGCTCACCCGTCACCGTCTGCGGCTTGACGCCCAGCGCCGAGGCCAGGCTTCCCAGGCCGCCGCGGCGGGGGCGCTTCTTCTTCTCCTCGGCGAGCTCATTCTCGAAGCGCTCGCGCATGAGCTTCTCACGCTTGGCAAACTCAACGGGGATCGAAGAGCCCTCGAATGACTGGATCACCGTGCGGACATCCTCCACACCCATACCGGCCATGTACTCCAGGAATGGGATCAGGGCTACCAGCGTCTTGTCCTTGGGGTCGCCGTTCCACTTGTCGAGGATGATGGCATTATCGGGTTGCAGGCGGGCATGTTCTTCCTTGGTGTCAATCAGGATCACCTTGGAAAGGTCACGGTTAAGGTACGACAGATCCTGATGAAGTCAGCATTTATCGCGTTGCCAGTTCAACCTCCAGCTCTGGGCATACCTTGATGTACTCTCCGTCCTTGTATCGGGTCGCCTCTCTGAACAATGGCCAGCGGATGATCCGGTAAGGGTCCAGCTTGCGGAGAACCTGGTCGGCCATCATACTGGGCACACTGGTAAACAGGACAAGCTCGTAGTACTGGTTGAGATAGCGGAGGAAATAGTCGACGCCGGGACGTTTAGCCACACGCCAGCCGTGCTCACGGCTCCATTCACTGTGCACCAGAAGATCCTCCAGACTCAGCACCAGGGTGTATGGTTGGCGGAGTTTCGGGTCCTCGTCGGGGAGCAGCTTGGGGAACGCTGGGTCCTTGTAGTAGCTGGTAAAATCGCCCAGACGGGCCTTGATACGGTTGTAGAAGAGGCCAAGTCCCCATCCCGACGGAGCATCCACTTTATGGGCGTTCTCTTCCTCCTCCGTATCCCAGTTGCGGCCCATGTAAACGGTTCCTCCAATCGCAGCCGTAAGCATGATGGCAGACATGACATTCGCCATCCGCGCTCTCCGGCGGTCGAGGGAAGACTCGTAGGCATCCTTGGGGTGGTCGCCACGCCCGCCGTCGCCCTCGTATTCTTCCCCACGAGACGGATCCTCTGTCAGGTTCAAGGGTCCGCTACGCTTTTTCGAGCGAGCATCCATCTCCGCAGCGAGGGTGGATGGAATGCCTTGTGTAAGATCTGGAAGTGGTTTCTGTGCGACCTTATCCGTCACCGTGGGGTCCGACTTGGGCTGAATCCGTGTGTCAGTAACATCGAGGGCCATCATGTAAATCCTAAACTCACAGCCTGAGGCGCGGTGTTGGTCTCGGGTTCGGCATTCGTCTCAAACTCGGGCTGCTCTGCCGAGTACTCTGGTTGTTGGGCACTAGGAGTCACCTTTGGCGCTTCGGGTTGGGATGGCTTGGGGGATGAAGGAAGCTTATAAGGAGCCTTCGGTTTGACGTTCTTCGCGTACAGACGCGAGTGCTGGATAGAGAGAGACGACGCCCGGACCGTCGAGGTCAGGACCCGGTGCCTCGCCAAAGGCAGAACAGTACGGCTCAGCATTATGGCTTTATCATTAAATGGTAAAATAGAAAAGGTCAGCATACATGCCCTGAAGAGCAGTCTTCTCGACAGACGTTGAGGCGGAGTCAACCAGCGGGTCTGATCTATGTCGCTGAAGCTCAAGCACGATAAAAGTTGGATGGCTACTACGGGTCGCCGAACAAACCATTTGCGCAGCCCGAGATTTCTTTAAAAGGCCTCCGCTTTTGTCCCTTTCTCCTTTTCTCTTTTTCTTTTCTCAATTATGAAAGTTGAAACCCAGTCGATAATTTGACCCATCACGCCTCTTTTCAATGCATGCCGGGTTGTATTAGCTGGGGAGACTGATGAGGAGCTTGTTCTCTTCGATTCCACTCCCAAGAGCCGCAGCTAAGGTCAACTGTGAAGCTGTAGCCCCGTTCGTGGGATACAATTTTTTTTTCCCCTCTAGCACTGTACCTGCCCCCTCGTTCTTCTGAACGGGTCATGCTGTGTTGACTGATGTTTCTGAGCCTCCAGTATGGAATAATGAATGAATCAATGTATGAATGATTTTTTAAAGCCAGAATTCTTCTCTTGCCTCTCCCACTTAGACGTTCGATAACTATGGCCTCTCTTGCGGCGGCCCTGCAACGGGTGGCCCTCGAAGACGAAGGCAAACTCGTGCAAATAAATGGCAAGGAGGAGTCTACGGTGCCAGGAGCAGCCGATGGAGTTAGAGAGACGGACAGAGAGGGAACGCAGAGTATTGTTATTCAAAAGACCAGACCGCCGTTCCGCTTCTTCGACCTCCCATCAGAAATTCGCGAACGTATCTACTCGGTCGTTCTCTTCACGCCACGCCGCAGCAGGGCACTGCGAAGTCATGGCAACGTCGGTGCCTCGTCGAAAAACAGCCCGCTGGCGCCCGCGTCACATCGGGTGGCACTGTTTCTAGCCTCGCGGCGCATCCACGACGAGGCGACGTACCTCTTCTACTCGACGCAAACGTTTCGTTTATTTCCCATCCAAGACTACTCGCGGCTGCCGACCATTCGGGCCCTCTCTCCGCTGTACCGGCCGTGCATACATACCGTAGAGTTGATCCTAGGCTCGAGTTGGACCGCGCCACCTCGGTCATGGACGGTGAACAAAAGCCTCGGGCTGCAGCATATGAAGTACGTGCGCACGCTCAAGGTTTTCATCCAGTGCGACCCGTCACATCCAGTATTCGAAGGCTTCCGCGTCTCCAAGGGGTTCTATACTGACTTTGCCGGCGAGTTGGTCCGGAAGATACTGCTGAACCTGCCGAGTCTGGTCCAGGTGGAATTTGATGGGTTTCCTTCCGTCCAGAGAAACGGTCCATTGATGCATCGTTTGATCTCCGAGGCTAAGACGGCGGGAAAGAAGATTCTTTGGGGTCCTGAGAGAGGGTGGACGGATTTCAATGAGGAAGAGCACACCAGTACTTTGACTGCTTCGGCTGCTACTGAGAAGCCACATAACCAGTTACAGAATGGTAGTACTTTATATCAGCTCCGTGGAATTGTTTAGATGGCGAGTGGCACATAGATCAGGAGATTGTGGATTTACGTTTGTTCCCATCTGTGGTGTCACCTCTGTGGTGGCTGCTTTTGTATAGATTTTGCTTCTATGGATACACTTTTCTTTTATTCTATTTGGTTTCTGCAATCTTTATGCAGAGATACGCGTGTGGGTATAAGTAGATTATATATATTATTAGGTCGAGTACTGTGTTTGCTTGTCTGCTCCTTACTCTTTTCACTCTTCATCTTCCGCTCCAGTTATATATTTTGCGTCCCACTAACGAACAACTACTCTCTTCAATACTACCAGGGTGTTCTTTTGCCTAACCCGAGTAGCCTTAACTGATAGTAGAAATCTTTCATAATTATAGACAATATACTTATTCAAAAGGGAGTGCAATGCTGCTGAGTGTAAAGCAACATTATTACTCACCCCCAGACTTGCAGAGTATCCATCCCATGGACGGTGCCCTGGAGTTTGTATCTATATGGCGAAAAGAACGAGAAGGACTTTTGAGAGTTTACTTGGAACTGCACTTGTGAATACCTCGAAACATCGTGGCTACTTTACCATGGAAGGGATCTGTCCTAGAAACACACTCATTTCATGTTATTTATGCATCAATCGTAGATTTCGCTGATCACGTCTCGTAGATCGAATCGAAGTTCGGGCCGTAATGACCTTCAAAATATCTTATTTGATCAAGGACACATAAGATACCGACTGACTAACTTGCTCAAGCTCGCTGGTCGTCGTTTTCTATAACTCATCATCCACTTCCATGCCAGCTCCGGGTTGGGATCCATTGGTTCCTGTTACGCGTGCTAACGAGGCCTCCTTATCGATCATCTGTCTCGAAACCGCCACAATGTTGTCTTCAATGAGTTGTTGGCTCACATCCTCGATGTCTGCAGTAGCAAGTCAGTTTCATACATAGCCAGATACATCCAGGTTGAGCGTCAAAGACTTACGTTTCTTCGGATCAACCTTGCCAACATATCTTGTCTTCAGCTGCTCCTTGGTCAACTCTGTTTCTTCCTTGACCCGTTTCTCATAGCCCTCGGCCAAGCCGACCAGCTGCTTCATCCTCTCAACGTTGTGCGATGCCTCCTCCCGGAAGTCATTCATCTGCAGGGCTTCCGTCCAGACATGCTTGTGCAGGTTCATGAGCATGTTTTCTTCCAGCCCAGTCTTGCGATAGTTGATTGCAATGCTGTAGTAGTGGCGATTGAGACCGTGGATCAATGCTTGAATAGAAGGCTTGTTCAGGTGGCCCAGATTGGATGTTGTCTGCCGGGGCTCCTGGCCCATGACAACAGTCTGTGGTTGGATGAGTCGGAAAGCGTCGATGACTACTTTGCCCTTGACCGACTGAATTGGGTCAACGACGACAGCAACAGCACGGGGTGTGAGCTGTTCGAACGACTGTTGGGTGTTGATATCCACAGACGACAGCCAGCATCCGAAACCGGGGTGAGAATGGTACCAACCAACGACGGTCTCTTGGCTAGATCGAAAACCCATCAGTATTGGTTACCCTTGAAACCTCTAGAGATTTGCCATGTACTCACCGTCCCGTCTGCCTGAGCATCTCCATCATCTTTGTCTGAAATACAGGGTCGACAGCCTCAACACTAACGCCGGTTCCGCTCTGAGGCATGGCAAAGACATCCACCACCCTGACTGTGTATTCATCCACGAAATCACCCAGCATAAGACCCATGACCTCCATAGGCACACCTGCGCGGCCGTGTTTTAACATCTTCAGTAAGGCAAGCGAAGAAATATGGACGGTTTCAGAGTTATCAATCAGGTTGGGAGTGTCCTAGTGGAAAGTCAAACGTCAGCATCTCTTCCTAGTCCCATATGAAATATGCATATCGAGAAATCGTAACCAGTCAAGAGAATGGTTACCGCCACATAAAGCACGAGTCGGAGGATGACCTACACCACCAGGGGCACCACCACCCATGCCCATGCCCTGGGCAGCCTGGAGCATTCGGTTGAGACGATCCATAGCTATTAGGGAGCTCTGAAAACTGTGAAGATATAGGCAGGGACGGAGAGAAGAGCAGCCTCCTAAATGGAAGCTTCACAGGTAATAGCTGAAACCAAGTATTCAAGCAGTGGGAGCACAAGGAAGACGGATTTATTGTGTTGCACAATCCGAATAGAAAGCAAATGAAATACTCAGGGGTGCTGCTGGGAGGTATGAGAATAGGCAGGTATGCTCTTCTCAGAAGCAGGAGATCGATCGAGTTGAGAGGGTAATCATGGCTATCCAAGCTAGGTCCTGCTTGACGAAGGCGGTGAGAGCACCTGGCCCGCGCCGCTGTTATCCATCCCCGTGTGCTCTCCTCCCCTCCGATCTTCTTTTGCTAGACAGGACTGCTGCTGGCCTCTTCTCGGCCTGCACTTGATTGTCTTCATCTGTTGTTGGTATCTGCTCGAGACCGAGAGACATGCTTTCTGCTTGTTGATCGCGGGTTCTGAGTGTATCGGTGTGAGTTTTCCTGGCTGCTCTCAATTGTCTCTCGAAACCTTCTGATAGAAGGCCCGCTGGGCAAACCAGCTTCTTTCGCCGCGGAAAAATAGCTGTACCAAGAATCGAAGGCCTTTCAGTCCTCAATTCAGTGCACAGTGGCATAGCCTGTCGTCAAAATGTCTACGTTGCCCCCGCTCGACGGGCTCAATCTCAATGGCGCCTCTGATCGCAATAAGAAGGTCGCTTACTTCTACGACTCGGATGTGGGCAACTATGCCTACGTTTCCGGTCATCCGATGAAACCTCATCGTATAAGGATGACACACAGTCTGGTCATGAACTATGGTCTGTACAAAAAAATGGAGATTTATGTAAGTCCTATTGCTTTGTCGCGCCTCTTAGCTCACTAACAGTCATTTCACCACAGCGCGCGAAGCCAGCCTCCAAGTACGAGATGACGCAATTCCATACAGATGAATACATCGATTTCCTCTCAAAGGTTACTCCTGACAATATGGACCAATTTTCGAAAGAGCAAAGCAAGTACAACGTCGGTGACGACTGCCCTGTTTTCGACGGCCTCTTTGAGTTCTGTGGCATCAGTGCTGGTGGAAGCATGGAGGGTGCAGCGCGCCTCAATAGGAACAAGTGTGATATTGCAGTCAACTGGGCTGGTGGCCTCCACCACGCGAAGAAAAGCGAAGCTAGTGGTTTCTGCTACGTGAATGGTTCGTAACCACCTACCCTTTCATGATGACTGCAGGTGGACTAATCTCTTGCCTCCCCCGTCTTCAGATATCGTTCTAGGTATCTTAGAGCTGCTGCGGTTCAAGCAGCGAGTCCTATATGTGGATATTGATGTTCACCACGGTGACGGAGTGGAGGAAGCATTCTATACTACGGACCGCGTTATGACCGTCTCCTTCCATAAGTATGGTGAATATTTCCCTGGAACCGGTGAACTCCGTGATATCGGTGTCGGACAGGGCAAATACTATGCTGTCAATTTTCCTCTCCGGGATGGGATCGATGATGTCTCCTACAAGAGTATCTTTGAGCCTGTCATCAAAAGTGTCATGGAATGGTACCGTCCCGAAGCTGTTGTCCTGCAGTGTGGAGGCGACAGTTTGTCAGGTGACCGACTGGGTTGCTTCAACCTGAGCATGCGTGGCCATGCCAATTGTGTTAAATTTGTCAAGTCCTTCAACCTCCCCACTATGATTCTCGGAGGCGGTGGCTATACAATGCGCAATGTTGCACGAACTTGGGCGTTCGAGACTGGTATACTTGTGGGCGACGGGCTTGGACCCGAACTTCCTTACAACGACTACTATGAGGTAAGACGCCTTTCTTGCAGGTGTCCTCTTATATACGTCTAACTTTCTTTAGTACTTCGGCCCTGACTACCAGCTTGATGTCCGTCCGTCGAATATGGACAATGCGAACACGAAGGATTATCTTGACAAAATTCGCACTCAGGTCGTTGAGAATTTGAAGCGTACTGCATTTGCACCGTCCGTTCAGATGACCGATGTGCCCCGAGAGCCGCTGGTGGAAGGCCTGGATGATGAAGCTGATGCAATTCTTGATGACCTCGACGAAGATGAGAACAAGGACAAGCGCTTCACGCAGCGACGATTTGACAAGTTTGTTGAGAAGCCCGGAGAGTTAAGCGACAGCGAAGATGAGCAAGAAAACGCTGCAAATGGCATCCGTCGCCAGCCCGGTGCCTTGAAGCGCAGGAACCAAGTGAATTATCGCAACCCCGAGGAGTCTGGCCTTGACAGCGGCCTCGCCACCCCTCGTGATGCCTCCTCGGTTGCCGATGATGAAATGGATATCACTGCTGACGTTAAAATGGGCGAACCACTAGAGCAAGATATTGAAGATCGCCGCTCTCAATCCGCTACTGAACTGGCCTCAAAGCCCAAAGAGACCCCCACTGCGGAGGAAGCGACAGGCCTGACGGTTGATGGACAGGACAAGATTCCTTCTGCTTCGGTGTCTGTACAACCTACCCCTGCCCCTCAAGATGACGATATTGCGATGGAAGACGCGGCCGCTGTGCCGCCCTCGGAGGTCGAGAAGGCTGGAGAATCCCCCAGCGCCGCACCGGAACAAGGAGAGACCTCCGAAGAAACATCCGTCCAGGGTCAAGCGGTTGAAAGACAACCGTCGCCGGCCAAGAGACAGACCCCTTCCAAGGAGACCACTGAGCCTGCAGAGACTACTGACGCGGAAGCGACCGTTGAGCGTTCAACAGAGGAGCCTGTCTCATTGATAAAAGAGGAAGAACCCTCCAAGGAAACTCATTCCGAGGAGGCTACAGAACCTCCCAAGAGCGAAGAACAGCTTCCTCACTGACTGCAGTGACCTCTGCTTCCTCTTTCGTGCAGGTCACTGGCGCAACGGCAGGTTTGGTGTTTCGGTCGGCAACTTCTTTGTATTATGCTACTACCCGAAGGTTCATGATTTTCTTTTTTTCTCTCTTACATTGCGTTTATACTTGAAGGTTAAATCAAAATATCATATTTCTGATTAGAGTAATTTTTCTTATAAGTTAGGTATACCATGAAGTAGTCGAACTTGGCTGAGCTTGGCGGAGTACGGAAAGGTAAAGTGTAATAACTAGATAACCGCTTAATCGCATCGATTGATCGAATGTATCCTTTTCTGCAGATCAGCTTTGTAAAACGACTCGGGTACACCCTTAAAAGAGGCCTGTACCACAAGTAGTAAACTCTTCAGCGGGAGAGATTCCATCCCGAATAGGGATAGCGCTAGGGCACACTGTCCAGCCCAGGGCGGATCTCACCCAGCCAATAGTAGCCATCTGCCAAGATTTTGCACACCACGAACACTAAGCGAGAGGGCAATTCGAAACCCGCATTCCCTTGGACGTCGTCGACCTTCTGAGCCCACCTCTTCGCCCTTTCCCAGTATCCGAGACCGTTCACGAGATACACAGCCAAAATGTCTAAGAGAGGGTGAGTCTACACACCAATGCGAACAATTGTTTTTTCTCGACGGGGATGCGTTTGCAATATTGGGAGGTTCTGTTGGGAGGGAGCGGGATACCAAAGAGAATCGGTCAACGAAAGAGAAGGATGAGGAGAATTGAGAGGCGAACAGATGGAGGCGATTAAAGGAAAACAGAGTGATGGAATTCCTTTGCTAACGTGATTTTTCTATATAGTCGTGGCGGTGCCGCCGGCAACAAGCTCAAGATGACTCTCGGTCTGCCTTGGTACGTTTTTTTCCTTCTTCTCTCTCGCTAGAACCCTCGGTGCAAAGAAACTTCGATACTTTATGAAAAAGTCAACCAAACCGATCGATATCTTTGTCAACGAAATCAATGCGATCTCGAAATGCGATGGGGAAAAAAAAGAAAAATGGACGAATTGGCTAACGGCCTTCTTTTTCGATCATATAGTGGCGCCGTGATGAACTGCTGCGATAACTCCGGTGCCCGCAACCTGTACATCATCTCCGTCAAGGGAATCGGTGCCCGCCTGAACCGTCTCCCCGCCGCCGGTGTCGGTGACATGGTTATGGCCACCGTCAAGAAGGGAAAGCCCGAGCTCCGTAAGAAGGTCATGCCCGCCGTTGTCGTCCGCCAGAGCAAGCCCTGGAGAAGAGCCGATGGTATCTACCTTTACTTCGAGGACAACGCTGGTGTTGTGAGTGGCCCTTGTCCTCCAGCAGGGATATATATATATATATATATATATGAATCATGCTGATATATTCTAGATTGTCAACGCCAAGGGTGAAATGAAGGGTTCCGCCATCACCGGCCCCGTCGGAAAGGAGGCCGCCGAGCTCTGGCCTGTAGGTCATCCCCTTGAATGATCCAAGTGTCTTCTCAGACCCAAAGCTAATCCGATGTACAGCGTATCGCTTCCAACTCCGGTGTTGTTATGTAAAAAGAATACAAAAAGCAGGGAGCAGGAACGGAACGAATACCAGGCGGGATACGGGTGCATAACGAAAGTTTTCCAGTTTTTTCTCTAAATCTAAATCTCTCTTAGCCGAAATATCCTTTCTATCTGGCGACCTTCGGAAATATTAAAAAATTTCAAAAATGCACACCTGAATCCTACACAGTGGTCCATAACCTTGATGATACTCCGGAGTTACTCGTTGGTGTCTGGCTCTTATCCTGTCAATTGAACTTGAACCGGTGGCTGGCTACGTAGACAACCAATCTAGATTGTTATGCTACAGACAATGTAGCTAGTATATCCAAGTGGTGATTATATTAATTAATATCTATTGCTCATGACTTGTCATGCCGTTTGTCTCCCTCCGCGGCTGCTCCTTTCTACCTACTAGAAAACTTACAGCCCATGCCGCCATCACCCCCAGAGTGAGGACTGCGCCGATATGAACAGCCCACCAGATATGCTGCACCCCGACAGGACACATGACGATCTCGTACCGCCACTCGCGCACAGCCGGGTCGGTATCAAACCAGACGGAGAGCAGGCCAGCGTTGCCGCCAAACTCCCCCATCATGGACCGAAGCGTCACTTCGCGGATAGACGGCGTGTTCGGCATATCCTGGTGGGAGGAAGCGGACGGGCCAAACCGTTTAGCAGCCCAGGACCACGACGGCTGATCACTGTCGGCATCGCCATCAGGGTTGTTTCCCGTCCGATTCACATAATGCACGACGTCACACCCTGTGTGGTCGTGGCCCGTTAGGATCAGACCGTTGCGCCCGCGGCCATGTCCGGGAACCTGCTCGTCACCACTCATGCCGAAGATGCCCTGCAGAACGCCGACGAAGCTGACATGGTCGCTGAGGTGGTTCTGTTCTTTCAGGCCGTCGGCTTTGAAGCGCGGGATGCCGTCCGGGCCGTCCTCGTCGTCGTGGTCGTGGAAAGTGAAAAGCGGTCCATCCGTACAGATCCCGTCGGCCTTGTGCAGGGGTAGATGTGTGAGCAACAGGGTGAAGGTCGTCCGGTCCTCGACCGGGTAGCTGCGGTGGGAGATCACATCGTTGAGGTAAGCGTATCCTTGGCCCTGGATGTCTTCCGAGAACGGGGGGGAATCGAGAGTCAACGAGTTGAGATTGATCAAGTGGATGGTGGGCGTAAGGGTAGTTGTCGAGCGAGTATCAGGATCAGCATCAGTATCGGTATCGTTGTTCTCGATTTCGTAAGAGAACCGCACGTCCCAGTCCGCACGGCCAAACGCTCGCTCGAAACGGTCGAGCCGCGCCTGGCTCACGTCCCCGGAGTACCCGATATCATGATTCCCCGCGACGTTGATGATCCTGTTCGACCATCCTGTATGGTCCACGTCCACACCGGCATGAGAGGTAATCTCATCGCTCACTCTGACCCCCCCGCGAAACACCCGGTTCCAGTATCGCCCACTGCGCCGGTCAAACTCCTCGTCCGTCACCCACTGACTGCCGATCAAATCGCCCAGAACGGTCACATGCGTCGGCTGCGTCCACCAGTGTAACGTGCGGTAGATGTGAGCGAGGTAGTGATCGTTACCCCACAGATCGATACGTTTGCGCGTCGCACCCAGCGAGCGAGGCAGGTCCTCCGTGACGAACAGGCGCAGCTCGTTAGAAATCGTAGAAAAGATGCTAGTTCCCTGGCGAAAGACATCTCTCTTCTTCTCCTTATCATCTTGTGTCTCAATAGACTCCCTGACTGTCGTCCACCGCGCTCCTAGACGCGGGAGGAGCTCATCCTCCGCGCTCGGCAGCGAGCTGTCGCCCTCCAACTGGGGATCCGCGAGGACTAGTAGTCTGAAAACAGCTGGCGCAGGATCATGGCCGCGACGCGAGGACGACGATTTCGGGACGGGAAACGCGCAGCCCTGGACCGCTGGGTAGAGGTAGAGGGAGATGAGGGACGCGATGGCGAGCGGGAGAAGCAGGACAAGGGCGCGGGCGAAGAGCGAGCGGATGGACATGTGGAATTACTCGAACATGAAGGGTATAAACCTAGAAGGAAAAAATAATAAAATACATCAAAATAATATACAACTATCAATCAGATGACAAGGAGCGACTTGGAGAAGGGAAAGCATTAAGTTAACTAGGAGACAGGACGGCACAAATAACAGTGGCCAAGGCGGAAAAGATTCCCCTGATAGACTACCAAATACAAGGGGGACAGAGTAATGACCACATAGTCAGTAGTTGTTATAAAGGATCTAAAATACTGATATTATTGTAGAACTAGCTCACAGAAGTATCCAAGTTATAGTTATTACAAAGTAAAACCCTAGAAATATATGGAAAAAACGATAAGAGAAAGAAAAGAAAAGAAAGGGGGGGGGGGGGAACAGTGTAAGATGTAAAAAACGAGGGGTATATCGTATTAAACGCCGTGGTGCTACATGATAGAGAGTAGGGGATCAGGTCAGGTCAATCATTGGGTCATGAAGACAGGAAGAAAAAAAGAGTTCTAGACACTTCAGGTAGACTCGGCGGGCGAGTCAGGGAGCAACGAGATGGGCCCTGTGTCGAGCGAGCCAAAGACGGGCGAGGAGATGAAATCGTCCTCAGCCGGTGACGATTTGTCCAGGTTGAGGCCCTGGATCATCAGGCCATGGTGGTCTTCGTCCTGGAGGGGGCTCTTGGTGCTGCTGCTGGAGGCGGCGGCGGCGGCGGCGGGCGGCTCCTGGCCGAGGGTCGTCATGAGCGCTGGGGGCCGCTGGTTCATCAACCGAGCCTGCTTGAGGCTGATGGTCTTTTGTTTGTTCGTCGTCTCGACGGGGAGGGTTAGGTCGCGCTCGATGGTTGCTTTCATCAGCGCCGCCATCCACAGGCGGCCCTGCTGCACGTTGTCGACCTGGAAGTAATGGATGGCGGGCTTGGTGAACTGCACCGTGCGTGACGACCCGCTCTTGGGGGGCACCAGCTTGAAAAAGAAGGGGGACTCGGCACCCAAGGCCTTGGTCTTGGATGAGGTGGAAGCCGCCGTGGGCGACGACGATGTGGCATCTGGGCTGCTCGCATTGGGTGGCGAGGTCGGGGACGAGGTCGCTCCCGTGAGCGTCGCGTGCAGCTGAATGATCGGGTCGTTATCCGCGCGCAGGACGCGATGTGCAGTGATATCGATCAGGCCGCGTTCCTCTGTGTCGTTCTCGGAATAGTAATAAGATAGCCGGCGGCCCCGGAGAACGAAGAGACGCGGCTTCCAGGTGGTCATGAGGTTCGAAGACCGCTTCTTCATCCACCCATAGTAGTCGCATCCCTCGATCTGTTCCTGTGGGGTCTTCTTCTCCAACCCCCGCGTGTAGGCGCTCGTGTCCTTCTTGGATTTGACCCCGCCTTTGACAGAGGTTCTCGGGCGTGGAAGAGCGGTCACACTGCTATCGGTAGTGGTGGCTTTATTTGAGCCATCGGTGCTGAGACGCTCGGAGCTCCTGAACGAGGTTCCAGAGGGGGTGGTCGATCCGGCCCGAGAGGAAGAAGGATCCTGGTCTTTGCTGGGCGAGGCGGGGGTCGCAGCGCTGTCGCTGTTGGTTGGGGTTCCCTTTCCGATCACGTCTGAAATATTCCGCAGACCGATGGTGCGTCGGAATCTCGGACCCGCGCCCTTGTTCACCTGCAACGGAGCCGTGGTGTTGGAGCGAGCAGGCATCTCTGGGTCCGTCTTCCCAACAAGGGGGGCAAGCGAGGCCAGAAAACTCAGGCCGCCGGAGCTCTTCTCCTCGGGGTTGGTGAATGTAGAGGACTGGGATGGCTGCTGACCTGACGATCGTTCGACAAGACGCGTGCTGAGGCTTCGGAACCGACCCTTGGGAGGAGCATCTTTGTGATAGATGGTGGCAGCGGCAGAGATGGGTTTCACCTGGTCTCGGATCGATTCGGCGCTGCCGATGCGCGAGTGGCGTAGGTTAGCGCGCCCCTGGTCATCCGTATAGCTGGGTTTTTGCGAGTGGCCTAGGCTTCCATTGGTACTGGTGCGCTTCTGCAGCAGCCGTCGGCTTCTCCGACTGTCGACCTCGGTACCTGAGAAATAGCCCCGGTCCAGTTCGTCGTACCGGTCACCAGCAGTCACGGCGGAATCTGCTGCCGCCCCGTTGGTCTCAGCAGCACCCCGAAAGATATGCTGAGGAAGCATGCCATCTGCCGTTGCCCCCGAAGAGGTTCCAGGACGAGGCGGCAGCCCCTGAGCACCGGCCGACATGGTCCAATTCCGATCAAACGACGGCTTCTTGCGATGGGTTGTCGATGGCGTATCCGTGAGCAAGGGGGATCGACCCGTAGCGTCAATAGAGGAATGGCGGCGGGAGTGGTTGATCTCCCGGATGGAGGCGGCTGACGGTCGCCGTAGTGAGTCCCGACCATAGGATGGAGTCTGCGGAGTCATCGGGGAGCTAGCGGCCGTGTTGTTGTTGCTACTGCTGCTGGTCATCGTCGAGCTGACGAGCCGAGGATGCTGGATCGAGATACTTGACGTCCGGTGTTGGTGGTAGCTTGACGGGGACTTCTCTGACAGGCTTGGGATCCGCGGGAATAGAGGACCGGTGTGACCGGCGCGGCTGGCTGCACGCTCGTCCGAAGGGAAGGCCGCGGCGCCCGGCAAGCCCGCAATCGATCCGCGCGGCGGCGGGGTCTTGAGCCCTTTGATCTCTTCCTGGAAGGCCTTGATGCGGTGCCAGGTTTTTAGCCTGCGGCCCATGACTCCAAAGTCGAACTCCTTCATGAAGATGAAATCCTGGTCCATGTCGAGGAGCACATCGCCGGTGATCTCCTGTTCCTCGAAGATGTCGCAGTGCTTGGGTTCGATGCCCCAGCTCCGCAGTTGTTTGGCGGTTTCGGCCTGACTCCAATTGCGGACCGTCTCTTCCGTCGGCTGATTTTCCTCTTCCTCCTCTGTCTCGTGGCCATTGATATAGGAGAGGCGGTGACTTATGTGGCTGCTGTACTCGCTGGCGGAATCATTGACCGGTTTCAGGTCCTGGGTAGCGATGCTGTGGCGAGGGGTGCTGAGGTTGGTGATATGTTCGTCGATGACGCTCAGCGTCTCGTTCATGACAGGGCTGTCCTCGCCGTTCATCTGGCTATCGATCGACTGTCTGATCGTCTGTTGGATATCGGCCGCCAGCGACTTGGCCGGCAGCGGCGAGGAGCTGGATCTCTGCGGCTGTTTCGGCGACGGCGTCGCTGCGGCGGGATTCGCCGTCGTGGCCGGGAGCTGCATATCAGAGGCGCTCACGTGGCGGGAGGCATGCGGTGTGCCATCTTCACTGATCGGCGACATGACAGGGGCGTCTCTGTCCGTGAGGCTCTCGGCGGCCTGCTCCTCCTCGTCTTCTTCTCGCGACTCGGGGCTAGACGAGACAAGCGGTTGGATCTGCTGCCGGACAGGGATCTTAGGAGTTACCGCAGTGTACACTAGATGGATACACGATCATCTGTCAGTCCATGTACGTTACAATTTGTTTTTTTTTTTTTTGTGAGCAAGCTCTTACCTCCCGGGAACAGCCCTGTCGCCCCCGTCTTGATGTCTTTTCCAAGATACCAGCCATCCCCAAACCCTTCATCCAGCTCTACCAGCTGAACCTTATCACCTCGACGAAGGGTCAGCTCGTCGGTGCCGCGGGCCTCAAAATCATCTGTAGAACCATTCGTGTCAAAGGCCGTTTTTTTTTCCCACAAAAATCCTACTATGAGAGACGAAACAGTAACTTACGGACAACCACCAAGAAATCACCCGGGCGCACACTTCGGGGCGGGGCCGTATTCGCCATTGTATGGATATGTGTCTTTCCCACGATCTTTTCCCCCTCCACGATGCAAAGCGCCAGGTCGAATCTCACAGTTCTTCCAGTCGGCGGACGGCGGAGATGATGCGCAACAGAAGCTCCTGTAGCCAGCGCCTTGCACTCAACATGGGCGCCTTTGCAGCCCTATCAGGGATAGAAAAAAAAAAAAAAAAAAAAAAAAAAAAAAAAACAGGAGGACCTGTGAGTGAAGGGCTAGACTGTGCGAATGGATTATTCCCCAGCGCCCAAGCACACACACGGTCACACACACACAATGCGGAACCAGTCGGCGGGGAGAGAAGGAGACGGAGGGGGGCAAAATGCGACGAAGAGCTTCTGGCCAGGAATCCGCTGCGGGGCCGTCGAGACCGGTCGGACAAGCAGAGAGAGAGAGAGAGGAAGAGAGAGGGAGGGAGGGAACTTGCCACTTGGTGAGCACACACGGAGACCGAATAGAAGGAGGGAGGAAGGAGGGAAAATCCCAATACTGACGATAACGAGATCCCCAAAGTCTCCTGGCCGATGCAGAGTCAAGCTTTAGGACCCTGTCAGGAAGTCCTGAGGCGGCTAGGCAACGGGGCGATCAGCAAGCTCCGACAGGACCCAAACGGTGCGCTCAGACGCAGTGGCAGGAGGTGGTCAAGACGTCGGGACAGGAGACGTCTTTGGGAGGTGGAGTTGGATGCCGAATCGATAGATCAAGGGCGTGCTGATGGAGGTTTGGAAGTCTCTCTCGCGTCGGTCGAGGAGGGGGGATTCTGAGCGTGTCTGCCCTGGGAGTGGCGCGGCAGAGCGTCACCGGCAGCTCAATCGCTGGAGAAATGGTCCGTGACGAGGCAAAAAAGAAGTAGCTGGCCAGGTAGTCTCCGAAAGTCAATCAACGCTGGGTCGACCACCGGTTGAGATCTGATGGGAGAAGCCTAAGGGGGAGAGGGGAGAGGCAGAGAGTGAGGCAACTGGCAAGATCTGGATAGTGTAGGTAGTAGCCAAGCGACTCCCAAAAGAGACCAGGGAGAAGACAGGGGAGGTATAACCACATGCATTATGGGATATTTATCTATTTATTTGACGATCACTGCTTAAACTCTAGGGGCTATTATTACCCTCGTTTTGCATCCAAGCTACGGCCTGTGTTCATCCTCACGCTGGACTCGTGCGGACAGCCGGTCTCGTACGTGTCGTTCCGCGTGCGGCGACAGCCACTGCCAGGCATTTGATCGCCGGGTGACAACACGACAAGAGGATGGGTTAAGGGCGATACAGCACAGTTCTCACGTTTCAGAGCGGGTGGAGAGAGATATCTGACGAATATATACGGGTTTTCTGCGCTGTCGAGCCCCTGTCGTGGGTACTTTTGCAGGAGTTGCCAGGTCTCAGGGCATCAAGACAGTTAATTGATCTATCACACTCTCGTCAATAAAATCATGATGTGTCTTTTGCTCTCTCTCTTCACGACCTTGTAACCACCGTATTCAGTCCAAAACTCGGCGAGAGCAGCAGCAGCAGCAGCAGCAGCAGCAGCAGCAGTAGCAGTAGTAGTAGAAGTGACTTACCAGGGAGTACTCGTACTTAATAGCATTGGACACCAATCGAGATCGTGATCGACAGAGCTGCTCCATCCTAACCTAATCTTGACCCTGATTCTCGAAATTGGCTCTCTCGTCGCAGCGGTGGAAACGACAGAGGCCTGCATTCGTCCTCGTCGTCATCCTTTTATCCCCATCTCCTGCCACCGCCGGCCGGGCGGGATTGGAGTGCGTCCTTTCTTTCACGGCGTTAAAACCTCGGTCGGAGGCCAATACAAGCGCCTGCCTCTGTGGCGTCAGAAGCGGTCAAAGGAGTTTTCTGGTAGACTGTGTCTCGGCTTTCTCAAAGCTTCTCTTTGTTGTCTCTTCTTGCTGACTTGTTAGCCTGCCCTGCTTCACCCTTACGTCCTGTGCTGCTGCTCCCTCCCACCGCGACCGCGATACCGACCCGACCATGCGTTCGCCTCACCATGACGTCTGCAGATCCTCGAATCCCTCCGGTCTCGAGTAATCTTCGTGTGGGACCGGCCTTTGAGACTGCAAACTCGACCGTCCAGCTGTTTCTAGGGGGGAGGCAGCCCTCGTGGATGCAGTCGTCTGGGGGCGTGCCTACCGACCCGACGCGGCTCGCGCTGGTGAACAATCCAAACACGACGACGAATCTTTCGCAGGACCCTCACCCTGCGAATCGTCAGAACGGCGAGTCTCTTCGAGCACTTGCCCCAATACCATCTACGCAGCCAAATGTGACCTCGGGAGAGACTAGAGGGGGAGGAGGAGGAGGAGGAGGAGGAGGAGGCTTGATCTCTCCTGTCGAAACGCCGCCGCAGCACAGTGCAACCGCAGGCTCACCCAACAATCCTCCTCCTATCTCTACCAATCCGATTCATCTGATTCATGCTCCTCCGTTACCCAATGATCAGGCTTTACCCTCGCCAGGCCCGAGCAGCGGCTCTCGCACCAGTCCGGCCGGGCTGCTTGACGGGGTGGACGATGCTGCAGCATGCACTCAGAATAACACCAACACCAACAACACCAACGCTTCCCTTCCTCCAGTGCAGTCTCAGCCAGCAGTGGCGTCAATGGTAATGCCGCCGGCAGTGCCGGTTAACGAGACGGCAAGTTCTGTCGGTTCGCTTGGTGTCAGGATGGATAAGAGCTTCTGGGCGGACTGCAGAGCCAAGCTGGGTGTTCTACGTGCCCAGGGGCCAGGATCCATGGAGTTGTCAGAGTCGGTGGAGCTGCCTCGCGTCCGGTTGCTGGAAGAGGCGTGTGAGGCGGAAGATCTGGTCTACGTCGTTCTCCACCAAGTGTTTTGCTTCTACACCTTTGCTCCTTCGCAGTGCTTCTCACTGCCGGGCATCGGCCCCAAGCAGGCCCAAGGCCTAGGTATATTCAAATTGCTGTTGCTCGATAATCGGTGCCTCACGGGGGATTTCCTGAAGTGGTGTATCTCTTTTCCCTATCCTCTGCCGCTTCTGCAGCAGCTACACCCGGAACCGTACGCAACCGTCATGCAGACCGTCTCGACCATCTTCGCCATGATGGCCGAACGATGGGGCCCCTACGACCAGTTGGTCAAGCGGCGGGGATACCCGCCCATTGTGGAAGAGCTGGCCGTCAGTTTCCAGATGTCGTCTCTCGTGCTCATGTCGATCGTGTTCCGAGCCAAGTGTCGCGTGGTATACGGCCGAGGTTACGAATCCCTCGCAGCACGCCTGCGCAATCTGTTTGATCACGACTGGCGCGCCTATATTTCTTCTCTCAATAAAGGGGCCGACGCACAACCGCCCAGGGACTATGATTCTCTCATCCGCACGTATCTTGCCATGTCCCGAGAACTGCCGCCGTCGAGCATCCCCCGACAGCTTCCTCAGCAGTCACCTCAACAAGTGATGCCTATCTCTCTACCAGACCTTCAAACGACGAACATTATTCGGCCTGTGCAACCGGCAGCTCAGACTCCGATCGTGGCCCAGGCACAGTCTCCGGCAACCGCCGTTTCTACCTCGTCTGCTCGGCCCTCGCCTATTGCATTTCCACCCCAAGGCGCTCCTCGTCCCTTGCAACACCCAATCCCCGTGGCCTTTAATCAGCTCCAGTCTCCCCAAACCCACAATAGTCCCACCGTTCGAGCCGAAGTTCCGCAGGTCACGGCTCGGGTGTCCTTGAGTTCCCCGGCCGCCGCCCCGAGGGCAAGGCCACGCGGACGCGGGCGTCCATCTCTTCGTGGCGGCCATCAACCCATTCGGGCTGACGTTGCCGTCCAGAATTCCACGCGGGAATCAAGAACGAGTGCGGCCCCTAGAAGAGGCACACGAAGAGGTAGGGGACAGGCCCCGCCAGTTGCGATCGTCCCTCACACACCTACCTCCTCCCAGCCGCAACAAGCAAGGAACCATCCTCCATTACACCCCCCCCTCCTCCCTCAGCCTGGCTTCGTCCAACACAACCCTCCGCGTAGTTCACTTCATGCGGGGCTGCACCAGGCCCACCTCCGAGACCCGCTATGCAAGTTGGTCCAACGGGGCCCGACTGGCGATGAGGAGACGGGACTTTTCCAGTATGTGCGGGGATTCGCAGTACCACCCTGCCATCTCGGACAGGAGGCGTGTTCTTTTGAGTGGACCGTTTCCGTCTCGAGCGAAGAGCGGATGCGGTTTCCCAACTATCTGCCGAACGAAGGAGGTCATCGGCCAGTGCGGCTTCTACTAGAAGGATGCCTACTCTACCGGCTGCGGTGCATCAAGGTGTCGCCTGCGATGATCCAGTTCGATCACCTTGCTTGGAGTGTCGCCGAAACTACTTGGCCCAGTGCCATCTACGTCTTCATCAACGGGGTCGAGCACTATGTGCGGCGCAAAGTCCACAACGGTAAGGACCTTGCACTGGACATCACGGACGGCCTGCGCCAAGGGATGAACCAGGTCTCGATTCACCTTCTGCGGAGTCCCGCTGAGCAGCAGGACGTGTTCTACGCTGCCGGAGTGGAGGTGTTGGACGTCGCCAGCCTGGCCTTCGTGAAGCAGCTGGTGCGCACCATCCCGGCTGCACAGTCTTGCGAGGAGATCCGGAGGCGCCTCTCATCCAGCGTTACCGATGGTGACGACGACCTAGCCGTCGTCAACGATCATCTCAGCATCGACCTGCTGGACCCCTTCATGGCTCGGATCTTCAATGTCCCCGCGCGCGGCAGCGCTTGCACGCATCGCGAATGCTTCGATCTCGACACCTACCTTATGACTCGAATGTCGAAATCCGGCAAGGATGGGTTAAAGGAAAACTGGAAATGTCCCATCTGCAACCTGGACGCCCGCCCGCAGAACCTGATCATCGACGGCTTCCTGGCCGCCGTGCACGCTGAGCTACAGCGTACCAACCGCCTAGGCGAGGCCAAGGCCATCAAAATCAAGGCCGACGGGTCTTGGGAGTTGCAGCAGCCACGGCAACTTTCATCAGAACATCCGGCTTCTTCTTCCTCTTCTTCCTCTTCTTCTTCCGCCGGCGCGAAACGCAAACGCATGGCTTCCCCGACGACATATAAAACAGAGAGCTCCTCCACCAACAATTCTACAAGAGGGAACTCTTTGGAAACAGCGGTGATCATTGAATTAGAATGATGGCTGCAATCATTCCATAAACATCCTTTCTACTTCTTGCCCGTTACATTTCTTCCCAGCGTCTTTCATCCAGGTACTTGATGTACCCCCTCTGTTTTTTGCACATGATACCCACACCAGGCAATTTACTCCTTTGCAACCTCTTGACGGCTGGTTCTAGTGTTAGAGCTTTCTGTGTATGTACCTTATCTAACTAGTGTAAGGGTATGGTTGAGTACATTCGGGATTTATTAGAACAGTAATGCTTATGCTACAGGCAATTCTTGAATTACAGAAAGAAAGTAAATAAGATATGATTCTTTATTAATGTATTCGACTCTTTTCTCTAAAATAGTAGAGGCCAGCCCTACCAGAGACCGACTAGTTATACTAAGCCAGAACCTGAACCAAGAATACTTTTTTAAGAGAGAGAGAGAGAGAGAGTCTGTTTACTTTCTCACTCTCCGTGCATGACTGACCAGATTCTCAATCACGCCTTCAAACGCCTCCTTCTCCCCGAGCAACCCATCCCGCAGCTTCAACCAGTACTCCAGCACCGTGCTTGCGCGAAGGGTTGTCCGCTCCAGCTCCTGGAGATGGTCGCGGAGCTCCGAGTCCGTGAAGCCGTCGAGGGCGGCGTCGGTGGTCGCGCACAGCCGGCGTACAGCCGAGAGATCCAGATCTGGCGCGGGGGAGGCCGCGCGCCGCCTCGAAGACGATGTTGTCGACCTATGGTGGGGGTGGTGTTGTCTGCTGAGTTGGCCTGAGCTGCGCGGGGTGTCTGATTCTCCGGCGAGGGCGGCCGCCGGCCCGCCGTCTTTCTTCGCCTGGCTGGAGGAGGAAGGCCGCGGGTGAGGGCCGGGCCCGCTGGCGCCGGCGGGAGACGCAGCCACGCCGTCGTTTTCATCAAGCTTGATCGAGGGGAGGACGAGTTTCTTCTGTTTCGAGGCCGGGAGGATCTCGTCCAGGTCGACGGGTACGCCCAGCGAGACGAGGAAGAGCCGGCGGATGCGCGACTTGACCCAGTTCTGCGGCTGGAGGGGCGGCGGCGCCACGAGCTGTGACCACAGCGACAGGGACCGGTCCGTCGTGAAGATTGCGGTTTGGTCGGGGATGGGCTCGATGGCTGGCAGGCTGCTGAGATCCTGGGAGGAAGGGTAAAGCAGATCCAGGTGGTCGTCCAGCGCGGCGAAGAGGTCGGACTGCGAGGTAAAGGTGTCAAAGTCTACAAGTTGGGGCTGCCGGATTTAATTTTTTTTTATCATCAGTATTTTTTTACGAACAAATGGAAGGAAGGAGGCTAGGAATCTGATTGGCGAGGGGGGGGGGCAAGGCAAAGCAGCAGTTCCATAGCTGTTGATCTACTTACAACCGGCGGAAGACTGGGCGCTGGTGGTGTCCTGGGTGATTCCTCGACCACATCCTCGCCAGGTTCCTGAAACCCATCGTCAAAGTCTCCGAAATCATCATCCATGGGCTGATCTTGTTCTTCAGCAAACTCATCGAAGTCGTCGTCATTATCTTGAACATCATTCAAACCATCAGCATCCTCAGTGCCACTCTCTTCTATGCAAGGTTGTGATCGGACGTGATCTGGATGTGTGGAGCTAGTTGGTGAATCTGAATTGGTCAACCGTCCCTGAACCATTGTTGATAGAAGAAGTAGAAAAGAGGTAGAGATGCTTACTGGATACATCCCCGATCGTCTCTTCCGAGTCGGGCATTGCATCACTGGGCTGTCTTTGGTGTGCGTGGAGACGCGACGACAGTTCATCGGTCGGAATCGAATCAACCCGAGACAGACGCGTCTCTGGCACAGGAGTCGCTGTTCCGCTTCTCTGAGGCTCAAGCAATGGAGACTGGGCAGCAGAGAAATCCCCAGCACGAACAACAAGGTCCGGCACCGCATCTGCCTTCCGCTGCTTGTACGCTGCCGTCCCCGGAATTTCACCAAGGCTAGGTGACGTCGGGTCCACCTTTTCAACGAGTGTTCGGGGAATCGGCGTGCCTCCTGGCGTCACAGGGCGATCCAAATCCCTCACGGCCGAATGGCTTCGGCTGCGTGTCCCCTCAGGAATGACCTCAATTTCATCGGGCACTGCATCATGCCCTCGTTTTTCGTAAGCAGTAGTGCCTGGTACCTCGCCATACCGGGGCTCATCGTCCACTTTCTCTACTCGCGTGCGTGGAACGGGTGACGCGCGACCGGACGGCGGGTGCGAGTGAGCGAAATCACGACCTTCGCTGGCATCGGAAAAGTGGTCATCGTCGCTATTGGAGGCTATACCATCCCTGTTAGCAATGTGATCTCTCTCTCTCTCTCTCTCTCTCTCTCTATTAGGTGGGGTCAACCGTACCAGTTTCCTGCGCCCCTACGTCTTCAAACTCCACGCTCTTCTTCGGGGGCTCCAGGTAGGAACTGGACGGACGCGAGGGCCGGTCCGACATCAATGTAGCGTGCCAAATGTCGATCTCAAATGCATGTAGTGGAGGAGTAGACAATGTGGATAGACCAGTGAGGATAGGTGGGTGATAGCGATATTCAGCGGTCGAGCCGTGTTGGTTAGTAACGCATCGCTGCCTTGATGCCTCAGGCCACAATAGACACCTTAGGCATCAGGCGGGCGTCAACCGCCGAGAATGCGCGTCTTCCAAGCTCCGTTCATAATTCTACACTCGGCTCCAGGTGAAGGACGCAGGCCCAAGCAAGCTTCCACCAAGCCGGTCTTTTGAAATTTGGAGGCTCTGGACTTTGATCGCAGTTCGTATATGCAGCGCGGAGACCGAAAACTACTTACCAGCTGACTGTAGCCTCGTCTAGGACAAGCTCTGCTGATTGATTCCCTTGCGTGTGTTGAAAGTCGCGAAGATGTCGAAAACTCCCTCCTTCAGCTTCGGCACGCCTGCCACTGGCGCCCCCTCTGGCGGTAATCTGTTTGGCTCTGCCAACACGTCGAGTCCGTTTGGCACCAACAGTCAGAATACCTCATCCGCTCCTGCGGCAAAGGGCCTGTTCGGCAATGTGGGTGCTGCGACGACAGGTGCCCCGTCACCTCTCTTTGGCAGTGGCTCGACTCCCGGACAGGCTCCTTCGCTGTTTGGTAGTAACACAGCTGGTGCCACTGGAGCATCTGCCTTCAGCTTTGGTGCCCAGAATCAATCCTCCACGCCAGCTCAACCATCCCCATTCGGGGCAACGCCCTCCACGGCAAACAAGACCACGGAGGCGGCCACACCAGGCCAAACCAGCACGATCGGTGGCGCAACGACTACCACACCTCTGGGGCTCTTTGGCGGCGCGAAAGCGACGCCTGCCCCTTCGGGAGGTGGTGGGTTGTTCAATACCACATCTACCACACCGGCCGGTCCTCCTCCACAAGCCACCACCACCGCAGGTCAGGGCCAGTCACTATTTGGACAGGCAGCACAAAAGCCAGCCGGGAATCTTTTTGGTGGAATGACTACGAGTGCACCTTCAACAACCACAGCAACCCCGTCTTTGACTGCGGTGACCTCAACCACAACCCTGGGCGGAACCTCTCAACCGCAGTCCTCCGGGGGGCTCTTCACATCAAACACCCCAAAACAGCCAATGTTTGGCTCCACACCCTCTGCCGCCCCTGCAGGTGGTCTTTTTGGGAACCTAAATACTTCCAAACCCGCTGAATCCACAACTCCCTCTGGAACAGCAGGCGGTGCTCCTTCGCTGTTCGGAGCCCCGGCGACCGCGGCTACCCAAGGCGCACCATCGCTCTTTAAGCTGCCTTCTGCAGGAACCGACTCGACACCAAAATCTGCTTTCACCCCTACAACCACCGCTACTGCTGGCCAACCCTCTGCTACCCCGGCCACTTCGACCGCTACCCCGCAGAAGTCCCTCTTCCCCAGTCTGGGTGGTACCACGACCTCGGCTACCCCATCTTCCACACCTGCGGCGGCTCCTCTGGGCGGTGGTGGCCTCTTCTCGGGCCTTGGTGCTGCTAAGCCTGCAACCACCTCAGCTGCTCCGGGCACTCCAACCACTACCACCCCTGCTACCCAACCTCCTGCCGCGGCAGGTGGTGGCTTGTTTGGGGCCAAGCCTGCTGAGAAGCCGGCAGCAGCAGCGCAGCCCCCCACTACTGCTGCTACTGCCGCCACGCCGACAGCGGCTACCCCTGCTGCCGCCGCTGCTACAGGCGCAACTGGTGCCGCCTCCGCAGCGACGGGCGGTGCTGCCCTGGGTGCCTCTACAGCGGGACCCACGCCTCCAGCACAGTCACGGTTGAAGAACAAGACGATGGATGAAATCATCACTCGGTGGGCCACTGACTTGACCAAGTACCAGAAGGACTTTCGCCAGCAGGCGGAGAAGGTTGCCGAATGGGATCGCATGCTCATTGAGAACGGAACCAAGGTGCAAAAGATCTTCAGCAGCACTGTCGACGCGGAACGGGCCACCCAGGAGGTTGAACGCCAGCTCGCCTCAGTAGAGGGACAACAAGATGAGCTGGCCTCGTGGCTGGATCGGTACGAACGGGAGATCGACGAGATGATGTCTAAGCAGGTGGGACTTGGTGATGCACTGCAAGGACCCGACCAGGAACGTGAAAGAACGTGCGTATTCTCAATAACCTTTTTTTTACCCTCTATCGGGCGGCGTCCACATGAGACCCCATGCTGACCAACTTGCAGATACAAAACAGCCGAGAGACTCTCCGAACGCCTGGACGAGATGGGCAAGGATCTGACCAGTATGATCGAAGAAGTCAACAGTGCTTCGTCCACACTGAGCAAGACCAACAAAGCCGACGAACCCGTATGTTTTCTCCCTATCTTTTTTAAGAGATGTATACACTGACTGTGATTAGATCTCCCAGATTGTGCGCATTCTGAACTCGCACCTTTCCCAGCTCCAGCTCATCGACCAGGGCACCGCCGAACTTCAGGCCAAGGTCAGCGCTGCTCAAAAGTCCAGCCAAAACCTGTCTTCGCGACTTGGCCATGGGTTTAGCGGTGCTGGAGCTGGCGGAAGTGCCGCCGACGATTTTTACCGCTCGTACATGGGGCGGCGCTAAAGCATTAGATCCTGCCTCGGTAGTTAAGACGGGCGATGTCAGGGATTTGGGGTTCAACGGTTCTTTTTCCTCTTCTTGTTTTGTTTTTTTTTTTTTACTTCAGTAGGTGCTGGTTTCGTGGTACTTGATATGATTGCTCCCTGTTGTACATCGGCATTTATATCTATGAGATAATTGAATTCGGACAAGATATATCATTCGTTCATTAATAGCTCCCAAACCAAGTGAAAGACAGGCTGGAAACCTCGGCCGTGATCGGCGTTAAAAGGAATACAATATTGGAGAGGAGAGACGAGTATAAGGGTTGATTCTGGCTAATAATGTACTTCACATATCACACAGTTTGTAGTAACCAACACAACCCACGTTTAATTCTTCTCGCCACCTTGGCTCTTGGTCAAGTCATCACTAATCTGTTAGTATATATTGCATCTGGGGGGGAAAAAAGAAAAGAAAAGACGTACATGTGCTTGTCGAGCTCGTCGAGGTGCTTGCGCTGTTCCTGCAACTTGGCCTTGAGGGCGAGGAGCCTGGGTAGTTAGCAGATTTATTCACTATCTCACAATACTTCCATAAAAGTATAACATGGGAACGTACTTTGCCTTTTCTTGCTCGTAGATATAGAGGTTTTCCTGGGCAGCCTCGCGACGAGAGAATGTGTCCCTGGCGGGATAGAGCGATTAGTATGATGTCATATCAAAGAAGATGTCATGTCAAAGAAATGAAAGATAGATTGAGACAAGGTCAATTGGGATAATTGATGGGAAAGAAAGAAAGAAATGCAAGACTTACTCGGCAGCAGCACCACCCGGCTTGGGGGCGCCAGTATCGCCAGCACCCATCCGGGGAGTAGCGACGGCAAAGGACCGGCTGAGAAGGGCACGGTTCGCAGAGGCGAGAGGTCGAGCAGCTTGGCGAAGCATATTGGGATCTGAGGATTTGAGGGGATGAAGATCGAAAAGAAGGAGGAATACTCTTTTTTTGGCGGGGAGATTAGGAAAAGTGTACACGAGTCTCAGGCGAGTGAGATGCAGTTTAAACCAGGCATAGCGTGCTCGAGCCGGAATGACGACACGGACCCGAGCATACCCCGAGGGCACATCAGGTGACCGGGCAGTCGTGCCATGCTTATGTAAGTCGACTGTCTGTCCCAGTTCCCGCCTAGCACCGACTTAGGTTAGATACTCCGTACTCCGTAGTTATTTTGGCAGCCACCGCGGGTTGTCTGGACCATCTCAGGAGTCGCTCGAAAAGTCATTGCGATCGACAAGGGACTATCGATTTTGAGAAGGCCGAGTTCGTGGTACAAGGTGTTCTGTAGTTAACTAGTTCCATGATACCTCACTGCAGGAGAAAATCGATCCTATTCTGCAATAATCAAGGCAGTACGGAGTAGTGACTAGGTAAGACGAGCAATAGGAGAGAGAGATTATAGGTCGTTCGTAATATCCCTATTACGGAGTACTCCGTCGAGACTCCGTCGAGACTCTGTTATTAGACTCTCGATTTGATTGCTATAATCCAACTCGACCTTATATGTGCATGCCTCGAGGCTCATGCTGAGTGCCAGGATTGTTGATGCTGGTTGGCGGCGGTGAAATAGGGATGACGATAGGAGGCCCACCGAACCACACAGAAGGAGGCAGTTCAACGCACCGCGACTCAAACACAGCCAGCAGAAAAACAATCCGGTAGATATACTTAGCAACGCGGTCTACAAAGTAATAAATTAGAAAATAATGACTTCTTCTCCATGCATAGCCATCGAAACAGACACACAAACACCCATTATTGACCCCGCGGCGGAAATATATGGATGTTTTGAGCGGCTCCGCCTCGTCCCAACCCAAGGCAGGCATTGGCCTCCTCCACCACCACCACCGCCGCTCTCCCTTCTGACCTCTTCCCCTCCCACTTCCCTTTCCCTCTCCTTCCCATCTCCACGCCTGAAGCAAAAAAATAAATACCACTCCACCACACCGCGTTCGATCTCTGTTTGTCTCTATTGACCATCAGAGATTTCCTCCCTGCCAATTTTTTCTCTCTCCTGCAAAGAATTCTCTTCTTGTTTTCCTCCCCCTCCCGCTCTTTTTTCCCACCCGTCGTTTTATTGTGTTTAGTCAGGTGAGATAGCAACCACACACCCCTCCCCTTACCCTGTCACTGTCGTCGCCCACAACAACCGGTCCCGAATCACTTATCACCCGCTGCCCACACAACTTCGGTGGCGTTCTAGTATGGATCGCACCCTGGGATTCTCCGGTTTGGTCGTTGCAACCTGCGCGAGAACACCTTGGTCAGCCGTGTTCTGCGGCCATACGGCTGAACGAGACGCCGAGTGACGTATCTGTCGAGGGGACCACTGGAGACTTCGTCATTGTACTGGTCACCGCAGAAGAGTTGGCATATTTGGATAAAGACGAAACAAAAGAAGAAGCAAGAAAAAAAAAAGCTGATGAATTTTTGTGGTTTGACAGATTTCAAAATGGGCCACGAAGACGCTGTTTACCTGGCCAAGTTGGCTGAGCAGGCCGAGCGCTATGAAGGTTCGTCACGTCTACCTTAAATACCTCTGGCGCTGTTCTACCCCGCCGGTTGACTGACTGTTTGCCTGTAGAGATGGTTGAGAACATGAAGGTTGTTGCTTCCTCCAACGTAGAACTTACTGTTGAGGAGCGCAACCTTCTCTCTGTCGCCTACAAGAACGTCATTGGCGCGAGACGTGCGTCGTGGAGAATCGTCACCTCGATCGAGCAGAAGGAGGAGTCGAAAGGCAACGAGTCTCAGGTCACCTTGATCAAGGAGTACCGCCAGAAGATCGAGGCCGAGCTTGCCAAGATCTGCGACGATATCCTCGAGGTTCTGGACAAGCACCTCATCCCCTCTGCCCAGAGCGGCGAGTCCAAGGTCTTCTACCACAAGATGTGCGTGGTGCACTCCTTTTGTCCCCTCCCTTCTTGTAGAACCACGATCTGACTTTCTTCTGTTTCAAACAGGAAGGGCGACTACCACCGTTATCTTGCCGAGTTTGCCGTGGGCGACCGCCGCAAGACCGCCGCCGACTCCTCCCTGGAGGCCTACAAGAGCGCCACTGAGGTCGCCTCGACCGATCTGGCCCCGACTCACCCCATCCGTCTCGGCCTGGCCCTGAACTTCTCTGTCTTCTACTACGAGATCCTCAACTCTCCCGACCAGGCCTGCCACCTCGCCAAGCTGGCTTTCGATGATGCTATTGCTGGTATGCCATCCCCTCATCCACCGGCTCTTCTGACTGGCTAATCTAATTTCATCTAGAACTCGATACCCTGAGCGAGGAGAGCTACAAGGACTCCACCCTCATCATGCAGCTCCTCCGAGACAACCTGGTAAAGATTCATTCCCAACCTTTTCTTTTCACTTTGCTTCAATTTGACTAACAAATTAGACTCTCTGGACCTCGTCTGAGGCCGAGCCTGCCACCGAGTCGAGCGCCGCCCCGGTCGAGAAGAAGGAGGAGGAACCCGCCGCCGCCGAGGAGAAGCCCGCTGAGTAAAGAGATCATGGTGGAATCACGCCCATGGCGGGTTGACAGATTGAAGCGAGGGTCTTGGAACGGGAAGTGGTAGACTTGGTCTGTTTCATCTGCCCTTGTGGCGGAAAACTTGAGAGGATCTCGTCTGCTCTTCTTACCCGATGGCACCTGTTTGCTCGATCTTGATCCGTGCCGTGTGTTGTGCTCTTTTTTTTTGTCTACAGCCTAAATTCCCCCAAGAGATTTTATTAAATTACCCGTCCCCTGCTCGCGCTTTACACGCAATGAAATGAGTTGTCCTGGATGCCGACTCCGTTTCGACCTGTCTTGGTTGTGCCATGTTTGTCCATCGATTTTAGACGTTAGGCAGCTAGCTGGCCAATACGATCAATCAAACAGAATAGATTACTTTGTAGTATATCTAGGATAGATGCCAACACCATGCATACAAGAGTAGTCTAGACTACAAGATATCAGTAGATGTGAGGGTCTGCATATATTACCAGTTCCTGTCTGGTAAGCTATAGAGTCAGTAAAAGGTAAGCTATATAAGTCTTGACTTGCTTCTTATAAGTCAGTGATAGTTAGCCACTATGATCTTAGTACTACCCAATTATCAAGTGCGTGCATGCATGAACAGCTTCAACTAGTTATTCCATGATAGTAATGGAAGATGAGAAGTCCTATTAACCGAGATAGACATGGATAAGCTTCCAGCTAGTAACTAGATAGTTAGTAGGTAAGAAATTGTCATCCTATTCTAAGGAATATTTTGTACTCTATCTACCCTTGGTGAGCTACTTTCTACAGGTACTCTACATAGACTGAAGCAGGTGGACCAACTCGGTAATACTTGAAATGACGTCAACGGCGCCAAGTTCCAACTGAATTTGTTCCAGGGATATTAAATGATTGAGATCTGCATCTGCAGATGTCTGACAGTTGTCACATACTTTTTTTATTATCTATCCATTGTTTTGTATTTTGTATACCAGTTCTATTCTTGTAGGTCTACATTGGATGGGAAAGAGACGACAGCTCATCGGAAACAGGCAGTTAACCAGCTACTCTACTTAGGTGACTAGTTACTGGATGTCAGTATTGCATGTAAGTAGTCGATACCTTAGGTAGATACTACCTAGGTAGGTACTAGGTAGTTAGTTTCCCCGGAGTATTTACTACAGGTACCAGGTACCCAGTCATATTCTAGGTTTAAGCTGACATTTCTGATTTCTTTATTGTTGATTTCTTATTGATCCCCCCCCTCCCCGCCTGTCAGATGACAGGTTGTTGGAGTTGTGTCACTCGACACACGAGACCAGCAGAAAGTAGAGTAAACACAGCCTCGTACAGACCATGTCTCCTACATACGTTTCCAGCTAGGGAGTTGGGGAACCTACACTAGTATACTACACTATTTAGGTTCAATTCAGATTCAGATTCATGCTTGGCTATGGAAGCTGCAGGCCATGAGTAGCAATGTACAGGCGAAGGTATCAACAGGAAAAGTAGGATGAAAGAAGGGGGAAAAAAAAAGGGAATAGTAGAATCGAAGAGAAGAGTCGAAGAAGATGGAATAAGACAGATCGGCTCCGTGAAATGCTTCCCGCCTTTTTGCTGGCCATGATGAGTATATGCATCCCAAGTGCGGCTCCAAAGTCATTGAAATCTAATGATAAAAGAATTCCCAGGTACCCAACGCCGAGCGCGCTATGCCACAAGAGTACATAGAAAGAAAAGGGGGGACAAACAGAAACAGAATCAAGACAGAAAAAACAAAAAAAAGAGATGCAGAACGGACGCCGGAAATCAGAATGCCACCAAGCCGTTGTACGCAAGTGCGGTAGAGTCAAAAGAAATAAAAAAAAAGGACGAGGAGACGTAGTGGCATCACCGGGTCCGTGAGTTGCCAAGGCCAGGTGGCGGTGAGCGCACATTCCATAAATGCAATGATGTCACGAATCTTGCCCCCTTGGAAGCTCCACATAGCAGAGATCTGTAAGGCAGACTACTGCTAAGTAGATCTTCGGCCTATTTGGCTGCAGAACAAGATCTACTGCAAGGTGGTGGGTGGCATGCGACAACGACCAGACCGCTGGAAGTGCTGTTCTGCATGTTGATGTATTGTGTAGGTTTCGATTTCCAAGGTTGAAGGCGAATGTGTGTGTGTAGTTGTTTCTGCTGCTGCTGCTGCCGCTGTTGTTGTTGTTGTTGTTGAAAAGGTGTTGAGGAATAAAGTTGATACGATATCAGTGTCGATGTAAGTGAAGGAGGTTGTTGAGGGTACTGATCGCCCTGCGACCAGGATGCGTAGCGGCTATTTCTGGGACTTTCTCCCCTTGGTACCGGCGCGAGTCAATTCGGTCTTGGTCATGTTGCGGGTTAGACCGCCAATGTAGTCCTGAAGCATCTTGTTCTCGCTCTCAAGTTTATCGTGATCCGATTTGACGGCCTCGATGCGTTCGGCGAGGGCTTGGAGGGATGACTGCAGAGCTTTTGCTTGTCTAAAAGACGATGAGACGACGAACGCTTAAAACAATCTGTATTATTCAAAAGAGCACTTACTCCTGCAATGTCTGGCGGGCCTCCTTGCCCAGCCGCTCAAGGTCGGCCGAGTTACGTCTGGGACTCATGGCACGGGCGTCGTCTGGGGGAAACTCCTCTTCTTCGATTTCAATCTCTGGGTGGTCGCGCGGGACAAGAATGGAAGCGGAAGGTTTGCGGCTGGCGATGCGCGGGCGATCGGCACGGGTTCTGCGCTCGGTTTCGGCGTCAGATATCGAGGACGACGAAGACAATGAAGACATATGCATGCGACCAGCGTCGGTGGGCTGTGGCATGACGGGAACAGGAGACGACGGCTGATGCATATCCCGAGGTGAGGCCATGCCAAAATCTTCGACTCTTTCACAAACACACACTCAACACGAGCACGTCGTCGAGGAGAGGAGGGGGGGAGGGCGAGGGGTGCGAGGCGAGGAGCGACCACGATACTACCCCTAGCCCTGCTGTTTCCAATGAAGGAAATCTGAGTCCGCTGGAGGTAGTTACCGGGGTCGTCGAACGGGAGAGGGAGGGGGGAGAGAGGGGTGGGCGTAGGACACGACGTTGAGAAGAAGGATGTGGGATTCGAATCGAAAAGGTCCCGGGGAAAAAAAAAAAAGGAGTGACCCGAGTAATACGCAGGGGTTGGCGTTGAAGCTTGAGAACGCCGCAACCGAGTCAGTGGAGGGGGGAGGAAAAAAAAATAAGGAAAATCAAATGGAATAATCAAATAAAACAAGCGAGAGAGGGAGGGAGAAGGTAACCCTCAGATGGAAAGATGGAAGGGGAAAAAAAAACAGGTTATTACCGGAATGGACGGCCTGACGAAACCAGAAATATTGACGACGACAGGCCGCTTCAAAAGGGTGCAATAACGGGTGTGAAACTGAGGGCGTTGCGAGAGACGTCGACTTGGGGGGGGGAGGAAAGAAGGAGGGAGGGAGGAGGAGGAGGTGGATGTGAGGTGGTTGAGGAGGAGTAAGTAGTAGTAGTGGTAGTAGTGGTAGTGGTAGTAATGGTAGTAATGGTAGTAGTAGTAGTAGTAGTAGTAGTAGTAGTAGTAGTAGGAAGAGTGGTGGTGGTGGTGGTGGTGGTGGTGGTTAGTTGTTTGTTAGTTAGGTAGTTAGTAGTAGCAACTAGGAGTTAGTTAGCAGGTAGGTAGGCTGCTAGTTAACTAGCGGTGGTCAGTGGACCTGCCTGGGAGGGAGAGGTGGCCCTGAAAAAGTACGAGGTTAGCTCAGAACTCGTGGCAGCCACTACGGTTGGGCTTGCGGCACTAGGAGAGTTTGTCGCTGGAGAACGGAAGAATGAGGAGGTGGTGGGGGATAGATTTGTTTCGGTGAACGGCGAGCGGCCAGTGGAGTGGACAGCGAGAGGACAGAGGGCAGTGGACATTGACAGGAGTCGAGTGTTGGTGGGTTTTTTTTTTGGGTGGTATGAGGGCATGAGTGGTTCCTCTGGCGGGGAATAACAGCCAGCGACTACCGTCGGAGTGGCAGATTTATGATCCTACAGGCTGTGGACTCTGGACAGGGGGGGCGAGGGTGGGGGAAGCCACCCAACGAGCGGGCGGCAAAGGAAAAGAAGTTGTTGAAGATCCTCATCATCCACCGCCAACGCAGTTAGTGGTAGTTACTAGGGAGGTACTAGGGAGGTACTACTAACAGGTACTACTCCGTACCTTCGGTAGGTACGGAATAGTAGGTCGAGGTACGGAGTTTTAGTCAATGACCTGTTGTAGGGATTTTACCTAGGTAGGGAGGAGGAAGTAATACCTGTACTGGTCCGGTTTTTCTTCCTCTTTTTTTTTTTACCGCCGTCGAAACCGGAGTAGTGTTGTATAGGAATTCTTCCATCTTCTAGAAGAGATCGTTACATTAGTAGCAATTGCAACCTATTTTAAATAATATTATTGTCATGTCTATAGTTACCTAGGTATAATAAATTCCTTTATAAATACTATTTATTTTGATTATTATGACAACAGATGGTACGCCGAAAGAGAAGCTTCCTTGGCCTCTACACACCAATAATATTTTATTTTATTATGGAGTACCGTAGGTAGATACTTTGGAAATTACCCTGAATATCTTGGTACTCCGTACTCTGTACTCTGTACTGTATAACTGTACCTACGGAGTAAATCCTACTAGGTAACTAACTACTCTGTATCTCATGATACTACATAGTAAGCGGGGAGGCTAAAGTAAACTTACCAACTAGTAACCACAGCTGAGCGGACGATCCATTTCCGTGGGTTCAAATGATGGATATCCCAAGCAGGGGTGAGGGGTCGACGATCAGCATCAAAAGCGTCAGTCCACCATCCTGGGTGAAGATCGACCAACGGTCAATACAACAAACTAGAGAAATACTACTTACTATATACAGAGTATACTATATAGTATAGAGATAGTTCTGTAGTATAGAATAGATGAACAGGCATAACTACTCTGTAGAGTGTATGAGTATAGACTAAATAGACTAGAGTAATAAGAATGATAATAAGAATGATAATGAGAATGATAATAATATCCACCTACTGTTAGTTCACACAACTACGGAGCATCTGAATCTCCCGAGCAAAGAGACCACGAGGGCAAGTATCGGCGCCGAACCTTTCGGTACTCCCGTAGCGCCTATGACGAAACCCTCCCAGCATTGAATAATAATGACGCTGATCAAACTACTCCTGCTGTTCCCACGGTCCGTGCAATGTTACGAGAAGAATTTCGGACGTTCCTTATTAAATAATTTGCAAGGAATAATCCCTCTCGGTAGTAAAAGTAGGTCAGCTTGACTCGCGCGGTAAATCCTTGCCATGTTTCCACTGTATCTGAGCAGTATCTTCCTGGATACTATCCAATTATTATTGTTTTCCAGTTCCACAGTAGTAACGGAGTACCTACCAGGTAGCCATGATATTACCAGGTAGTTCCATCTGTCTGTGGCCACTGGGCAGCCCACCTCATATCTCGATCACATTATCAAATCTGCAGCTGACCTGAATAATATATCATA
Organism: Penicilliopsis zonata CBS 506.65; assembly: GCF_001890105.1. Classification (NCBI taxonomy): domain Eukaryota; kingdom Fungi; phylum Ascomycota; class Eurotiomycetes; order Eurotiales; family Aspergillaceae; genus Penicilliopsis; species Penicilliopsis zonata. The sequence continues at coordinate 2,138,205 of NW_019208911.1, forward strand.
TCTATTATTTATCTATTTATTGATTAACCCATTAATTAATTAATTATTTTTTTAAAGAATAAGGAGTAGGTCAGCTACTACTGGATTGGAAGAATATTCGCCCTGATGAACCATGCTGCCCAACCGTGTCGGGCGTGATTGGAGCACGGGTCCAGCACGCGCACGACCAAGTCGCCGCGTGTCATTAATACGTAATGAAAACAATCCTGTCCTACATACAGGTACTCCGTAGAGACTCTACATAGAACAGAGAATTCATCTTTTCAATATTCTATATTCTATATTTTATTTCTATACCTACCTGGATATTCTATCTATCATTTATAGCTAGCTATTTGATCTTCATCCCATTGTTACTACATAATTAGGAGGTTGGGGTGCCTATCTGGATCCGGGTACTATCTTAAGTAATTTACAGAGTAAGTAAGGTACCATACTACATACTACATACTACATCACTATAAGCACTACTAGGATTTATTAATTAATAGATTGATGATGAACCAGTTGTAAGCATTCCTTTCTCCCCGCACAATTGTCATGGTTTATTTGTTGATATCACTTGTTGGCTATCTCCAGTCTTGGCGAGTCAGCATTGCTCCGTACCTACCTCCTAGTACAGAGTACCTTAGGTACCTACCTGTACCTGTACCTGTACCTGTAGTTAACTACCTACTAACTATCTACCTAGGTAGTTACTAGGTAGTTAGTACCTACATACCTTAGGTACTTAGGTAGGTACCTAGACTAACTATGTAGATAACAGGTACCTAGGTACCAGTACATACCAGGTACGGTGCTCCGTACGGTGCAGGAATGACAAAAGTACCACATGACCGAACCTTCAGCTCCACCCTGATCCGTGGTTGAAAAGATCACTCTGATTGGCTCCTGCTGTGACATCTCGGATGAAGTTCTGATAGGGGTATGGCGACTGCCTACCTAGTACCTTAGGTAGGTACCTACCTAGGTAGGTATGACCTAGGTATCTTACTACCTAATACTCCGCAAGTATACAGTACCAGCTGTAGTCGCTTGCAGACAGGCAATAATATGTCAGCTGGTTCAATAACCATAATATAGTTTTAGCTATTTATAAGTTGAGTAGATGGCGGGGTTGACGCAAACAGTGTTAACTAGGTACCTAGGTAAGTAGGTAGGTACCTAGGTAGTTACCTGAGTACTTGTACTTGTACTTGTTATCAGATATCTATCTAATTAAGGCATGTCCTGCATAAGAATCACATACCTACTAAGGTAAAAGACTAGAATGAATCACATCTACAGGGGCAGTCTGGCTGTTTGGTGTTGTTGACTACGATGTCCTGGCGCTTAGAATTCCCTCGCTCAGACTTGAACTATAGGCTTCTCGACCTTGGAACTGAAGTCAATAATCCATCTACCTCTGTAACCTTATAATTAGCTATCAGCTCACTAGGTAGTTCGCTAGTATCAATTAAATTCAACTAACCTAGTAGCTGACATCAGATGATGTAGTAAGTAAACTAACCAGTGGCAATAATCACTGACTCACTATGGAATTGACTAGTCTAATATGAGCTTCATGATTAATACTGCTTCTATATAGTATAATAGTAAATACGCTATCTACTATACACCTATTATTCATTGAGAATGTACCTAGGACAAGGTTCAGGAATATCTAGTATCTACTAACGGATATATTTCCGACTCGTCTGCTGTCCTCACCGTCTTTTAGACGTACTTTGGAGTATCCAGTGCGGAATTACAGAGTACAGCCGGAGTAATAGGTCTGCATATGCAGAGGACAGTTAGGTAGTAGGTAGTTTAGTTATACTATATTCATGCAATCAATAACAATAAAAAAAATATAGATATATATATACCATACGTACGGAGTACTACATCTGTTCGTAGTGCTTCCACTCCAGCAATGCCCTCATCACCGCTACCCCCCCGGACTGCGTCTCGACTGTGCGCCCGCGTCCACGATCATTGTAGTCTTTCGGCCGGACCCCTTCCATGCTGTTACCTGCAGGATGCCGGGGCGGCGCAACCTCTAGCTTCGATCGTCGGATCCGCCGCTCCCATTCCCATTCATTATCGCTTTCAACTTGCCCGGATGCTCGATTCCGGAGTGTATCCGCAAGGGGACCACCACCACCACCACCACCACCATCACTGCCGCTACGCTCTGCAGACCGCTTCCCATAGTTCTGGTAGTCGATCGCCCCGTCAGGAAGGACGCTGCTGTCCACCATTGCGGCCGACGAAGGGTCGAAGACGCGGTATTTGCGGCCCCACCAGGTTCCAAACCGCCCGCCCTCATCTCTTGTCATCAAGGCCGCGCGTGCATTGTGTTCGATCCAAGCCCCGTACGTCCGACATTGGGTCTGGTGCCATGCAAAGGTCTCTTGCCAGTCGTCATCGTCGTGGTGACCGTTCTTGCCAGTCGTCGCCGACATGATCACCGACCGTTCTTCGTGGAGGCGTATCGGTCGACAGAATTCCGTCAGATGGTGGAAGAAGATACCCTTGAATGTCTGGCCGTTCTGGGAACACGCGCCGTGGGAATCGCAGACCTCCTCCAGGATCCCGCCCCGGCCGAGGCCCGCCCATGCCGTGCTGGACGTCTCCGGCCACCCTGACGCCCCGATGACGCTAGCCACCAGGGCGTGGCCATCGTGCAGATAGTCCTCATCCCCCGTGGCCAGCCACAGTCCCCTCAGCCCGCTGAGAAGAACACCCTGGTTGTACGTGTAGACCATGCGGTTTAGAACATCGCATTTGCGCGACCCAGGCTGCGAGTCACTGCGCCACCCGCTGATGTGGAACCCGTCCGCATACAGACCCCAGATACCGGTCATGTTGGAGTGTTTCAGCCACCGGTATCCTTCCACCGCGGCCTCCAGATGAGCGGGATCGTGCAGAACCCGCGGCGGCGACTCGACCGACGCCATGAATGGAGAGTCAATGTGATCCCCGGGGAAGTAGAGGTACATGCCGATACTGGCCGAGATGAAGAGTTCGTTGGTGATCGCGTTCTTGTACGGAGTCAGGTACGGGCTCCAGATCATCCCGCCCTCACAGAGGGTCGAGTCCCAGCCCTGCGACGCCAACTCGTAGAACACTCGCGCTCGGTGGGCGGCAGGCACGCGGAACTGAGTCCCGTGCCAGTGTCCCCCGCGACCTTCACTTCCAACGGTGCCGTTATTTTGTTGTCTTGAATAGCGCAGCTCCGAGTGTAGATCCTGAAATTTGATGTTCTCCAGCCAACCCAGCACCACCCAGAGCATATCATCAAAGGCCTGGTTCCGAAGGCTGAAGGCGTTTTCGCCAAAATAAAAGGCCGTGGTCTGGTCGAAGAAGTGGTTGACCAAGTTTTCAAACACCAGGTTGTGTTGGTCCATCCACGCCACCAGACCGAGCTTCCCGAGAGTCTGCTCCCCGCCCAGCTGGCCCGACAGAGCCGTCAACGAGGCGAGCGTGGCAGAGACATGAGTCCCCAGCACGGCAGCCGTCCAGTCAATGCTGGTCGGCCAGCTCCCCTGCCACAGCACAAAGTATTCATCTTGCATCACATCCAAGGCGCCCACCAAGTCCACCAGCGCGCTACCAAGCGATCTTGATGTATCATCATCATCACCATCGAAGGATGATTGGTGTGCGAACAAAGTCGAACTCTGTTCGTCTGGCACGGTGTCAGCCAATGGCTCTAGGAAGGGTCGTTGCGGAGACGGAGGACCACGATGCGCCAGCGCAAGAGTCCTGGTGAAGAGAGGTAGGAGGTAGCACAGAAGGTAAAAACCCGATATTGCAGGTCTCATTTTTCTTTTTTCGAGAGAGAATTCCTCCAGTACCCAATCCTATATGCAGCCTCTCTCTCTCTCTCTCTCTCACACACACACACACACACACACACACACACACACACACACAAACCTCCCTCTTGTATGTATGTATGTGAGTGTATCCACCACGCTCGCTCCAAGGGGAGACGTCGATAAGGGCGACTGTTATCAGGCGATGACCTGATCACGAAAGAATGTAGGAGTCAGAAAAGTCAAAACCAGAGGCCATCTACCTCGCCCTAGGATAGGATGTAAGGGGCGAGAGACGGAGCCTGGATAGGATAGGATTCAACGAGAGGCAGTGAGGTAAAGTTCTGAAGAGATGGTGATCCCCTCCCATCTCTGGGGGGCATCTTCTTATTCCTTCCCACAGAATTAAGTTGCGGGGAAGTCTCAGGCTCGCAGCTTGGCGGTCATCGGTCAGCAGAACAATGAATGAGAAAGAGAGAAAAAAAAAGAGTCAGTTGACCTGGAAAAGTTAGAGTGTTGTCCAGACAAATAGAGGGGATGGAATGATAATATCTGAGCCTATAGGTTGCTACTGGCAAGGGTCATGACTCACTACTGCTGCGGAAGTGCTGTACGAAGTACTACATGCTACAATCAGTCCAGTATTATTATAGGTGATATAAATTAGATTGAATTGGCTTCATTTAGTAAAATTCATACAGATTTTATCAGTAAAAAAATCATAGCATTCCCTGAACTAATCAAGAAGCATGACAAGTCATAAGATATCTGGTTCATGTAGAATAATAGTATTAAACGGGTTCAAACTTCCTAGAGAACGTCAGCTGAAGAAGTTACAAAGACAAGAATCTCAAAACTCACCATTTGACAGGGAGATTACGGCGTCGACATTGTCCATTTCCTTGCTTTGGATCTATGCCCTGTCATCTCCATATCGTAGGACAATGCCGACATTCAACTTCGAGGTGAGAGGACCTCGATCGTGCTTTCCTCCGGTACAGGAGGAACAGCGTAGTGATTTCTTCCGATTAATGAGGGAGGAAGAACTCGACTGCCCGCTCAGTCTCTCCCATTATCAGCTCCCGGACTGCGGCTTCGATCACGGCTCCGGCTGCGCGCTCTTCCCCCACTACGACCACCCTTGGCTGCACCACCGGCTTTTCCCTTGTTCGATGGCGGGGGACGGACAAACGCGTAGTCGACATGGATCGTCTGGTCGAGTAGCTTGGTTCCGTCGAGCGCCTTGATGGCCGCCGTAGCTTCAGGAAGGGTGGAATATTCAATCAGAGCGTAGCCCTTTAGAAAAATCAGTAAGTATTGAACCGTAAAAACCGAGCAGCAAAACTTTCTTCTCCTCTTTTCTTCTGTTTTTTTTGTTCCTTTCTTCTTTCTTCTTTCGTTCTTTCTTTCTTACCTTGACATAACCCGTCCGACGATCAAGGTTCAGATTGAAGTTCTTGATCTCTCCATGCTCTGCAAACAGATCGGTCACGTCTTCCTCAGATGCCTCTTCGTGGATGTTGGTCACGATCACAATCCATCCTTCGATACTGCGGACTGCAACGGCGCCGCTCTCCGTGCGAGGTTCAAAGCCACCGTTGCCTGACGGAGCGTCTGCGGCGGGGACGTCGACGTCCATTTCATTCGACATGACGCCGTGGGGTTGGGGGGGTGTAGATCGCTAACGGATAGATGATATAGAATAGAAAGTGGCTATATGAGAGCCTACAACAGGAACAGGCTGGAGAAGTGGAGTTGTCTCGCCGCGAGCTGGTGGCAGATGTTTTATGGCAAGTCGATTTGGCTCGTTGCGGGCTCAATGAGATAGGATCACGTGATTCGAGTTTTGAGACAGACGACAGACGACAGACGACAGACAACAACAGCTAGACTTGCAATTACAGTGATTGCTGGTATCTTTGGCTTTCAATACTATAAATTCCTCCAGTTTCTCCATGATGTTATACTTCATGTCTTTGAATAAACCTGGTTCGATTATCAATTGCTTTACTTGTCAATCTAAGAAGACAAACATAGGAAAGTATAGTAGTGGCACTTACTGACCTAATAAGCCTTGGTCTGTCAATCAATCTCACTATGTGAATAGGCAATTGATATTAAAGAATTCCTTTATGAAGATATATGAAGATATATGAAGATTTCTCTGTCTCAAGCTGTTGCTTGGCCTTGTAAGTGTATATCTAGATATCTGAGGATAAATATACTATAGTACTTTATAGAACTAATTTTTGAAGGTGATGTTAATAATACTTTTTTTTAATAGATATCACTCTGTTGCAGATAGTTCTGTTCGATAGAATCAACAGTATTGTGTTGAGGATGGTTCTACTCGCAAAGACGATACCCTCTGGCTATTCAAGAGCTTCTACAATAAACAGAGTCTTCCGGCAATACCTAGAGATTCTAATTACCATGGATATTTCAAATCCAGAAACTACTGATGAACCAATCAATGTGGATCCTAGGTGGGCTCCTTGTTGGTCTGGGAGCCTCAAGTGAGAGCAAGGCCAACATGAAGTGAAGAGAAGTGAACGAGCATTAGGGTTCGATGAACCTGAGGTCTCCCACTATCTTATTCTGAATATATTCCTAAATACTACCTGTTTACATGAGATGCATGGGATGCACATAGCATTAAACACTACAGTATAAGCATATTCACATCTTTCCCTCTCTCTACTGTCAAGAGAATGGGTCGGTGAGTTCTCACAGCCCAAGTCCTACCTGGTAGTCTTCAACTCACAAAGGATAAGCGACAACCAGCTCAAGTTGTTTCTCGAAGGCGCGAAGCCCGATCAGCGCGTCGCCCTCCACAGCTCCAAGGCCGACCTCGAAGTCATCTTCGACTTCTGGACCCATCTCATGATCATCAGAGAACAGATCCCCGTGCCTGGCGGCGGACGCACAAAACACTCGGAGAGCATGGTCTCCGTCCACTTCGACACGAGACTTACCCGCTTCAAGAACCTGCGGGGGCTCGAGGACGGGTCTCTGCTGTTTTCCTTCGAGATGCCGGGCAAGGCGCACCCCCGTTTCGGAAACGGACTGCACGTCAAGCACAAATGTCTAGGGTTTGACGCCGAGACCCCGAAGAGTCGTCTGTACACCCGTCTGGCGAAGTGTGGGTGGGCCAACAAGCAATTCCAGCTGTATATTCCCGTTCAGCGCACCAGGGGCTGGAAGACCGTCGCTCTCATCCTCTTGACTTTTGACGTCATCTCCTACAAGGACTGGGAGAAACTCATCATGGCTGACCAGCCTATTCCTGTCCCGGGCTTGGACTGGGCGGAGATCGAACAGCAGCTGGCAATGGAAAAAGAGGTAAACGGGGAGGAAGAAGAAGAGGAGGAGGAGCAAGAGGAAGAGGAGGAGATGCAGGAAGAGGACAGAGAAAAGGACAGAAAGGAGGAAAACAAGAAGGAAGAGGAGATGAAGCTGAAAATGAAAATGAAGGAACTCTTCAAGTCGATTTATTGATCAGTAGATACCGTATTTAGCAGAGCTGGATATAGGCAACACAACTTGAACAGTGATAATCCATAGCAAGGTCTTGAACTAGTATAGCTGAAATCTGATTGTACATTGTAGCAGGCCTAATACTAGCACTTCTAATTCTCCCACAAAAGATAACAATCTAAAAGGCACCCAAAGGAATCCCCATCTTCTCCCAAGTCAACCGCCATGAGTTTGAAATGTCTGAAGCAACCCCCAGTTGTGTATATACGACTCCGCCTCACGAGCCTGGCGCTCACTGGGACTGCAAGAAATGACTTTCTGTAGAGAGTAGATCAGTCGGATGCAGCTACATCCATCTTTGATGCTACCGATATATGCAGCAGCCGTCAGGATGGCATTGCAATGCGCCGTGATCAGCTGCTCATACGACAACCCCTGAGGGAGTCGTGCAAGAACCGTAATCCAGGCAAGGCTGTAAAAGGCAATAGTGATGGCTGCTGGAGGTTCTAGAAACTCCGTCGTTCCAATAACATACGCAGCCATACCAGCAGGTTGGATTGTGTCTGGACAATCCCCCGCGCGAAGATGAGGATAGAACTGAAGGATCGTGTCCCACAAATCAGAGAGATTGCGTATAATCCATAAAAGGGAGGTTTGGTCCTGCGCCGAATCCGTTGCTGAAGGGCCGAGAATGCACGGAAGCTTCAAAAGGAGGTCGACAACACGATCTAGAGGACCCTTGGGGATCTGACGGTATGGCACATTGATCCATTCATCGGTTGCAATGATAGACGGCGTCCATTGCCTCAGAGATACAGAAACCTATCTGCAATTTGAGAGACAGTCCCATGTCATTTCGATAGAATGAACTTTGACACCAAAAAAAAAAGAAAGAAACAAGATCTTACCATATGAATCCGGACAGAGAGGAAGAGTTGCCTGAACCACCCTTTCTGACACGCCTCTGGACCAGCAAGTTGTAACAGGGTAGCGGCTGCAGTGATATGCTGGTCCCAGGCCTTGCTTGACGTCGGCAACAGCGCCTCGTAGTAACCGAGAATGATAGGCAATGCGACATCATGAACAGTCACCGTGGGCCGTGGTTCGCTGCTCCAGACCTGCACTTTTGACCGCTGATGCTGGATTCCACGCAGGTACCACCGGCGTGACTCGGCCAGCGCAGCAGGGTTGTTTGCCTTGATGCCGTGCAGCGCCAGGGCCGCTGCGAGAACCGAGGTGTGCATGTGCTCATTATTGACGGGCGACTGGGTGAGAGCCTCGCGACAGCACAGCGTTAACCACGAGGTGTCTCGAGTCTTGTTCGCAGCACATCTGCCGAAGAAACCTGCCAGGGACGCTACCAGCTGCTCTTCACAGAGAACAGAACCGCTATTAGGGTGTCCCGCTATGCTGCTGTCGCTGCCACCTCCGCCGCCGCCGCCGGAAGGTCCCAGAACCAACTGGCACAGTCTCTTCTGCGTCTGCGGTTCACTCCGCCGTTGTTTCCTGGGAGAGCCGCGTGGATCAACCTTCAAGAAGACAGGACCGACTATCGCACCAGAGCATTCTCGTCGGGTTCGTCGACACTGTGAGCATACCGGTTGGCTCTCGTCGCACTGGTAGAGGGGGGGAGGGGGAGGTTAGCTCTCACAGTTCAATAGTAGTAGGAATCAACAATTCTCGCAACTTCATTCATGCCTTGATCTTGCGTTTGCGGCAGGCCATACACCCGCGACTTCGGCCACCGCAACGGACCATGGTGAAGGTGAACAGAGAGGGGGGGGGGGTTTAACGAGATAGTAGGAGTTAAGAAATGGGACGTTTGTTTCAGTATTTAAAATTGGCCTGCTGCGTGCCTCGGGTGCCCTATCTCCGGATGTTCGACATGACTGGCACACTAAGATTTATAAGCCAAAGCCTCTCCAATAGAGTACTGCAAAAATAGTCTGCCTACGTTAGTAAACCAGGATCATATCAGAGCTATGCAGATATTGGGTATCAAGCTATCCCCGATGATCGACGCTCATCGCCATATCTGGGCTCTCGGGGCCGAGAATACCGAAACGTCGGGGCTGCGAGTCCGAACCAGTAATAATAGCAAGTAGAAGAATAAATATATACGGAGTACATCACTATCCCTGGAGTCAATTACTAGGGTGAGTGACTCGAGCTCCCCTTAGTACTCAAGATGAAAGATTTCCACTAAAGTGGCGCGCTGTTCTTGCGTAGCCGAGATCCTCAGGTACTTGCCAAGGTACTAAGTATCAACTACTACTTATAGTATTGTTGGCACCTGATTACTACAAAGACCTTAAGGTGTGTCCAACAGATGCTATGGTTTATTGACAAGTAGGTATCCGAATCTCTCAACCGAGGCCAGGCATATGAATAAGGTACTACTATGGATGACGGGCTAACCGCAACAGGAGATTATTGCGAAGAAGGAATCTTGACGATTATTGGCTGGGCGTACCGTAGAAAGCCAGGAACTTTACATAAATACTGAGAGGATGGTGATCTCAAGATGAACCCATGAAAGTAATGGAATTAATGGTTTCTATGCCGATGGAGGGGATACCGAATTGGAAGAAGATTGGTGCACAAAAGCGTGCTGCGCTGCAGGCCTTGATACCCCCAGAATGGCGCTTACCACACCCTCTTCCATCGCCAAGCGAGCTGCCTGATGTGACAGGCAAAGCTATTCAACAGTATCTATCTCCTCGCGAGGTACAAATCACTGAGACGGATGCGGCGACCTTGGTGCGGAAGTTGGCGATGGGAGAATGGCGTAGTCGAGAGGTAACTCTGGCTTTCTGCCATCGGGCTGCCGTAGCACACCAGATGGTAGGAGATGGACGAGGAGGCTCTTTTTATCTTTTATTAGGCTGATGCATACAGATCTCCTGTCTCCATGAGATCTTCTTTGAAACTGCGATCAAGGATGCGGAGGATCTCGACGCTTACTGGGATCAGGACCACAAGCCTACCGGCCCACTTCATGGTCTGCCGGTCAGCCTGAAAGACGTGATGCACGTCAAAGGGATTGGCATCAGTGTGGGGTTTGTTGGCCGATTGGGAACCGCCGGCGATGGACGATTCGAAAGCGAGATTGTGACCATGCTTCGCTCGCTTGGGGCAGTCTTATATGTCAAAACCAGCGTTCCGACCGGTTCCTTCACGGGGGAGACATTCAACAACATCATCCAATACACCCCGAACCCGAAAAACAGGTTACTCACGGTTGGGGGAAGCTCTGGGGGCGAAGGCGGCCTCCTGGCTCTGAAAGGAAGTCCGCTGGGGATAGGGACTGATATTGGAGGATCTGTCCGTGTGCCAGCCGTATGGAATGGATGTTGTGGTCTAAAGCCTGCAACATGCCGTTTCCCGTTCCATGGAGTTGAGTCGATCGTTGAGGGACAGACCACGGTTCCCTTCGTCGTGGGCTTCATGGCACCATCAGTGGAAGCGCTGACGCTCGTGACTAGGAGCCTTCTAAGTTTGCAACCATGGATGAGAGATCCCCTGGTGCATGAGATCCCATGGCGGGATGAGATTTTCAGAGAAACAATTCGGCGAGCCGACAGACAAGGTAGCCAACTCTCATTCGGCATTATGAGAACTGACGGTCATGTCCATCCACAGCCACCTGTTTTGCGGGCGATTGATATGACAGTCGCTGCTATCAAGTCTCTTGGGCATTCTGTAAGTTGTACGCTCGAAAAAAAAAAGAGTTCTTTCTCTTGCTAATTGGTCGAACTGTCAGGTCATCGAATGGAAGCCCCCATCACACGCTGAAGCCTTCAAGTTGTGGGCAAGTCAAGTCTGCTATTTCCCAAATGACTGGAATATACTGACAGGTCCAAGCTGAAAGCCACAACAATAGATGGCGGAAAGAACTTTCACGGCTCGCTCCGCCTGACGGGTGAGCCTGCCTACCGGGTTGATCTGGACGAATTCTTTGCAGTGAAAGACCGGCCGAGTACCGTCTTTGGGCTGGGGCCGTCCCGACAGGCAAACGCGGGGGAAATTATGGAGATCAATACCGCCATCCAGAAATATCGAACGGCCTACCTGCAGTGTTGGCAACAGACAGCTGGCTTGACGGACACGGGACGACCTGTAGATGTGTTCATCATGCCGGTCGCGCCAACCCCTGCACCCGAGCGAGGGAAGGTACGATACTTTGGTGAGTTGAGGGAGATTTATTGTTCTGGGTGTGCGTTCTGACGAGCAAAAAAGGGTACACGACGGTCATCAACGTCCTCGACTATACTGCCTGTGCCATCCCGGTGACTGAAGTCAGGAAGGAGATCGACGTCTTTCCCTGTCAGCAGTACGAACCGCTGAACAAACTCGATCAATTAGTCCACGATGATTGTATGTTATTTCCTGCTGTTTCTAATACTTATACGACTTTTAACATAATGGTGTCTCCAATAGATAATGCAGAGCTTGCACACGGATCCTCTGTCGGTATCCAGATTGTCGGGAGACGGTTGCGAGAGGAACAGGTGCTTGCCCTGGCAGAGGTTCTTGATCGAGAGTTCCGGCGATCTGCAAGGGATGAATCCAAGCTTTGAGTAGCAGGTCAACAGGTAACAAGTTAGTTAGTTAACTAGTACCTAGGTAACAACTACCTCAGGTGATAGCTATTGCTGGCAGTGTTGAATCTATGTTGTATCAGAAGAGGAGGGGTTGTGCCTTCCTAGACGGAGGCCTGCCAACTTGCCAAGTCGTGCCTTCCTTTTCAAGCAGGTTAGTCTTGATTGCATGTGACTTGATAAGTCACGACTCACAACTCACGAGCGTCGAGGTCTACTAGTACCCTAAGGCAGTACATTACCTAAGGTTAGTAGGTTAATATAACTTAGGTACGTACCAGATTTCGTACTCGTACCCAGAAAAGCTTCAGGCAGGGTCTCTTTTGCTCATCTTGATCTGGAGAATTGACTATGGCTCGTTTCATTTTGATCTAAGATCTGCCGGGGGTCCCACTGTCCTTGAGAACTCCCACGATGCTAACCAATTTTCCCACCCGTGTTCGATCAGCATTACCTACTAGTACCTACAGGTAGGTACTATTGGGCCTCTGTCCATGGCTTTCAATACCCAATTTTAGATATAGTGCGCCAAGGTAAGTTAGACTATCACCCGTTTCTAAGTGGATGCAAGGGCCTGCCAAGGCAGCGGAGGTCCACTCCGCTCTCTTGGACGGTTGAGACAACGAAGGAAAAGCCTTCCTTGCATGCTTGTCTCAGTCGGACCGAGACATGCTGCTCAATGGGGATCTGTGGCAATTGGTGTCAGTGAGTTGACTTTGCAGGACACAGGATGTCTTCTATGCAGATTCCTTGGGGTAATATCAGGTTTCTGGCTGTCTCAGGCAGGAGAACCTCCAACGTGAGCTGTGGTGGTAGTATTATCTGATGGCTATTTACTGCCAGACGATCTGTAGTTACCTAAGGTTAGGTAGAGAAATGGCTGTAACCCGAATTACTGCTAATCTTCCAAGGACTGTCATGTGCTCCCCCTTGAGGGGCTCCTATCCAATTCTCTCTCGCCTTCGTTCCCTCGGCCTCCGCGTTATCCACCGTCTCTCTTCTTTTCTTCTTCATCACACTCATTGGGATTATTATTTCCCGTGGTTCATTCTCTTTAGCTCGATATTTAGCTCCAAGTCGAGTGTCAATCATTCCTTTACTTTTTCTTATATTGTTCTTCTGTTTCTATCTGCTCTTGCACACTCACTCCTTGAACTCTATCTCGGTCACTCTTTACGCGACAGTCAGACTCTTGTTGTTTATATTTATTCATAATTATTTCTCATACATTCTTTACCATTGAAGATTCCATAATGAGCCGTTGAACCATACTGCGAAAAGATAACATATACTATTGGAAAAGAAACCACCGCACTGATATATTCTCACCATGTTGTCGACATCCTATCTGCAATGGGCATTTGCCATCTCGATAGCAGACCTCCTGGGATCTGCGTCAGCCGCGGGGACTGACAGTTGGAAAACAAGGTCGATATATCAGACAATGACTGATCGCTTTGCTCGCTCCGATGGTTCGACCACCTCTCCCTGCAACACCACGGCAGGCCTGTACTGCGGTGGCACCTGGAGAGGCCTGATCAACCAGCTCGACTACATCCAAGGCATGGGTTTCGATGCCGTCATGATTTCCCCGATCATTGAAAACATCGTAGGAGAAGTCTCATACGGTGAAGCATACCATGGCTACTGGCCCCTTGATCTATACTCGCTCAATTCGCATTTCGGCACTCACCAGGACCTGTTGGATCTCAGCAGTGCTCTCCATAACCGCAGCATGTATCTCATGATGGATACAGTAATTAATAACATGGCCTATATCACCAACGGCAGTGATCCTGCCACGGATGTCAACTACTCCGTCTTCACTCCTTTCAACAGCTCCGGCTATTTCCATCCATACTGTGAGATCACAGATTATAACAATTATTCTCTTGCCCAAAGATGCTGGACGGGCGACGATATCGTTCCTCTTCCAGATCTTAAAACCGAGGACAGCACTGTGCAGAGCTTACTCGAATCGTGGGTAGAGGAGGTCATGTCGACCTATTCCATCGATGGTATCCGCCTAGACGCTGCGAAACATGTCACTCCAGACTTCCTGCCCCGATTCCACAGTGCGACAAACAACACCTTCATGACTGGTGAGGTCTACGACAGCTCTGTTGATGTGATCTGCAATTACCAGAACAACTACCTTCCTAGCGTGCCCAACTACCCCATCTATTTCGCACTGTTGAAGGCGTTCACCCAGGGAAATACGAGTGCTCTGACTAACGAGATCACGGTCATGAAGAGAGCCTGCAACGATGTGACTGCTCTGGCGTCTTTTTCTGAGAACCACGACGTCACTCGGTTTGCCTCCTTGACTGATGACCTTGCGGTAAGACCCTAGCAAAAACAAATTGGGTTATGGCTCCCAAATCTGACATCTCGACCAGCTAGCCAAAAATGTCGTGACTTTTACTCTCCTATTCGACGGAGTTCCCCTAATCTACCAGGGCCAGGAACAGCACTTCAAAGGCTCTGCCACCCCGGAAAACCGAGAAGCACTCTGGCTCTCCGGGTACAACACCACCGCACCGCTGTATCAGCTCATCGCGAAGCTGAACCGACTCCGCCAACACATCTTCGCGATAGACCCCGAATACATTGCTGAGCAGTCCTATCCGATCTTCACGGGCGGCAGCGAGATCGGCATCCATAAGGGCATCGACGGCCGCCAGGTGATTATGATTCTCTCTACCCAAGGCACAGCCAGTACCGCCTACACCTTCAATATTCCCGTCACCTACGCGCCAGGCGTTGTCGCAATGGATATCCTGAACTGCGTCAACTACACCGTCGACGTCAACGGCAACCTCGACATGTTCATGGACAAGGGCGAGCCGCGCGTCTTGTATCCCGTCCAATTCATGCCGGGCAGCGGGTTGTGCGGCTACGACGCCAACCACTCGAGCAGTCTCGTTTCCTACTACTATCCTTCTGCGGCCAGTACGATAGGCGCGCGGGGTGCAGGTTTATGGGCTGTTGTACTCTCGCTGCTTGTTAGCTGTCTTGGTGTAGTTGGGTTGTAGATTTAGGCTACGAAAAATTCTTGTATCATATTATGTTTTGAAATAATATTTGCCATATCAATATATGTAATAATTCCATACTTTCCCAATACCCATGACCCATTGTCTGAATACAACAAAGAATCTTTCTTTGTATACCCTATCAAAATACTACCGAGTCCAATGTTGATATTAACTAGATGTTATTCATATCTAGACTAGATATTTGAGCATACAGACTAAACTGCTGCTTGACTTTCTCCTGGCTTGTACCCAAGTGTCTGGAGATTATTGGAGTGGAGATGTCTTGTCTGCCCGTGCCGAGTCGACGGAAGGATATGTATCCTCCCCGTGTCGGTGCAGTCGGCAGGGCCAGAAAAAAAAAGCAGTAGTGTACATGACAGTAGTGTGCACCGCGCAGCCCATATTATAAGAAGAAGAAGAAGCACTTATTTTGTTCCTCCTCTGGATATCATCTTCCTTCTAGTGTCTGGAAAGCATTTGATCCACCGATTCCCAAAATAAGAAGCCATCTTACTTGCGGTTCTGGCTACGCATGCCCAGGATCTGTACCATGCGAATGAAGATGTTGATGAAGTCCAACTCCAGGCTGATACTTTCGTTGACCGGGTCACGTCTCATCAGCCCCCGCTGCGACATGCGGGCGTGGTACAGGACCTTCTGCACGTCATAGAGGGTGAAGCCGCCGAACACGGCGAGACCGCCGTACAGCCAGATGCGCTCAGACCACATCAAGGTGCGGGCAGCGGTGGCGGGGACCACGAGGGGTGCGAGGCCGGAGAGCGCGACAATGGTGACACCAGCGAGGAGGGGACCGCCCAGATACAGGTACTTCTCCTGCTTGGCGGTGGCGCCCACAAAGGCAATCGAACCCATCATTCCGACAGTGTAGAGGCCAGCACGGGCAAGCAGCGCAGGGTGCATGAACATCAGCGGGGAGAGCAGCGCAGCTTGAGTCAGGTTGAAACCAGCCCACAGGCCGTACTTGAGGACGTAGCTAGTCGCCATGTTAGCTCGACATACGCATTGAAAACAGCGAATCAAGAAAAAGTATTTACTTACTTGTCGGGCGAAGTGTAAAGTGTGCCGTACATGGTACCGATGCTAGCGACCAAACCAAGACCAGCGACTAGCCAAGGGTTCGAGGCCATCAGACGGTAGGACCAGCCATTCATATGCAGCGCCCGAGCAGCAATACCGATGATACCAATACCAAGACCAGTGTGCATGAACGTTTCATTGAGATAGCTGCGCTCATACGCAGGCATGCCGCCATCTTCACGGGTCTCCCGGTTGAAGATGAAGTTCGTGGCGAGGACGGTTCCTCCCACGATGGCAGCGCCGTACAGTAGCCGCTGCGTCGTGTTGCCACCCTGCGCAACACCATAGCTGGGCTGCATGTATGTCCGGCGGAAGGCATTCTGGAACGTCTGGCGCGACTTCGCGAAGATCGATGATGGACCGGCGGATCCTAGGGGCTTTGTTGATGCAGAGGACGACGGCTTGAACGGAGCGTTGTGGATGAAACGAGCGTTGTTGGCAGCCTTGGGAATTTGACGCAGCGCCGATGAGACGGCGAACGGGCGTCGGAGCACGAACGCCATGGCTTTCAATTGTAGGGGAGTGTTGTAGGATGTCTGGATGAGTGAGAAGTAGTTCGTCAGCAACAAGGGCTCTTGCCTTATAGGCTTATATAGGTTGTCGCGGACGATAGAAGAAGGATCCGCAATTTCCTAAGTCCGAAGAGAGTGACGTCCGCTTAGGCAGCTTAGGCAGCTTACTCAACCTCTGCTCTACGGTTGCGGGAACGTTCGAGAAGTGCTGCGCCACGTGATGACTAAATCGGGCGATGGCGGGGGAAGACAATCGATAAGGAGGATTTTGTGTTATCTGCAGGGAGGGACAGCAAGAGGTAACTGATACTCGTACAATCTGTGCTTTGTGTTTGGCAGTTTGATTTTCTTTTTATAGCTACATCATGGCAAGTCTGGAGACTCTTCATATCTCTCATCTACCGGCTTCGCTGCCAGTCCATGTCGCTCTGTATCGTGACGTACAGAATGCGCCGTTCCTCAGACAACAGCTCCTTTCTGGAAATAAAGACTTCGAATATGCTCTTATTGACGCGAGCGTGGTATGTGGCTGACTGCTTGTTCCTGCCAAACACGATCCTGACTTTTAATGTAGGTTTTCTCGAGGACTCACGCTCTGGTTGCAGTTTTCAGAGCAGTCAATGATTACCTGAACAACCGCCTGAAGTCGCGCAATGTGCACTCGGAGATCGTCTTCTCTCTGAGCCCGGCGAACAATGTTCGTGCATTTGGTTTTAAAACGAACCTGCCTTTTCTTTCTCTCTCCTGATGCTGACTTGGAATATTAGATCGCCGATTCGTTCCGGAAATTTGGTCTGACGGACTCGACGAAGGACCTTTTAATTATCAAAGTTTCCCTGACTCCGGATATCACTCACGAGTCCGTTGAAGCCCATCTGCAGGAACATATTCAAGGAACACCAGTGCCCTTTGACGATGAAATATTATCGACGATTCGTGATGTTGCGAAAATCAAGAAGGTTTACAAGTTAGGGTCATTACCTTCGTCAACTACGAAAGAAGCAAACGGAACCCTCTCCGACGGAGATCGACAACTAGAGAAATGCCTACTAGGCGCAATTGCCTTGCGCGGAGCGACCTGAATTCAAATAATATCCGTTGGCCAGTTCCTTAATCTCTCAATCACCTAATGCCAAGAAACAATTGGCGGCGTTTCCTCCCAATGAGATGCGACAAGTCTCATACACACTTTCCCGCTACAGGGGCAAAAACCACTTTATGACAGTGAGAGAAGGCAGTACGGTGTACCTTGATAGGTATGCATGCCAAGCCTAGAATTTGAAGTTGGAAGTACCATGTATTAGACGAATAGATACTACTACTACTGCCTTGGTAGACACTAGATCAATTATACTACCTAGAACCTACTCCGGAACAAAAAACAATAAATCTTACAAGTAGACCACGCCCTTGAATCTAGAATATGATCTGGTTTTACCAGTAACGTTCTATTTATTTAGTTATTCATGCGTTCTTGGCGGTTGCCCTGCCCACCATGTTGTTCATCCTGAAAGGGTAATTCTGCAACCTTGCCAAGACAATCTCCAGAACTTGATATCACCTCCCTCTGTTTCCATATTTCCTCCTTGCTGGGCTATGATGCAGAACGAAGCTACAATAAATACGATAGTTTTTTGTCTGTCGATGCAGAGATGACTTTCCAGATTTGAATTCAAATTCAAACGAATCAACGCGTCAAAATAGTGTCGTGTTCACCATGCGCGTCTCCGAGGACGTTATCGTCCTGTCATCATCCCCGGGTAATATCATCTCACATACACCGTCAAGACTCGCAGCAAGCTCGACAAAGCTCACTGAGATATCGCCAGGATGCGTCTCTCCTCATTCTCCAATTATGTCTCCGTCCGAGCTCCTTCGAAACCTTTCCGGTCCCGCCGTCTCGACAGATACTTGTCTGCTCACGGATAATGCGTCCAACAAGGCCAAGAAAGTTTCGAAAGAGAGAGGAAAGACACAGAAAAAATCTCCCTTCTTCGATGATTGTCATGATGCCGTTGCGGACGGTGAACAGAACAGAAGAAAAAGGACTATGGACCAGCTACAGGGGAAAGAGTCTTCGAAAGGTGGACTCAAAAAGACAAGGAATGGGACAAAAGATCGGAAAACCACGAAAGCAAAGAGTGGCGAGAATGGCAATAAAACCCTGGTGGGTAAAGTTGGAAAGGCTATAGCTACAAGCACCGACTTGGCTGGGAAAAGCGAATTGGCACGAGAACCTGCGAAATCTTTGAACCGCCAGGAGCCTTCAATGATATCGAACAATGCAGAAGATGGACCGCGGTTGGAAGAAGCAGTGAAAAGGCGGTTAGACTGGACACCGACCAAAGACACTGCGCAGAGGGTAATTGACCTGGGTGGCGAGGGAGATATAGAACGTATCCCGCTTTCTCCTGGTCGGCCTGGTTTTGGAAATTTGGTCTCTGAATATGGTTTTAGCGGAGAATTTCAGAAAGCCAAAGGGCGTACCTCAACTGAGTCCGGGCCAACAAAGAGAAGACGGATAGAGGTACGCGCAAATGATGTTCCTTTTTTTTCGTATTATTATTGCTGATATCGGATAGCTCGTGCAATCTACAGTCCTGAAGCAAAATGCCGAACTTGTTAAGCCCAAATCTAAGAGATCAAAGAAGGCAAAGGATCAAGATTCGGCAGCATCGAATACTGGGCAGAAATCGAGAGGAAGAAAGAAGTTTACAACATTAACTGCCCGTGTCACAGCAAATTATACTCCAGGCGACCAAACTGACGATAATATCTCGGTGCCAGATATCGAGAAATACAGTGATCCGAATGACAATAAATGCGTGGATATTTTGCACAAAAGTCGTTCAAGAAGCACTGCTAATGATATTGAATCCCTTATCTTACCCCCCGAGGCTGCTGTTAAATTCCTTGAAGAACAAGATCTCGTCTTTGGCACCTGCAGTCAGCTGGCAATGGAAGAGTCTCCAACTACACTCAGAGAAATCCAACAGGTAATCACAGCATCTGAGGTCTGCATATCCGAAACTCGAACGCCCAAGCCGGATGCACAACCTTCAACGTTGACCCGCTTTGCGACCCCGAGGAATTTATGGCATGTTGCTTCCCGAGATTCTGATGGATCTTTTGCTCCAGCTCAAGTAATTGATACAGTTGACTTGACTGAATCTCCGCTCGTCTCTACTTTGAATCGCGATAAAGATCGCCGAGAAAAAAAAAAGGAAGAACCTAGCCAACAGGCTGCTATCTTCACAAAAGATTTGCCTTTGCAACCGGCTTCTGCATCTGACAGTATGAAGAACCTAGATACCGAGGATCCAGATAGCCAGGCTAGTCAGGTAAAAAACTCCACCGATAAATCAACCAGTGCTTCACTGGAGATTCCACGATATGAAGGCTTTACGACAGCGGAACTTTCACAGCAGATCAGTTGTTACGGTTTCAAGGCAGTCAGGAACCGAAAAAAGATGATCGAATTGCTTCAAAAGTGCTGGATATCTAAACACGGCAAAAATATGGCGCCTGAGCAGCCTTGCGTTCAACGTGTGATCGATCCGTCCGATCCCAACGATAAGGAAGTACCGGAATCAAAATCTTCTACTCTTGCTACGGAACTTTCGGCCACGGTATCTGCTAGTGTGACCAGAAGAGCAGGGAACGCGCAGCCCAACCCGGCGACCACCAAAAAACCGAGTCGCAGTCAATCCAAGCAAGAGAGCCAAGGAAAGAAGAAGCAAAAGACCGCGCCGAAATGTTTCTTGGATATTGAAGAAATTGAAGATTCAGAAGACGAGGCATTCCCGTCTCCGAGCCGGTTACAAAACCGATACAACACGATCCAAAGCATAGCCACTGAAGCAAGCCTAACGCTGAGTACAGAGCCTTGTTCTCCAAAGAAGAGCACTACCTCACAAAACCCCGATTCTCCGGGCCTAGCCCTACAGATCACCAGCGCAGTGCGTGCGCAGTCCCAAATACCACGCAGCAACAGCAGGAATAGACCTAGCTGGCATGAGAAGATCCTGTTGTTTGTCCCTATTGTGCTCGAGGATTTTGCTACGTGGCTCAATACCGAAGGGCTAGCCCTTGTCGGAGAAGACCGGGAGGTCAGCGCCGGCTTTGTGCGGGAATGGTGTGAGAACCAGGGCATCTGTTGCTGCTGGAGGAAAGTGGTGTCTGAATAAATATGATATAGTATTTAGAGTACTTGGGCGTTTGGTTTATTTTATATTAGAGATACCCCTGGAGCAGTTGATAACATTCTTTGGAATACAACAGTGTTGTAACAAACTACTTCAACTTAAGACAAAGCCAGTCATGTTTGACAAGGTGAGAGGGCCAATATCAAACCCAACACAAACCCAAGCAAAGCTCTCTTCCCTCCATCACGCCTTCTCTGACTTGACAGACGAAACAGCCCTAATCTCCACCATCGTGCCGTTATTGTTACGGGACCGACGGGGCGTTTCCGTCGGTCCCCAGCAGTGAGCCTGACAGGGCATCTCCAGCATGCACAGGGGACAGATGGGCGTCATATCAGTGTAGTAGTGCTATTTAGCGAGTCAGTTTCGCTCAGAACTTAGATACTGCATTAGAGTTAGAACTGGTATGGGCACCCATTACCGCCGAGCTGTTCGTCCGATTCTAAAAACTCAACATCGTTAAAAATGGAAATCAACACTTGACGCAATGAAGTAGTCTTCTTTTTGAACCATAAACTCACCACCGGGGCTGTTTGAAGCGACACAGACGGCATCCGAACCTGATACAGACCCAGATCATGCCGTAGTTGGGAATTCTCCTCCTCCAGCCGGACGGTTTAACAGCGTCAAGCGCTGGTTCTCGGCCTGGAGACGATCGTTGCAGGCCTGGACCTGGCGGAGGGCGCCGCGGACGGCCGTCTCGCCGGTGATGCGGTCGGTGACGAAGCACTGCTGGTTCATCCGGGTGCAATTGGTGCAGCCGTCCGGGTTGGTGTCGCATTTCAACTTGTTGACCTTTTTTTGGGAGGGTTATTATCTAGATGTTAGAAATGCCATAGAGGGCTTGGAAGAGAGGTGGTGTATACCTTGCATCGATCACATGCTTGAGCTGTTCGTTTCGCGCAGAGGATCTGATTGCGCACGATTTCAGAAAAGTCTGTCTTTCGTGCTGCTCGGTTGTTCCCCTTGCTTGGATCGGGACGGGGATGGTTCTGTGTGTCTGTGGGGGGGGGGGTGGAAATTGTGCTGTTAGCTGTATGTATACTTGCTAGCGAGACAGATTTTATATGCCCGTGATTTACCAACGTCAGGATCCGTGTAGCCCTGCATTTTGGTTCACCGAGTCTCAAGCAGAAGAAGTACTCTTGTTGATCTAACAAGTTACTGATGCCTCCAGCAGGGCGATGGTCAATTTGGAATCCATAGAGGCGCCAAGAATAGGCAAGACAATAAAGATGCCGGACAAGGCTTCCATTGAAAGGATTGTTACAGACTGAAGACTCATCCTGGGACATGAGTCTAGTTGTCGCCTGAGGTGTTGTTTATCAAAGAATTCTTATATATCAGCGTTGACTAGGGAGGAGTTTTGTTCCACGAGGTCTGAGACTTGTCTGGATTGATTTGGCAGAATGACAAAGCGATCCTTTTTGACCAGATATCTGAATTAGTGCCTCGTGGCGTATTCAAAAGACACCGCTTCTATGTAAGACGTCAATTGCTCCCTAGGGAACCAAAAATCGTAAGCTACACGGGTCCAAATACAGGATTCAAAGAGTGGTGCATATGACAAAAGGGCCCCCAACTCTTTTGAAACAGAAAAAAAGCGAAGAAAAAAGACATATCGCACAGGCCATGTCGGGCTCATTATCCTCTTGAAAACTCCCATCCATGCCTAAATGAAGTTGATGACACAATGAAAAATTGAAAACCAGAAATGCACAATAGAGGCGCCAACGCCCAGCGGAACAAAAACAGACAGCATTTCGAAGAGGCCCGAAGCAGAAGATGAACCACGCCAGTTTGCGAGTCTCCCAAGAAACGAAAGAAGAGCCATATCCGTGACGGTCGTGAATCATGATGTGCCGTGTGATCGTGAGGATAGGTCCATGGATAGGGAAACATATAGAGCCGTTATTCGAAGGATGAGGGATGGCGTAACAAGAGATGGTATGGTCAATTAGAATTTAAACGGAGAGAGAGAGAGAGACTGAGGTCATGTGAAAATAGAAGATAAAGGTCCGATGGAAATAAGATCAGGGGTCCAGGTCAACTCGGACTAGATTAGACAATATACACGTGAACGTGAAGAAGTAGTTGGTGAATAGATGGAAACCAGATAGATGGATGGATACTAAGATGGGTTTCCCTTGGCGCTGTCGAGAGCGCTTAGCGGAAAAGTCTCTTATTTTGAGCGACAGTGTCGAACTGTACTCGGTGTTGATATTTCATAATACCACCGGTTTCAAGCCAGGGCGCAAGATTTTTGCACTGGCTGACGTCGAAGAACTGTAGCTGGTTGCAGCCTTCCGTGACAGCTTCCACGCCAACTCCTGTGACACGAACGCAGCCACGGACAGAAAGCCTTTGTAGTGAAAGGAGGTGAAGACCGATGCTGCGCAGGGATGGATCGGATATCGCAGAGCCGCAAAAGGACATGTTTAGGTACGTCAGTTGAGAGCATTGAAGGGCCAAGACTTCAGTTGCCGTATCGGAAAGGGCGCAGCAGAAGGACTTGAGAGAGAAAGAGCCATAAGTCAGTAGGGAGGGAAAGGTCAAATGGGATAACCTCTTGTTATCTTACCAGATCCAGTTCTTCGAGACCTTTGGCAGCATTGGTCAGATAAACTATCGCATTGTCCGTCAAGTATGTGCAATCCGCCAAACACAATTTTCGAAGCCGACTGAATTGCGCATTGCCCCAATATTGGAATCCTTGATCGGTGATGGTAGTGCAGCGGGTCAAATCAATTTCTTCAATCCGAGACGCAGCATGCGAGGCTATGTGATGCATGGAGCGGTCCGTCACATGTTTGCAATATGAGAGCGTCAGACGTTTCAGCTTGGGACAACCAAATACCGTCCCTGCAGCTGTTTGTATCGTGGCTTTCATCTTACTATCACTGGACTTTTGCAAGCCCATACCGGTGTTGGGAACGACCCAGCCAACAATACGAGCTAGGAGCGTGTCTCCGACCTTGCGGCAGTTGCTCAGGTCCACCTCTTCAAGCTCAGGGGCATGGCCAGTCATCTCGAGGATGGCCGAGGCTGTGACATCCCACACACTCTTCATCTTCCACGCTGCAAGATTTGGGCCACAGGCATTTGCTAGTGCAGTGAATCCTTCATCAGTGATGTGGAAGCAATTGCTGATATCAATATAACGAGGCCGGTCACCAACAAAGGGACAAATCAACTTTGTGAGAACATCATCCGTGATAGTTCGATTGTACATGCCGAGATCCAAGTGCTGGAGTATTTCACTGGATTTGGTAAGAATATCAGACCAGTGGAGCGATACTGCTCGTAAACGTAGCAGGTGATGTAGTTCGAGGTACTGGAAGACTTTGATCAGGATATTGTCTGGTAGGGTCCCGCAATTGTCTTCTCGAGATGGACGTTGGATCTTCTGTGCCTTTGATAGGATAGGAGTGTCTGGGAGAGCGAGAAGAGACGACGCAGACGAGCGAGGCTCGGACGGAGGCGACTGCCGTTGCTGCTCTCCTGAAGCCTCTTCTGGGGTAAGTGGCGCGACCGACCCCCGACGACTGCGTAGTCGAACGTTATCCAGTCCGATATTCAGGAATGGATCGGGATCCAGAGGCTGCAGTACCGGCCGATCATCTGGCTGAGCGGGTTTGTGCGAACCATCCAATTCTGTTTCGGTGAGCGTTAGAAGCGGCATGGACTTCCGTCTGGACGCGGTGATTTTGAATCTGTCGTCAATGGCGAGGTCACTGATGGATGGGGTTCCTTCATCCGTCATGATCACATCGCCATCCGCGGCCATCTGCAGCCGCTCCTTTGCAGTCCGTTCAATCTGCTCGCGAACATCCTGGGGGCATTTCTCCCAGAATTCCGATAGCACCTCACCGCTGATCATCAGACACTCGACCGAAGAGACCGATCGAACGGTTGCTGTGCGGCGTGGTGCCAGCGAGAGACTCACGACTTCGCCAAAGTATTGTCCTTGGTGCAAGCGGGCTTTGACATCCAATTGCGGTTTGTCAAGCGCGGCCAATCTCCTGGATGGCGGCTGCCCTTCCGACCTGTCTGCCAGGACCTCTACTTCTCCTCGAACAATGAAGTAGATCTCGCGCCCTGCGCAATCCTGTTTAATAATATCGGTGAAGGGGGGATAAGTTCGCGGCTGAGCGTTCAGTCCCAGGAAATGGAGGATGTCCGGTGGCAGGCCTGAGAACAAAGGTAGCTCCGTGAGTAATCGCCGTACGTTAACCAGGCCATTGGCCAAAGCACTGGATGATGATCCATCTGTCAGGCCGGGACTGGGTGACTTGCGCTTCTTGTTCACGGTTTTGAAGGTCAGATCCCCGTCAGCGATGGTCAGGTCCTTGGAAAAGCTCTCTCTCACTCGTTTGGAACCTCTCCGGCTGAGAGGCTGGACATCCAGTGCGGGAACAGAGGTCTCCTTTTTCTTCTTCTCCAGAATCATCAACCTTTCCTGGGCTTCGTCCCGGATTGCTCGCTCCACCTCCGGGAATCGCGGAAGAATGTTGCGGAAGTCTTCTTTGGTCAAGACTACCAGGAGGCATCGCGTGCGAGCGATGATCGTGGCCGTGCGTGGCCGGTCCATCAAGACACCGATTTCACCGAAAAACGCACCCGCCTGGAGCTCGGCATAGATACTCTCCCCGTCGCGGGACGTCACGGCCACGGCGCCCCGGACTAGCCAGTAGATGGCTTTCGCATCGTCCCCCTCTGTCAGAATATAGTCATTCACCGCATGGAGCTGCGGGCGGAGGTGCTGCCCGACCTCGATCAGGAAGGATTCCGGGGTAGCCTGGAAGAGAGGGAAGGATCGGAGTCGGTCGACCAGATCCAGTGGAAGTGCCTGTATGTGCGACGAAGCAAGCGGTGACGGGCGTACCGGGCGATTCGGGTTCGCTATCGAATCGAAGGAGTGTATGAGCGACACCGTGTCGGAGATGGGTGCCACTTTTGTCCCCCCGCCGGCCCTTCCATGGCGCCGCATGATGTTTTGTGTGATTCAAGGTCCCCTCGTCACGAAGTATACGGTGTATAAGACGGCTCGATTCTAATCAAATCCACCCACACAGATCGAGGCTTTAGGGGACTGGCGCCCCGAACGAGAATCCTTGAACCCCTTGTACCCCGCAGAAGAAGAAGCAATATGGTTTGAGCGGCTAGACGAGAGAAGAAATCTATAGAGATCAGATGGTCAGCCCAGTTTTCATGAAATATTATTATTCCCCCCCCTCCTCCAGGCGAGGGGTGCCTCATAAACGTTCAACCAATACCCCACAATTGGTTACTCACTCACTTGATATAGTAGTGAGTGACTACCCAGAGAGACTATATCACGTTTCCAAGAACTCTGAAGATATGCCTGAAATTTTAGAAAAATAAAATCTCAATATCCTCCAGCAGGCAAGGACCACGTTGAGATAGGAAAGCTGTAACCAGTCTCAGCGACCCTCCAGCTATGGGTGGGTGGAAACGGATTGGTGCAGCGAAACGCCGGTCTGCGAGCAGACGCAGAGAGACGAAAGCAATGGCCACTTGCCCAGGTTGCGCAGGATGAAAGGCTCTCTTTCGGGGGGATTATTGTCAAAGCGACAGAGCTCCATCCGGGATGAGACCTTTCCTCTCTTCTTATTTTTTTTTCTCTTTCTCTCTCGTTCTCTTTCGGCACCCTTAAGGGAAGGAGGAGGAGGAGGAGGCAAGCTCGGCAGGGTCTGGAGCTACCAGACTTACCTCACTACTCAGCTAGTTAACCGAAAACCTAGTTGAGAGTCAGCCTGTCTGTTTAGTCGGAACGAGCGTCGCAGCCAAGTGCTCACAGTGCACACTACTAAGTTAGCTCGCAGCACTGACGGAGAAGCTGGAAGTTTGGTTGGGACGGGGGCCACTAACAAGGAGTGGACCGCTTTTGTTCATCACTGGAAGGTCTGGAAGAGCAATCGCCGCAGACGATCTCTACTCCGTAGACGGTAGCTCCCTCTGCGACCTCGTGAGAAGCGCTGCTGTGCTCACTCAAGCTTGCCGTGCGAGCCCCTCTTCTTGTGACAGAGACAGACCCTGGCGATCCCTATGCAGACGCACACTGGGTGCTTTGCTTTCCTCCCCACCAGTCTGTCTCTCTGTCTCTCTGTCTGTCTCGTCGGCGTCATTGCCGCGGGGCAGTGCACGGGCCAGGCCGGGACGATTAGGTCAGCAGGCACATGACGACGATGCCGTTCCAAGAAGTCTTCTGGAAGGCGGTCAGAGTCCAGTATTAGATATTAGTTATACAGTGACAGGAATTTTGGGAGCAGGTTACAGAGCAAGTTTACAAAGCAGGTTTACAGAGGGTAGGTTGTAGGGAAACTCGGGTTGAGTGAGTTGGGAGTATACGTTTTGGATATTGGAGGCTATGAAGTAGAGCGAAGGTGCCTCCTTCATTCCGCAGAGAATGTAGCTCGGGTTTTCCCTGCACCGCATGCAGCAGACAAGCCCCCCCCCTCAAGGCTAACCGGCGCGTCGTGCATGGCCGGATCACAGCAGACGACTGGCAAATCATATCGTCCGGCTGTTTTCGATCCCTTGCCTCCCCTGCACGTTCGCTCGGTCTTGGCGCTGGTCGAGGTGGTTTCCTTGCAAATAGTTGGGGGAAGGATAATGTTCGGCGACAGAGTCTCGGACTTTCTGCACAGGCCGATAGGCCAGGGGGAAACTCGGCGATTCTGCATTGATTCGGTGCAATCAAGTCACGGAAATACCGTATTGCCGAACCGAGTTCCTTGGACTAGGGGAGCCACAGAGATGACTAGACGAGGGGATATGTAGTAAAACCCGCCGTCATTGAAGGGTGCACGTTCAGATGGACCCTTCGCTGGAGGATTTCGAGGAGTTTTTACCCAAGAAAAAGTCCATATATGCAGGAGGCGTGCCCCTGAGTGTCCCAAGAGCATCCTGCGATAGACCATACACCAGACCCAGCTTCAAACCAAGTTTCGTTGTGCGTGCGGCCGTGTAGATATCATGACGGGCTAAAATCCAAGCGACAGTTAGCACAGGCACAACCTGTGAGATAACAGATAGTAAAAACCATATATACCTAGAAGACTGTATATTCCAGAAAATGACAGCCCTGCGATAACGGTGGACAGAAAGTCTCTCCGGTCGTGTCGAGCGTAGTCCACTGTCTCCTCGAATAAGCAGAACGCAAAGGCAGCGCCCCCAAGCCTCAGCCCTAGCTTTAAGCCTTCTATAGTCCCCCCAATGACCGACGCATAACTCTTTGATTTATGGTACTGGAACCAGAGGGCGGAGTTAGCGGGAAGACGGTGTGCGTTCTCGGCGCGAAATCTGTACGCTGCGATTTTGCTGCCGTGAGAATACCCGATGCCCATCCCGACCGAAAAAGCCGCCAACGCCGTGGACGGCAGGCGTTGATGGACTTCGAGACCGAGTCGTGGAGGAGTGTCTGATTCGAACAGTTTGTGCCAGTGAAGGATGCTGTCCACCAAGGTCAAGTCTGCCAAAGACGTGTTTTCCTGCGCCGACATTTTCGAGCTCATACAGCGTAGATTCACCGAAGGTATTTGATTTTCATTCAAGATTTGTTGGGAAACTATCACCACCTCAGTAATGTCCACCTTCAAAGTCTCTTGAAACCAAGTCAAAGGGGTTGGGGAACGGTTGCAAATGCTGGATAACGTGTAGGGGAAGAGAGATGCCATGCCACAAACAATTCTCCGACCTCCGGCCAGAAACCGTCGAGTGTCTCGAGCTTGTCCCGCACCGCCCGAAGCCTGGAGCTCTCTCCCACAAGAACCTGCAGCTTCCAGCGAATATGGTGAGTCAATACAGCCTCGTCTGATATATGAGAAAGAAAAAAAGAAATTCCTATCTAACTGGTTATAAATCACAAATGACAGTCGAATCCGGATCCGCTGAGCTGGACGCTCTTTTTCAAAAAACATAAGACTACCGTGCTTCTCATGCTGCCGCCCCACGAGACCTTACAAAACGCAAAGAGCGCCCTGCTGAATGCCCTTCAATCTCGCGGCCTGAAGGAACTCAACGGGGACGTCATCCCGCAAGACGCGGCCGAGGTCGAGTTTGGCGTGCCGGTCGACAGGAACGATCTGGAGAAAGGATGGACCTCGTTGGAGACGGATGACCTCGATCTCGAGGACGAGGGAAACTCGAAGAGAGCATCGGGAAAGAGAAGCGGCAATGCTGTCAGTCTCCAGAACGCAGATCTTCGCAATGGACAAGCTGTCGCCTTCCGCTTCCGCAAGCCCACTGCGACGTCCGAGAAGACAGATGAGCTCGACATTGACCTGGGAGACCCTGGCTGGGATGTCGTGACGCCGAACTTTGACGACGAGGAAGATCAACCCATGTGATGCTTCTTGAGTTGATGGGTGTCTCTCTGCCCGCCCCCTTACGATGTGATCTATGTACAATATTACGAGGCGTTCCGTGGTGTTCTGATGTATTCTTGGGAGTACCGGGTCTAAACTAGAGTACAGAATTTAGTGATGGAGCCTTGACTCGTAGTTTGGTGAACCAGGCGAATATCTATCCTGTGCAACAGCTACTCCGCAATACGTAATCTTATCCAGGCATTCGTATTTAGTAGCGACCCGAGACTGTGTGTTTAACAACTAATAGATGTACATACCGTTTAGTAAGGAAACAGGATAGAAACATATGCTGTGACTGCTATTTCCACGAGGTAATAATACTTCCACCCGGTTGCTCGTAGCAACGGCCGTGGCCAACACACCAAACACAACACCCACTCAAACAAGGCTGAAGCCTGTCCACGGGCGTTGCCAGCGATCGGAATAATAGGCCCGCATCCACATTCCTATCCTTTGCACCTACTGTGTTATCCTGATTGATTCTTATCTCTCTCCTGAAGTCGAGTCTACCGCGTCCTTCGTTCCCCGTCTTGTCCACGGTGCAAGCTGCGAGCTCTGGGATCCGCGCTCTGCCCCCCCCCTTTCCCCCGTGGCATCGGTGTTGCTGCATTGCCCGTTACGCGAAAGGGGTTTTGTGTATGGACGGACACGTCTAGAATCACAAAATGACTACTCCCAGCGACGCATCGTCAATCACGGTATCGGTCCGGGTGCGACCGTTCACCATTCGAGAGGCCGCCCAGTTGTCCAAATGCGATGATGGCCCTTTATTCCTCGGCGACGGGTCGCTGGCGGGTGTGCCGACGCCGAAGCTGAACCAGAAGGGCCTAAGATCAGTCATCAAGGTGATTGATGACAGGTGCCTGTGAGTTGAGGCATCTTTCTTTCTTTTTTTCCCCCCGGCAGCTTTCGTCTGACATTTGGGCAGGGTTTTCGACCCCCCCGAAGACAATCCCGTGCAGAAATTCTCCCGAAGCGTGGTTCCAAAGGGGAAGCGCGTCAAGGATCAGACGTTTTGCTTCGACCGTATTTTCGACCAGAATGCCTCGCAGGGAGAGGTGTACGAGTCTACGACGCGGACTCTCCTCGACAGCGTGCTTGACGGGTACAATGCAACGGTTTTTGCGTACGGTGCGACTGGGTGCGGAAAGACCCATACAATCACCGGAACTGCTCAGCAGCCGGGTATTATTTTCATGACGATGCAGGAGTTATTCGAGCGTATCGACGAACGGGCCGGAGAGAAAACGACCGAGATATCGCTGTCCTACCTGGAAATTTACAATGAAACCATCCGTGACCTGCTTGTTGTGGGTGGAAGTAATAACAAGGGAGGCTTGATGCTGCGGGAGGACTCGAACCAGTCGGTGTCAGTGTCGGGACTGTCGAGCCATCATCCACAAAACGTGCAGGAGGTGATGGACATGATCATGCGGGGAAATGAATGCCGGACAATGTCTCCCACGGAAGCCAACGCGACATCCTCCCGATCTCACGCCGTGTTGCAGATCAATGTCGCTCAGAAGGACCGTAACGCGGATGTCAATGAGCCTCACACCATGGCTACCTTGAGTATCATTGACTTGGCCGGCAGTGAGCGGGCCAGCGCAACGAAGAATAGAGGCGAGAGATTGCTGGAAGGTGCCAACATCAACAAGTCCCTGCTGGCCCTGGGCAGCTGTATCAATGCGTTGTGTGATCCCAGGAAGCGCAATCATGTCCCTTACCGCAACTCCAAGCTGACCCGCCTGCTCAAATTCTCGCTCGGCGGCAACTGCAGGACAGTCATGATCGTCTGTGTCAGCCCTTCGAGTCAGCATTTTGACGAAACGCAGAATACGCTGCGTTATGCGAACCGTGCCAAGAACATCCAGACCAAGGTCACCCGGAACGTGTTCAACGTGAACCGACATGTCAAGGACTTCTTGAAGAAGATCGATGAACAGATGGCCTTGATCAACGAACTCAAGGCCCAGCAGAAGGAGTCTGAAAAGATCGCCTTTGCTAAATTTAGGAAGCAGAACGAAAAGAAAGAACAAGTTGTCCGGGAGGGCATCTCTCGCATTCGCAGCGCATACGACCACTCGTTGCCTGAACGGCAGGAGAAGACCGCCAACATGCTTAAATTACGACAGATCAGCCGCCGCATTGGCATGCTCTCATCTTGGATTGCGGCTTTTGACGGTGTGTGCGCCAGCTGCGAGAGCCAAGAGTCACTGGTGAACCTGCAAGCGATTCGCAAGTCTGCCCAGGGTATCCTTCTGGAGCTGGAGGGTAGTAGACAGCACTATCACCAGAAGCTGTCGAGAAGCAACTGGGACCGGGGGATTATTTCGGCCGTGGATAATACCGTTCGCCAGCTGCAGGAGTTCGACATGAACGACAAGAGTGATTTTGCCAATCTGAACCGGGAGGCAGAGCTCTTGAAATCAAACGCCGAGCGTGAAGCACTTACGGCCGTCGCGGATCAGGACAAGGCCGGCGATGCGGCTACCATCCAGCTGCTCCTTCAGGCTCAATTCGAGACGATCGCTGCGATTGAAAACATCATGGATTTGACCGAAGACGAGGCCATCAATCAAGGCAAGAAGATTCTGGTCAAGATGCTCGAGTCTTGCTCCAGTGCCGTCACCAATGTGGTCAAGCCCGATGGCAATCTCCCGCCAGTTCCAACCTTCAGCCCCGTCAAACCCTCACATCCTAGGCCCAAAAAGAGGGTCAGTCTCATTGCTATCCCCTCCGCGAAGGGATTCAGCCCCCCCGTGACGCTGAACCCCAGTGGGTCGGTGTCTCCCGTCAAGGGGTCCCCCCGGCGCCGTAAATTCGGTTCGTCAGCGCGGAAGAGCGTCAGCTTCACACCGAAGAAGAGTCAAGCCAAATCCAGCAAGAGATCTGTGCGTTGGAAGGACGACGAGCAGGATGGATCATTGGCCGAATTCCAAAAGACGCCTCAAAAGGAGAGACCGGCCGAGCGCAGCATTCGGGAAGAGAGCCCCAGCGAGCTACCCTTGCCGCGAGCCTCGCCCATCCCACGATCAATCCCCCTCCCTACACGGAACGCGAGCCCTTCACTAGATTCGTCTCCTATCCCGGCACCACCTGCCGAGCCGATGCTGCATGTCGCCAAGAACGGGAGCCGGTTCAAGGCTGGGTTTTTGAGCAAGAAAACCAGCAGTTCGCCGCTAGCGCCGCCCCCTTCGACCAGCATTCCGCTGTCCGACCATGGCGGCTCCCCGCTTCGTGACATTGAAGGGAGTAGCTTCTTGAACCGCTCCCCGTTTGATCGCCCGTCACGAATCGCCGTCCGCACCGCCAGCAGCGGGAGCTACACGAGCAGTCCCGTTGCCGACAGCAAGGACACCAGCTGGATGGCCAACAAGGACGACGCGATCAAGATCACCTCGGCGATGCGGCGGATTTCAGGCGTGCAACCTGGACAGACGGCATCCAGCGCGATGCGCGCGCACCGCCGACGCAGCCCGACGGCGAACGCGTACGGCACCTCACCCAGCGAAAACACCATGTTCACGGCATCCCAGGCGCGCCGGATGGTCAAGGGCGAGAAGGACAGTAGCGATGGCCGACACAGCGTGTTGAGCGCGCAGAACCTGCCTGTCATGAAGAACACGGGTCAACGCCGCACGACGCTGGGGGGTGAGATCCGCCAGCGCGACGTCAGCTTCACCGGTCGCGATGCCATCCGACTCAGTGCCGTTGCCGCTCCGAGCGTCGACAGGTAGTCGATACTTCTCCTTCTCCTTCTCCTTCTTCCCCTTCTTCTCCTTCATACATTTATCCCTTTCCTTCCTCATTCATTCTATTTCGGGTACTTTTGCGACAGGATGGGAATGGGGCGTTCTGGCAATACTTTTTCTTCTTCTCTTGACATTTTTAGAGATACTTCTGGCTGGTCCGCTCTGGACATGTTGATTTTTCCGGTAAACATATTATTTAAGAATGTACAATACAGAAATCATGACAATCAGCCTTCTGGCACGAAGTTTTGTGGTTTTATGGCAAGCGTAGCTATTTTCTATAAAGGATTTGAAATCTCTTCCCACAGATACCTGGTGGCCATAAGCCCTCCATAGAGGAAATTAATTGCAAAAGGATTGAGAGGCTCCCAACTTTGCCGCCGAAGATGTCAGAGAAGGTAAGGCTGCGATTGATTTTGTGCCGGCGCGTAGTTTTGAACCAATCTTACAGTTCTCGGCTCATCTTCCTGCCTCAGTAGCTGCAGGAAGGAGTCTCATCGACGCCGCTCTTTTCCTCATTCATTGGTTTCTACTGCTATAAATCGCCCTCGTTCCGCATGCCGCGCGGCTGGCAAGCTCAGGAGCTACAGCATCCAAGGAGATGCGATTCAGAATGCATAATCTACTTGACAGACTGTCGTTGGTCAGTGGTCAGTTCATCAGTGAATATGACATGGAATCTTTCCCCATAAATTGAATTCTAGATTTTATAACTGGAGAACGTTCATTTGCAAGTTACCATCGTTGTCTGGCAGTCATCATGTCCACAATCAACATCGTCAAATACTATTTCTATAGGGGAATGATGCCCGAAGACAAGGAGCTTCTGAAAAATATGGTTTCGCTCGCCTACCAAACTGCCAGAGACAGAAAGCTTTATCCCAAGGCTATTCTCATTAGGTGCGTTGAATATATCCCTCTGAGAACAATACGCCCCCGGAAGGTTGCTAATCACAATACCCCTTGATAGGTCTACCTCGATTAATGGAAGGCATCAGGAAGATCCTAATGGCTGGCATCTGACCTTCTGCTACAAGGATCAGGAGCAGCTCAAGAGCAACGTACACACGGCTTGCCATGGCTATACTCCAGGAAAAGACGTCTGGCAGTTGGTAAAATCTACCCACGCGGGGACCAAGCCTGATTCTGTGTTGAAGATGAACGGCAAGCCAGTGTGGCCATCTGAAGACGAGCTGGAAGTTGCTCCTGAAATTGGTTACGGCCATATTCCCTCCCCAGGAGACTGTTGAAAGCAATGCAGTGATATGAATTAATCTAAATTACCATACCTAGTCACATTTTTCCAGAATTAACTTTCTCATTTGTATTTTCGTAAATTTTGAACCCCCCCCCACGAGCACGTGGAACCCGCGGCGGCTTCATTTTTCCGTGGTCCAACTCTCCCAAAACAAGGTGAGCAGAAGGAGCTGTGGAGCGACCTGGGAAGATCTCCCGGACCTCTTATCTTCTTTCTATTATTTACCATGACGAGGCGCTTACAACCTTTATTCAATATTCAAAGACAGCTAATACTATCTCATTCATGGCCTCTATTTGCCACTGCGCCGCATCTGACCGGTTTCCCAAGCCTTGGGAGAAACATTGCTACTACTCATTTGAGAATGGACTCTATCGCTCCCGACGCATCTCCCCCAAAATATGCTCCAGTTGAATATATGCCACTTGAGGATATAGAAAGGCCTGAGCGTTATTGCCCTGGAGGATATCACCCCGTGAATATTGGGGACCGTCTTACGGACCGGTACGATGTCGTCC
Organism: Penicilliopsis zonata CBS 506.65; assembly: GCF_001890105.1. Taxonomy (NCBI): domain Eukaryota; kingdom Fungi; phylum Ascomycota; class Eurotiomycetes; order Eurotiales; family Aspergillaceae; genus Penicilliopsis; species Penicilliopsis zonata. Next base: position 2,172,863 of record NW_019208911.1, read on the forward strand.
ATAAGCTTGGCTTTGGGACGTACTCGACCACTTGGTTGGCAAGAGATAAGAATACAAAAAAGTACGTAGCTATCAAGATTGCCATCGCCGAAGCAGATGTGCCGGAGAGTGACATCCTCGACACCCTTGCGCTTTCGGAACCCAGCAACAAGGGCGGATATTCTCGAAAGGCCTTGATCCCTCGAATATTGGATACGTTTTCCCTCGAGGGGCCTAACGGGAGGCACAGATGTCTGGTTACGGAGCCTGGGATGATGACCCTGGAGGAGGCAAAGGACGCGTCCTCTTCCAGACTGTTCGAAATGCCTGTGGCCAGGGCCATTGCGGCCCAAGTCATACAAGCTGTCGCTTTTCTCCATCACCGAGGAGTAGTTCATGCTGGTATGTTTATATTTATCTGACACGTTTTACATGCGTTCCTTGTTAACGGAATCCGTTGTAGACCTCCATGCAGGAAACATCATGTTTCGTTTGCCGAACAGCATAGACGAGCTTTCCCTCGAAGAATTATATCAAAAATACGGCCAGCCTAATGTCGAGCCATTCGAGCGCCTTGATGGCAATGCACTTCCCAACGGGGTTCCTACCCACGGGGTTGTGCCCATTTGGCTAGGGAAAGGAAGCGAACTTGTGACCATCTCTGAAGCTGAAGTTTTTGTCACCGACCTTGGAGAGGCATTTCGGCCATCGGTTACTCCACGTCACTATTCTAATACGCCCGGTGTCCTTGCTCCCCCGGAGACCTACTTTTTGCAGCATGAACCTTTGTCATTTCCCTCCGACGTCTGGACTCTTGCATGTACTCTCTGGTATATCATCGGACAGAAGCCTCTGTTTGAGGGGTTCAATCCGTCCAGCGACTGGATGATCAAAGAGCATGTGGATGCCATGGGTAAGCTGCCGTGCGACTGGTGGCAGAAATGGGATGCGCGAAAGAGATGGTTTACAGAGGAGGCGAAGAGAACGGCTGAAGGAGCAGGCAGATCATTAGAGAACCGCTTCGTTAGTTCTATACAAAAACCGCGGCGGGGAAGCGCAATGGAAGAGGTTGGAGACGCTGAGAAGAGTGCCCTGTTGACCATGTTCAGGGGGATGCTGGCATTTAGGCCGAATGAAAGACTCACTGCTACAGAAATCCTCGAGTCTGAATGGATGGTGAGATGGGCTCTGCCAGCGCCCGAAAAAGTAGCCGCATAGAAAAGGACCTAGTTTTCTATCTCTATCAAGCTTCTTTCCAACTCTAAACCTTTCTTCTTTGTGAGATGGTTGATTCACGCCTTTCCGCCCGTCAACCAAGGATCCTGTAAGAGCTCCTTAGCGGTTGCTCTCTTTTCAGGCAGCCAGGTCAAGGTTCTTCGAATAAATCGCAGGAAGCCCGATTTATTATCTAGTCGAGTCTCGAGGGCTTCCATGGTCCGGGCGTATGGGATCGGGGCAAGACCCAGCCATTCACCTTATGAAAATGTTTATTAGAAACCCCAATATATGTCAGGTCAGATATACATACCTTTCTCGTTCCAGAAATCGGCTTTCCTTTCCGGGTTTCTGGCTAGAAACTCAGCTGGTGGTGGTCCCAATGCTGCAATAAATTGCGCTAGATGCGCAGCATCATAAAGATCCCCATCCTCGTCCCGGGCAGTAAAGAGTTTTTTCGGCTCTAGAAGGTCCCAGGCCTTTTTTTGCCCAAAATTCTGTTAGCAGCAGGCTAATTGAATTTAAGAAGAAAAAAAAAAAGGATACGACGCCTACCGTAAGACCGACGCTCCATATATCAACAGGGAAGCTCCAGCCCACGTATAATAATGTTTCAGGGGCCCGATATTCCAAAGGCATTATGTCGCCGCCATGAGGCCCTTGCCCAATTCTTGCCTCACCAAAGTCAGAGAGTAGCATGGGGCCTTCAGTAGGGAGCATGAGTCGTGAGAGGTAGATAGTTCTCCCGGATGAGTCCTGCTTCCGAGGGACGGGAGAAGCGAGTTCCTTTTCCTCGAGCTTTCTGAATATACTGTTGTCGTATGCTCCCAGCAGCATATTTCCTGGATGCACGTCTGCGAACTGTCAGAGGAAGTTCCCAACAGAAAACGAGTATATAGAATCCAAGGATAAATACCGGTGTGCACAGTATCTCCACGAGTATGCAAGAAATCCAAAATCTTGAGGAGCTCGAAGATGGCGCCCCTGACAAAGTCTTCGTCAAACCCATCCGGCCGAAAGACGGATTTCATATCTCGCAAGCTCATCTGCGCGGCTTCGAAAACGAGGACGATGTGAGTCCCACATGGCCCAGCAAGTTGAAACGAGTCCAGCAGTTTCCGAATATTGACTCGCCTTTCAGGTGAGCTGTTCTCCTCCATTCGGGGTGCGATATGATGGTGAAAAGGAAGTTCGCGGTGGACCAGTGAGGTATGGACATAAACCTTCAGCGCTACATATTGGCAGTCCCTGCAAATCTTAGATCAATTGTATATATAACACGTAGAACGTGCTTACTTGAGATCTCGAGCAAGCCAGGTCGTCGACGAAGTACCAAAACCAAGCTTCGCAATCACTTGATAGCGTCCTCGAAAGATTTCTCCTAGTCGAACAGGGTAGAATCGATCAGGCCTGTAATCAGGCAGCTCTTCTTCCTCAAGGAGTTGATTAGACTGGATAATTGGAAAACCACCCGTAGGCAATGTCCGAGGCGTTTCTACTGTGTCTGCTGCGTTATCCGTCCGTTTGGTTGAGAACTGTTTTGGTGAAGTAGCCCCTGTCTTCCACACAGGGGGCATTTTGTTTCCTGGGAGGTGAAGGAGTGAATAGCCAGCTTGAATTCTAGCAGCTGCTGGAAAACAGTAGGCAAGACTTATTGATCTTCTCATAGTTGAGGACTGAATTTGATTGATTATAGACAGTTGTTCAATGTTCATGCTGTGATAATGTAATGGACATGGTAATTGACAGGGCGAAATCTTCCTTGACGTACCTGCAGTCTCTACGGAGCGTATCTTTCGATTTACATCTTCAAGCTAGCTAAACGAATACTTCTATTCTTTTATACTGATTTCTCTAGTAAATATATTATTCCAGGATGTACTATACAGAAGTTGATAATGCAATCATAGCTATTTTATAAAGTCAGTAAATATGCCGTCGGATGACGCAATCAACTTATCTGCAAGCTAATTTTATCCAAATATTTTAACTGAGGAACGCAATAATTACTAAGAATCTATCACCACTTAGTATTAACCATCCATAAGTCTATCTAGACTGTTTCTCCATTTCTATTTTTTCTTTAATTATCATTCTTGATCTATCACTATATTCCCCCTTCTATGCCCCTCATCACACACGCCATTCCAACAGTCTTCCCCCGCCTCTCTCGCACCTTCGTTCGAACCATCATGACGACTTCGCAAACGCAGATCGCCACCGTCGCTGCCGGCTGCTTCTGGGGCGTCGAGCATCTGTTCCGCAAGCAGTTCGGGGAGGGCAAGGGCCTGCTCGATGCCAAGGTGGGGTATTGTGGTGGGAAGACAGCTGAACCGACATACCGGGCTGTTTGTTCGGGGGAGACAGGACGTAAGTCTATAAATATATATATATAATCATTTGCTGATTCTTTTAGATGCCGAAGCGTTGCAGATAAAATATGATCCGGATGTGGTCAGTTACCGCGCGCTGCTCGAATTCTTCTACCGGATGCACGACCCCACGACAGCAAACAGACAGGGTCCCGACGTGGGCACGCAGTATCGCAGTGCGATCTTCACGCATGGCGCGGAGCAGGAAGGTATCGCGCGCGAGGTGACCGATAAAATTGGTAGGGAGTGGTATGCTGGGAAACCTGTCACCACGGCGATCATCGCGGCAGGACAGTGGTGGAACGCGGAGGATTATCATCAGTTATACCTGGCGAAGAATCCGGCGGGATACGAGTGTCCGGCTCAGTATGTTATTCCTCTTTTTTCTATTATCTTTCTAAACTCCCATTTCATGGACTTTTGCTAACTGTCTAGTTTTGTGAGGACGTTCCCCCCCCTGTCTTAGCTTTGACTGTTGGCAATTGGCAGGCATTGACTCGGTTGGTGTATGCTAGCTGATATAGTGTAATAATTACAATCGGATTGAGGTTCAATTCTGCAACTGCAACGTAGCCGATGAATAGCCTACTATGTTATTGTAGTCTTACATGTCTCGCTCAGGGTCTGGCGAAGGTATTCACTACTAGCATCCATACTGAGGAACATCAATTTGACGCCAGCCACCGTGTTTTAAAGACAATAGGATTTGAAACTCGGTGGCTGGTTGGAGGGCTGGTTTCTAGACTCGAGTTCACTTCACATTGCTCTCACTTGATATTTGGCCCAAATAGGCAACCCACCAGCATCGCCATGTCGAGGCAGTAGTATACACAGTAGCATACACATAGACATATCAAATGATTATATCAAGATGAGCTATATACTCAAGTATATTGAGATATATTTTGTTTCTTAGTTTTGAAGTAAAGTAGCTCAAGTGAATACCCTCCAGGTATAAGCTGGACAATGGATTGTTTGCTGTGACGACCAGACCCATAAAGTATAGTTTACCGCGCATCGAAAGTGAAAGTGAGAGTAAGAAGAGAATATTTAACTGATTAAGTAGAGGAATTAGAACTAGAGTCGATATTTCTCTTCATCTCTCCAGCTCTCTCTCTCTCTCTCTCTCTCTCTCTCTCTCTCTTTCTCTTTCTCTTCTCTACTCACCTCTCCTTTCATCCTAATCTATCTCTATCCTCTCTCATCTTTTTGATTTCCTTATTGCACTAGCAAGTTTCTTTCAGCTCTATAGGCTAGATAGAACTATCAGCCTCTTGATTCACTGGTGAGTATTGACTTAGGAGAATGCTGGAGAAGATGTAGTCCTAACACTCATATAGCCTGCTCTAGACATCCACTGGTTCAGCTCTTTGTCGGCCAGCGTTTGCCTCGTTTGCCTCATTTTTCATTTGATCAACTTATCGTGGAAAAGTCCTGTTTCAAGTAGTTGCTCGTCTGAGCACAAGAAGGTATGAGGACAGACTGTGAAGCCAATGATTGGTAGCGTCTCGCTGACAAGAATCGACTCGTAGACAAATATCTACCTCAACCGACCAGTCCCAATAAGACAAAATGCCTGACCGCATTGACAAGGCAATTCAGGAGACTCTGCGTCACTTGCAGACCATTGAGCATTATGTGAGTTTTTTTCTTTTCTTTTCTTTTTCTTTCCCTCCATCCAGAATTTGAAGCGTACTAAATGTCAACAGTTTCGTGCGCACAATGAAAACCAGGCAGCCAATGAGCTGGGAAAGCTCAGCGTGCAGATGCTTAATGCCTTCAAGAAGGGATTCGAACAGATCGAGCCCGAGTACGACAGCTCTCAGGAGGAAGTAAGTTTGCAATTTCCACCAACCCCAAAACCGTTGAGGCCGGTGCTGACGAACCAAAGTCCTCTGGTGAAGACGACGCCGAGGAGGTCGATTCTGAAAGCGAAAACGCCTCTTCTGCCGGCGTCCTGCTTCCCGTCGTGGAGAACGGCAAAGTAAAGAACGGAGCTGCCATTGCTGGTCAGCAGATCGAGGACAACGAGAGCGTCGAAGATGCCGACGAGATGATCAAGTCCCTCACTTCCGGGCTCCAAGCACTCAGAAGGGAGACAGAAGCCTCCATTGCGGCCCACAAGGCTGGTCTCAGCCAGCAGCCTGTGCAGATGTACGGTTTTGCTGGCATGCCTCTCGCCGGAATGCCCCTCACCGGTATGCCTCTCAGCGGTAGACTTCTCACCAATACCCCCGTCAGTACTCCCGTTACGGGTACTCCTGTCGCCGGCATGCCTGCCACGGCCTGCTTTGCCAGCACTGTGCTCCCCGAGGTTTATGTCGAGCCCAAGGCTGGCATGATCCGCATCATTGGACCCGTTGTCAGGGATCTGCTCAAGCACATTACCCGGCGGATCCATGAGGGCCCCCTTCTGGAAATTCGCCAGGAGTCACGGGAGTCCGTTCTGGTCACTTTTCTTCATGCCACCCACGCGATGGCCTTCCTCCATTCGTCCGATGAAATGGAGAAGACCTGTGGCTCCTCCCGCATTGGACACGGGTACAAGATCGAGATGGTCGAGACCGCGGATTGGAAGGAAGAACATCTGCGCATGAACCAGCCTCTACGTGAGCGCCGTCGCCTTTCCTTTGCGCGCAAGAAGATGTTCTCCGAGGGCATGAACCCTACCAGATGGGAACACGACATCCACCGCCTCGTTGGCTCCATGAACATCGACTTTCTCTTCGTATTTAATTCAGGTAATGGTAAGGGTTGTGATAGATACTTCGCTATTGAAGTATTTGGAAAAAAAACGAAGTGCTGATCTATGTCTCTCTAGCCACTGTTGTTTTCAACAGCACCGCTGCCGCTCGCGTTGTCCATGACGCGTTTCAACGGTGGAAGGACGTCCCCGGCGCCTACCATGGGGTCTTGGTGTCGTACTCCTCCGACCCCTGCGAGAAGGAGCTGATCCTCGTTCGCGAGGCACCGCGGTTATCGTACAACCGCTACAATCGTCGCAACGCTCACTGAGGCGTTGCTTCTGTTTCGAACGAACCTGCGGGTTGAATTTGTTCTTAAGGAGCTTTCCTTTGTTTTTCGGTATCCTGAAGTTTTTGTTTTTGTTTTAACCTGGCAATCTATTGGATCACTGGGGGAAGGGTGTTGCCTGACAATACTATTGGAGTTGCTGTACTCCGTATCTCATGTTCTAGGACTGCAACTAGAATCCTGAATGATAATCTGTCAATTGAATTTTTTAGTTTTTTAAAAAAACTCACTGGAATTACGTCATCATCATCTCCGTCGTCAAATGAGTGAAGTTGGATCAGAGTATCCCTTGCATTGTAGCATGGTCGATCTCTGGATCCGATCGCCGGATCGGAATGTGTGGTCAGGTGACGCCGTGACAGGTGACAAAAAAGTCATGTGATACCACTATAGCTCTCGATTCAATAGTCCCGAGCTAATCAGAGGCTAGTAACTTACTGTATTCCTTACCGCTAGTCAAGACAAATGAGTTCTCGGCAATTAAGTAGTCCATCTGTTCTGTCTACTGTGTAGAAGAATTTCTAGAAGATATTTCTTATACAATGTATAGTAAATAAAATAGGGGTTTCTTTTCTTATCAATTTCTATGATTGGTTCTGTAATTATCATGTACTCCTTCAATATGTAGTACTACATCTGTGCCCAAGACCCTGTAACAGACTAACCCCCCTCAGTTAGTCTGTCTTACCCCAGAGCCCTTCAGGGCCCTGAAATGCGCTGGTCCCTGTAATTATTCAGGTAAGACAAAACGGCGACCCCCTCGTGCCATCCTAGAAAAAAAGGGTCTAATAATAACAGCCATAATAATTCGCCAACCCCATCAGCTTCTCCTCTCCCTTTCTCCTCTTTTAATCACTTCCCCCTCCCCCTTTGGAGATTGAGTCTGGGATTTTCATCTTTCGCCTCCTCTTTCGAGCCTTGGTTATTGTTTAATACACACTCGCTTGACGATCTACTGCGACTGGGGATCATCGACACTCTTTTTGACTGCCCCCCCCCCCCTTTTGATACTAACTAATACTAATAGCTGCTGTGCTTTTGCTCCCGGTTATCACGGCAGCCATCGAATCTGTTGCTTTAGTTTTTGATCTAGCAGACGTTCTGTATAGTGTATATATATATACCTCCTTTTGGGTAAAAAAACAAACATGGTTCGCTTTATCACTGCCTTATTGGCGGTCTCTGCCTCCCTTTCAACCGTCTGGGCGACTACGACCTGCAGTGTCGATAGCCCGTGCCCCGAAGACTCGCCCTGCTGTTCTGGTGAGCCCTTTCTTTACTAGACGGGTGGTAATAACTGCCTCAACTAATCGGGATTTCCAGCATACGGCGAGTGTGGTGTCGGAGCGTACTGCCTGGGCGGGTGCTATCCCCTCGCTTCATATTCGATCGACTCGTGCACGCCTGCGCCCGTCTGTGTGAACAAGACGTACACCTGGGACAATCTCGACAAAGCAGCTAGCAACGAAGTGTATCTAGGCAATGCTACTGAGTACGACTGGGTCTACAGCGGCACCCCGCTGTTGGACAACGGTAACCTGCTGCTGACCATGCCCAACAACTCCGTGGGCACGCTGTTCTCCAACAACCACTACGTCTGGTACGGCCGGATCTCAGCTAAGCTCAAGACCAGCCGTGGCGCCGGTGTCGTCACTGCCTTCATTTTGATGTCCGACGTCAAGGATGAGATCGATCTGGAGTTTGTCGGCGTGGACCTGTACCACGGTCAGACCAACTACTACTTTGAAGGCATTCTGGATTGTAGGTCAATCCTTTCCACTTCTGCCATCAAATGTAAAAAAAGAAAGAAAAAAAGCTAACCGACCAGATGACAACGAGATCAATGCTACCGTCTCGAGTAACACGTTCGAAAACTTCCACGAGTACACCATCGACTGGACCCCCGACGCCATCACATGGTACGTGGACGGCACGGCGGCCCGGACCCTGAACCGTTCCGCTACGTTCAACGCGACTTCGAACCGCTACCAGTTCCCCCAGACGCCGTCGCGCGTGGAAATGTCGCTCTGGCCCGCCGGTCTCTCCACTGAGGCCGAGGGAACCATCGAGTGGGCCGGCGGTCTGGTCAACTGGAGCAGCACCGACATGGAGGAGCACGGCTACTACTACGCCACGTTCGGAGAGATCACCGTCGAATGCTACAACCCGCCCTCGGGCGCCAACATCCAGGGTGACAAGTCCTACGTCTACACCAGCGACAGCGCGGTCACCAACAACACGGTGGAGATCACCGACCGGAACACCACCCTCAACAACTTCGACGACACCGGCCTGAATATGACCGCCGGCACTACCGCGGGGGCCTCGGCAACGGCCAGTTCAGGAGACTCGGTCCCCACCAGCAACGGTGCGGGCACCGTGCCGGGGAGCAGCGACTCGGGCTCGGGCACAGATAGCTCGTCCAGCTCGACCACGGGCTTCGTTCAGGGCGGCACCACCACCGACAAGAGTGGCGCAACCTCGCAGAACACGAGGATACGCCAGGGGTCTCTGTTTGCCGTGGTGGTTGCCGTTGTCGCTTTGGTTGTGATTTAGCTTTTTTGGGATCTGATCTGTCTTTCCAGTGATTCTTTATACTTCCCTCTGGTCCTTTTCTTTTTTTTTTCTTCTTCTTCTTCTTCTCTCTTAATGATGCCATTTTGTGGTTAATGCTTCTTGGTTACTCTTTATTCTTTGGTGTCTGTCTATAGTGAGCCTTTGGCGTTTGCATACCCTAATCTATTGCATATACAATACTACACAAAGCAAAGCATTACCTAGGTGTAGTACTAGATGCATTGCATCGATGATCTTTATCAGTATATAAAGACAGACAGAAGACATAAGATGAGATAGCTATAAAAGGGAGGAAATATCCTCTTCAACATACTCTCTACATACTCTACTCTACTCTACATACTCTACATACTCACTTCTATGTGCCTCTACATCCGCACAAGCTATACATGCAACCATACCCGGGCAGAGCTGTACACCTTCTGCCGTGCCGTTCTGGCCGAGCTGCACCGCATCAACGACCCGTACCAGCGCGCCATGTTCGATATACCCTTCAACCCACCTGACTGTGGCCCGTCGCCTAAGAATATTGTTTCGTGGAGTTTTGCAGATATCGTCTGTCCTGCTTGTAGGACAGAGTAGATGAAATAGAATAAATGTAAATATGCATGCTAGCTAGGTTCTAAGAAATCGTTAATGCTTGAATTCGCCATGGTACTTATCATCAACGTGGATGGCCTGGACACCTCCCATCCAACTTCCGGCTTGGAGCTGGCTCGTGATATTCTCCAGGTTGAGATCGAGGTAATCGGCTAGAAAGGAGCCGACTTCTGTGTTCTCGTGGTTGCCGAGGAGTGGCCAGGCTGTTTTGCTTGAAGAGGCGTAGATGTTGACATCGACGGCTAGCAGAGATTTAGCATACACTTTATATACTTGATAGTTTATTATTCGGTATAAGGGGAAGGGGGGAAGCACCTGAGTGTCCGTGAGTGGACCAGCCGATCTGGGCCCTCCGGCTGATGATATCGGCAAAAACGTAGCTGGGCGAGAGCTCCGGGTCGAGGAGGAGGTCGACCTCATCCTCTGTGGCGTCGGTGACGCCGAGTCCCTTCTCGAGCAGGGCGTAGACGTACTTGCGTTGATGCTTTTGACCGTCCTTGGAATTGGTTCCGAGATAAGTCTTGAGCTGTGCGGCAAGGTGTTCCGCCGAGTGGCTTGCGTTGGCCAGAACGCCCGGGTACCATTTGTACTCCGGGTAGTCTGCCTGCAGCTGGCGGGCGACGGCTAAGCCGCCGGTCTCATGGTCGGAGGTGCTGACTAGGACGCCCGGGGTGGAGTCCTTGTCGAGGAAGTCGAGCACGGCGGCAAAGGCGCGGTCGTAGGCGAGCACCTCGTGGACCTGGGCGGCGGGGTCATTGCCGTGGCCTGCATGGTCGATGCGTGAGCCCTCGATCATGAGGAAGAATCCCTGCTCGCTGTCGGCGGTTGCTTGGCTGAGCGCCGTCAGGGCCGTGCGCGCCATCTCCTCGAGCGACGGGTAGGTGTCTGCCTGGCTGCGGCGGTCGATCTCGAAGGGGATGTCGTGGCCGGCGAACAGGCCCAACAGCGGCAGCTGGACCTCGGTGCCGTCGTTCAGGGCGTCAAACCCGGCCCGGTCGGAAATGTAGTTGAACCCGTTGGCCTCGGCGGCGGCGATCAGGTCGCGGTCGTCGGCGCGGCAGCTCTCCTCGGTCGTGTTGGGGAGGAAATGGCACCGCCCGCCGCCGAGCATCAGGTCGACGACGCGGCCGAGCGGGTGCTCGCCGATTTCCTGTTCGGCGATGCGGTCCTCGTACGAGCGCAGGGTGACGTGCGAGGCGAAGCACGCCGGGGTCGCGTCCGTGATGCGCGTCGTCACCACCAGGCCCGTCCGGTACCCCGCCAGCGCGGCGGCCTCCAGCACCGTCCCGCAGGGGGTCTCGTCGGGCAGCACCGAGATGGCTCCGTTGTAGCTCTTGAAGCCGCAGGAGAAGGCGGTCGCGCCCGCGGCCGAGTCGGTGACGAGGCTGGAGCTCGAGCGGGTGCGCGACGTCCCGATGAAATGCTGGTCCAGCACCAGCGTGTCGTCCATCGGCAGACCCTCCGTCAATTGGCGAAACCCACGCGTCATCGCCAAGCTGGCGGGGCCCATCCCGTCCGAGACCATGAAGATCAGGTTTCGCTTGCCCGTGGGCTTACCGCCGGGGCCCCAGGTGGGGGAGTCATCGTCTTGGTGGTGGTGGTGATGGTTCGCCCTCTCGTGCTGATGGAACACGACCGTCACGATAATCACCGCGGCGGTGGCCAGCACCGCCCAGGTCAACAGGCCGACCTCACGCCAGCGAGTCCAGCGAGTCTGCTGGCGGGATCCGTCGTACCGCGAGGAACGCTCACCGGTCAACAGGGCGTCTTCCTCCTCTGCGTTGCGGAGGGAATCACGGTCGGACGAGGGGCGAGCCAAAAGAGGCTCTTGTTGCGGCATGGTGGAATATCGACGAAAGAAGGGGCAGGTGAATGGAAAGAACAGATGAGGAGGAGATGAGAATGGCTGAAGGCTTGAAGGCTGAAGGCTGAAGCTATGATGCAGGCTGCAAGGGGCTTGGCGATAAGATACTCCGCATTATCTCGTATACCGACTAGTAGAGAACTTGATATCTCGAACAAGAATAGTAGAGATATTTATTTAAATTATATACATCTAGATGGTGTTACATATACAGAATCACTGGATAGCTACTGCCCCTTCCATCCGATGGGTATCAACGCTGCTGCAACCTCCCCAACCCCTCTCTCCGTGGCCAGCAGGTTGAACTGCGCCGCTGCGTTTCTAGTATCTTGGACTTCGACCCGGATACCCAGCGAATTGATCTGTCGTTTCGTTTCGGGGGAGAGGGGGAAGACGGAAGCTCCCAGGCCGACAATAAGGAGGTCTGAAGATTAATAAACAGAGACACACACACAGAGACACACACAGAGAGAGAGAGAGACAAACCTGGTCTCGGCCACACAAGACTCAATAATCCCCAAACCTGTTCGTCGACGTCGAACTGGCCTTTGGAATTCACACAGACCGCACGTTTCGCCCTTGCATCTAGAGAAGCAGAGGAAGCGGTGTTCCATGGCCGCCAGGCAAAAGCCTCCCCGTTGACAAGCAACACGCCATCCCCGCCAGTGACCTTCACCCCGTTATCCAGATGGAAGCCATTATCCAGACAGGCGTCCACGGCCGTCGCAGGCGTGGGGATACTACCCAGCACGTTCAGCGCAGCCAGGTCCGTCTGGGTGTCTTCTGGCGAGACGGGGCCGCGGTCTCTGCTCCCTGGCTTGGAGGCGTGGGCACGGGGGATCATGCGGCGCGGGGTGATGGACCGGGAGATGGATATCGACTTGGAGCCGGAACTGGAGCTGTAGACTCGTTGGAAGGGATGGTATATCGATGGGCCGCGCTGGACGGGTCGCGGTGTGAGGAAGACGCGCAGGGCGCGGAGGAGCTGGGGGGAGGGCGTATGCATTCTACTGAAATATGATAGTACACGAGATAGTACACTAGATGGTACGGAGTACACTAGATAGTTCACTGGATGGTACACAAAGAGAGAGACAAGAGTTGAGGTTTCGCTGAAGACTTGGTATTATTTTATCTTGGTTGATTGAAGCTTTCGGGGATTCGGCTTGTCGGTGGGAGCAACAGCCAATCAGAGTGTCTCAAAAGTAATGCCGTATTTACACCTCAGGCATCGACATACAGACAGACTTACGGTCCAAGGATTACGTCCAACCGAAGGAGAAATTCAACAATTGATTAGTCTACGATTAGTATTAGACATCAGATGGATGGATCCATCAGATTATCAAACAGGAATTCAAACGGTGTGCGCCAGGTCATCCAAAGACCGAAAACAATCCAAAGCTGTATCGCCACTATCCAGTCGAGCTCACTATCCAGAGAGGTATCCAATAAGATTCTAATTTATAACAGACAAAGAGAGAGAGAGAGAGAGAGAGAGAGAGAGACTATGTCGACTGTCCGGATATACGTCGTGCAGGGTCTCCCGACGGCTGCGGTTGGCGACCGGTCGCCGACGGGGCGGCGGCTCCGCGCTGGTCCTCGTCGGACTGGCTGGAGCTGTCGTCGGCGGTTCCCCCGCTGGTGGAAGCGCTGCGAAGACGGTCGGCGCGGTCTTGCAGCACCTGGGCCTCGGCGGCGGCCTTCTGGGCGCGGATCTGCTTGCGCCACATGCTGGCGTACCGCCCGCGCATGGCGAGCAGCTGGTCGTGCGTGCCGTTCTCGGCGACCTGCCCGTCGTGCAGGACGAGGATGCGGTCCGCCGTGGTGATGGTGCTGAGGCGGTGTGCGATCACCAGCATCGTGCGCCCGCGCGACAGCGTCGCCAGCGCCTCCTGGATGTGCTCTTCGGTCTCCGTGTCCAGCGCCGCGGTCGCCTCGTCCAGCAGGATGATCCGCGGGTTTTTGAGGATCGTCCGCGCGATCGCCACCCGCTGCTTCTCACCGCCGCTCAGCCGCAGACCCCGCTCGCCGACCTTTGTCTGGTACCCATCCGGGAAGGTCATGATCTTGTCGTGGATGCTGGCGGCTCGACACGCCTCGTACACATCCTCATCCGTGGCATCCTGGTTGGCATATTTCAGATTGTACATCAGAGTCTCGTTGAAAAGCACCGTGTCCTGTGGCACAACGCCAATGTGCTTCCGCAGCGAGTCGATCGTCACGTCCTGCACGTTCTGCCCGTCCACGCAGATGCTGCCCCGCTCCGCATTATAGAACCGGAATAGCAGCCGGAAGACGGTCGATTTGCCGCCGCCAGACTCGCCGACCAGCGCGGTCGTCGTGCCTGGCTCACAGCGGAAGGTCAGCCCGTTCAGCGCCGGCTTGCGCGCATCGTATGAGAACTCGACGTTCTGGAAGACAATGTCTCCCTTGCAGTGCGCCAGAGGCGCCGCACTCGGACTGTCCACCACCGTGGGCTGCTCCCGGAACAGCTCCAGCATACGCTCCGAGTTGATCAGCGCCGATTGAATCGATCGGTAGAAGGTGCCGAAAAAGTTCAACGGGCCTTGCAGCTGGGCCATGTACGTCAGCAGCGAAACGAATTTGCCCACGGGGCGCTGCCCGATAGAGACCTGGTACGCCGCGATGAAGCACGTAATCAACAGGCCGAGCATGAATACTGTGTTCTGACAGGTGTTCATCAATGTCAGCGAGAGCAGGACATGGTATTCTGCGCTTTGAAAGTCGGTCACGGATCCTCTGTATCTGCCAAACTCGTATTGTTCGGCATTAAAGTACTTGACCGTTTCGTAAGACACCATGGAATCATTCCTATGAATATTAGCATAGAAAAAAAAAAAAAAACAAAAAAAGACCTACTTCACAGCGTCTTCCTGTCGCGACGCGTTCACCATTTGCCGTCTGATCTCGGCGCGCCATTGCGCCATGCGGATTGTGACGTACAGATAGCAAAAGGTGACAATAGTGACCACCAGGGCGTAGTATGCATCAAACCAGATGAGAAAATATCCAATGGCGACACACAGATCGACTAACATGGGCACGACCTGGAAGGTGACCTGCTCGAGGAAGGTGTTGATGGAACTGCCCTTGCTGAGGGCTGAGAGGACTTCGCCGGTCTTTTTACCGAGGTGGAAATCCAGGCTCAGGCTGTGAACATGTTCGAAGGCGGCGGTTGAGAGCTCCATGTATGAGTATTGACTCACTGGGATCCACAGACTGGACCGGAGCGAGCCGATGAGGCCCTGATTCCCCTGCAGCCAGCGGTAGAGGATGTAGAGACAGATCTCCGTCCAAGGGACACGGAACTCTTGGCCGTCATCTGCAGCGAGGATATTGGTGATCTCTCCGACCTGGTAGGGTACCAAGACGTTGACGATGCGCTGCAGGACGATCAAGATAAAACAGATGACCACGATGATCTGCAAGCGGCGCGACTTGGATGGCCACAGATAGGGGAAGAAGAGCGAGTAGCCGCTGAGGTATTCCCACCAGCTAGTGGAGGGTATGGTAGTCGGGCGGACCCATGGATCAGCGGCGGGTTTGGGCGCAGCTTGACCCTGAGCCGCCGCACTACCGTACCCTGAATGATCGCCCGTTGTCTCGGGGTGGTGACCATCGAGCAGACCGGTCGATTCCGTGGGGCCGTTCGACTGGTATCGCGCGGCCTGCTTGGGCAAGGCCTGCAGCGGGTTGCTTCGGGGCAGCGTGTTGACGGTGTAGAGCAGGACGAGGATGAAGAGGATCAGGGCGCGTACGCTGTTGGAGATGACCTCCATGACCTCCCAGGGAGTGATGCCCGTACGAAGCCGGCCGCCTTCTGGATCCCCCACGGTGGGCTCATGATGAGCCGAGATGTAGAGCGAGACAGAAGCCCCGTCGATGGCCAGTTCGAGGGGTAGGGCCAGCAACCATGGGACGAATTGGGCAAAGGTCGGCGAGGGGTTGGTGTCGAGCAATGACACGAGAATGACCGCATAGACAAAGAAGGAGCCGACAATATAGATCTAACCAAGAATCAGCCCTGGGCTTCGAAATGTGCAATTCCGTTCCTCCTTCCCCCACTCACAGAGGAGCACAACTTACCACCATAGCCTGGCCACGCCACCAGTGCTCCGCGCGACTGGTCATGACGTGCAGGATGTTGATGACCGCATCGGCGACAAAGGTCACCAGCACGCCGACCGACAGCCATTTGAAGCCGAGCTTGGTCGCCTCCGAGAATCGATGAGCCTCCCTGACGACGGCCATTGAGCTCCGCGAGCGTCGCGGCAGCGGTCTACCCCCAGGTCCCGTCCGAGCAGCCGCGCCCTGGCGGGTGCTGGCGGTTCTTCGAGCCGCCAGGACGGAATTGGTCAAAAAGGCCAGCAAGAAGACGACCAGCAGAAGAATCGGATACCCCGTGCGGAGCGTCTGGAGCAGCTCCAGCGTCGCCGGGTGCAGGCGTACCCCGGCCGATCCCGCCATGATTATTTTTTGAATTATCCACGCACCGTCGCTGGCTCTCTTATGTTTCCATGTCACTTCTTATCCAGAGCACTCGACAGTCGACGACGAAGACCGATTCAAGGCTTATATTAACTCCCCAAGTGGATTGCGCACAGTTTTCGACCGGAAACGACTGTCGACGGAAGAGTTGACCACCCAACCAACACAGGGGGGGGGGGGGGGGGGGGGGGGGGGGGGGGGGGGGGGGGGGGAGGGAGGAGGAGGAGGAGGAGGAGGAGGGACGCAACACCGAACTACTCCGATCGAACACGGACGAACGATTATTATCACGAGAAACGGTCAGACGAGGAGACTCGGCTAGCGACAGAGACGACCCGACCGGAGGGAACGACGGATTTTCAGAGGCGGGGATTTGACGAGCCCCGGGGCAAGAATGTGTGACGAGTCTCGTGCATGAAAAGACAGGGAGTGCAAGGCACGCTGACAAGTGAGAAAAAGGACGATGAAGGGGAGGAAAGAAAATAAACCGGAAAGATCAGGGAAAAAATAATAAATCCCAAGGACGATGGCTTGAAGAGACTGTGCAGGCTGGACTCTCTTGGGGGGGAGAGGGAAAGAGGAGGGAGGGGGGGGATGGGAGGGAAACGGTCAGGGTTCTTGGACGGTCGGCGTGAGTTGTCGAGGAATGACGGTGTGGAGGATGAAGCTCAAGTGGCTCGCCGCCTGGTCCCGGTGGTGGAGAGAGAAGAGAGAGGGTCTACGACGCCAACGCATACCAGGGACGAGTATTTGGATGAATTTATATAGATCGAAATGCAAAAGTACGGTGTAGAGGTAGTTTTTTACTCCCGTACAGGGCCAATTTGTGCCCGATCCCGAACCCGTCGAATTATAGGCGCACCCAAGCTCCTAGATGCATCACCAACAACCAGCAGCCACGCGAGTACGATCGGATCGGAAATTATATGGGATGGCCTGTGGTCTAGAAGGCCCCGGTGGGCTACTCCGTAGCTACTTGAATCGCTTGTTAGCGCTGCGTTGGTGGCTGCCAGGGGAAGCGATCCAGTCGAGGGGCGGGGGTTTGGAATATGCAGGCGAGTACGAGGCGAAAACACGGGATAATGGGTGCGTATGAGAATGAAGAGAAGAGGTAGGATCATATGTAGACCACAGGTAGCAATAGAACTCTCCAGGGACGTGGAGTAGAGAGCTGTGAAGGAAGAAGAACCTCCTGGACAGGGCAGATCCTGTCTGCCTGAATTGAATGTTTGCCTGCCGGTCAGGCACGAAACAGCAAACAGTGGTCAGATTCGTCTCTGTCTTCCAGCAATCAACCACCAAACCTATCAAATCTCTAATAATGTATTGATCAGATACAACCAATCGTCGATCATCCTGCATGCTAATCGCCAGGACGAGTACAGAGTACCGAGTACCCAGGTACGAGGTGCTCCGTAGTCCTCCGTATGGAGGAGAGGTGAAGGTTCTCCGTACGCAGTACCTCTTTCTGGCTGGCATACTTATATACGGAGGAAGAACACGACATCAGATTCCGGGGTTCCGTGTCCGACCAAATGGTCCGTCTGTTCAAGCCCAGACGCTTGTTGGTTGGCATCCAGGGCACCGTTATCCGCCATCGGAAGGCAGAAGGCCTGCAAGTATCGGATCGAACCTTTGTCCGAATTATGGTCTGAGTAGGGGGCATGGCACTAGTGATGATGTATTCGTATGCTCCGAGCGAATTTTCTTTTGCAGCAGCAGGTGCTATGGATTCAGAACCCTGAATTCTGCAGTGTCAGCACATCAACTAGTTAGTTAACTGTACTCCGTAAGCTTCGCTTTGTCTTGCCTTCCTGTGATCGACCCATACCTAGATATCAAACGCGCAGGTTTCATCTTTGTCAAAAGGGCCTTCGGGGCTTCCAGCGGAGGACTTCGTATATGTGAGCGAGGTCACCTTCCTTCGATCGGGGGAATCGCTGACACGAGTTATTAGTCAATGATCAGGCATCAAGCCAGCGGGCAGAGGACGGTCCTCCCTCCCCTCCTCCCACCATGGGTTTTCGGGAGTACGTCCTTGTCATCGGTTGCTGGACTCACATAATCACAGCCATTCGTCTTGTTCGTATAGAGAACTTGTCAGATAAGCGAGTGAGTGGGTGAGTGAGTCCCTGTCTCGCCCATCACAGTGTATGCCTATCCAAGGCCCTGCCTACGGATTTCCCCGGAGTCCAACAGCGCTCATCTCATAATATATTTCGGTCACTCGTAGCGGCCGCCTTGTGGACTGTGATGCTTTCTTGAATAGCGAGGATTCAAAGGGGAAGGAGGCTTCATCGGGCGGAATCAAAGCTTCCATCTCTGTCGACACAACACTATCATGTCCATCAGTTCTTCGGCATGTCGCTTAACTAGAGTCAGATATGAGGCAGTATCGATTCCTTCCTTCCGTCAATGTGAGAGACCTTCTGTAAGTTCACAGGGAGAGATGCTGCTGTCGGTTTCCTCCCTCGCTCGCTCGGTCCGACGAGCCCTGCCACGACAGAGGGAGACATATAATATATGTGAAGACAAAGTAACAGGAGGGTCTTCTGAGGAGTTGAAAAAAAAAATATCTGAGAGATATTGAGAATATGTTAGAAGTTTCGAGCTGTTGGGTGGAAAACCTCAAGAGTCTCACTTTATAGTGTACAGTCAAACTCATGGCAACGAGGCGAATAACTACCAAAGATGAAGAAATCGCTTACTTTATCTAACCTGGATTTCTCAATATTAGAATATTCAACAGTACGGAGTCCCTTGCTCTACAGTGTGTGGGTGTATGAAAATAATGTCTGTATAGTGTGTAAAATACATGCCATAGTTACTAGGTGGATATGTCCGTATTAATACACATCGTGACAATACTCGCGAGCTTTCCGACCTGAGATAATAACTTCAACTCTCCAACAAACCTCATCGGCATCGCTCCGGAACACTCGCGTGTCCCAGCTGCTTCCACTGCTTGCTAACCGAGACCGAAGGCCCTTGGTCCCTCTTCTGCACCCTTCTACGGCCAGAATTCGTCGGTACGGAGCTCCTGCGCGCGGTTTCAGACCTCCCTGGCTGTCCACCACGCCGGTCGACCCCCCGCGCCGCACGCCTCCAAGCTTGGAAGAGATGGAGCACGCGATCTGTCTCCGGTTGACCAGCTCTCTCTCGGCCTCTATCTGAGCCTATTATGTCGGATTCCTCGCGTCTCTCCTCGCGACAGGGCTCTTCCCCCGCGCTACCGCCGCCTGCTCCTCCCCCAGCGCCTCCTCAGAGATACTCGAATCGCGCCGCCAGTGCCTTAGCCCGCTTCGCCCAGCCTTTCCTGTCTGGCTCGCGACCTCCCAGTCCGCATACCGCCAGCCGGACTGACTTTGGGGGCCCTCGGTCCACCCGCTCAGCCTCGCTGTGAGTTGGATTTTGCGCTCACCGTTCCCATCATGGACCCGCAGCTAACGGTGGGCAGTCCCGGAGAATCGCAGACGGTCACCCACAGGACGGGGATCCCCATCGCTACGCTCGATATCTCTCCGCAGCGAACCCACGCGGTCATCGGTGGCAGGGAGATTCTCAAGACAGTGCGAGTCTTGCCGGACCAGACGGCGGAAGAGTTCAACCTCCGGAATGCGATCATCGGCTACGCGTCAAGCCATAGCAGCGGCCCGCAGGCGTCCGCCCGCTTGAAGGACCAGCTCAACGTACGGGATGTCAAGTGGTCGCATGGAATCTACGAGACGGTCATCGCTACCGCCGTCGCGCACGGTCGCATCGTTGTCTACGACTTGCACCACCCCGGCCTGGAGCTGGCGCGGTTCCAGGGCCACAACCGCCAGGTCCATCGGCTGGCCTTCAACCCACATCGCCCCGGCTGGCTGTTGTCCGGCAGCCAGGATGCCACCATCCGCGCCTGGGATCTGCGGATGGCCTCTCCCGAGCGGGCAGTCACTACCTGCGGCAGTAAGGAACAGTTCATGGGCAACAGCGACGCCATCCGCGACATCCGGTGGTCACCCAGCGACGGCGTCCTGTTCGCCACCGCTACGGACAGTGGGGCGATTCAGCTGTGGGATTTTCGCCGGGCCACCGCCCCTCTCATGCGTATCGCTGCTCATGATAAGCCCTGCTACTCTGTCGACTGGCATCCGGACGGCAAGCACCTTCTCAGCGGAGGCACCGACAAGCAGGTCAAGGTGTGGGACTTTTCCGCGTCCGCTGAGCGTCGACAGAAGCCCACGATTCAACTCCGCACCCCGCAGCCCGTCTTGAATGTCCGCTGGCGCCCACCGTGGTGGAACGCCTCGGGCTCTGCCGCGGGCGCAGGCGACTGGCAGTCGACCCAGGTTGTCACCTCGTACGACAAGGAGGATCCCCGCATTCACCTCTGGGATCTCCGCCGCCCGCACATTCCCTTCCGCGAGTTTGACCGGTACGATACCTCCCCGAACGACCTGCTCTGGCACTCCAAGGATCTGCTCTGGACAGTGGGCGACACGGGCGCCTTCACGCAGACCGATATCCGATATGCGCCGCAAGTCATTAACCAACGGCCCATGTGCTCGGTCGCATGGAGTCCCACCGGCGAGGTGCTGTCCTTTGTCGAAAAGCGCCCGAAACGCCGCGTCCTGGGGTTCAGCAGTACGACCGAGTTTATCGGTCAGCAGAAAGATGAGTCCAATACTAGTGCCGAGAAATCTCTAAGCCAGAGTCCCGCCGACGACATGTTGGAAGAGGCCCTGCTGACCTCTTCCCTCCGCAATCGACACCAAAAGCCCACCTCGACACCGGCAGCGACGACAACACCTCCCGCGCTCCGATCCTCCAAGTCTGTGGGCAACACACCCCCAAGTGCAGAGGATATGGTTTCAATCCTTCCTTTGGAAACATCCCTGTCCAAGAGCAAAGCCTCGGAACCGTCGCAAATGGGTGCCATTGGCAGCATTTCCGGAGCAACCATGGACCCAGCGATCTCCAAGTACCTTGCTCGCCAGTATTCCCCCTTGATTGAACCTGCCGACTTCAGGCCCGCCTATGAAGATCCCTTGCTCTCCCTGATCGAGTCTTTTGATCGCAACGCGGAGCGGACCGAGGAGGCGTCTTTCTTCAAGCTCGCACAGACGTGGAGGATCGTCCGGTTTGCAGTTCTCCAGGAATTGCAGCTCAAGGCAAAGGAACGGCCCCGAGCCTCGGAGAAAGGATCCCACGGTGTGCGCCGGAAGCCTTCGCTCGAAGTGCTCGAGAGGCATCGATCCCCGGAAGATGGGAGGCACAGCAAGATGAAAAACCGCCTGTTCAAAGGCGTGATAGAGACCGAGGGACACAAGAGTCACGGTCACGGTCTCTTGCCAGACCCCGAGAGCACCTCCAATATGACCACCCCGCTCGCGCAGCCATTGCCGGACTCGCCAATTGGCTCACAGAGTAGTCCGCGATCCCCCACGTCATCGAACGACGGCCTCTCTAGTCTGCAGCCTCTGCCACCGTCCGTGTTGAGCTCCAACTACGGGACTCTTATATCCAATGATATCGCTCTGTCGGATTTAGATACCGCTTCGAGTGCGCAATTGGACCGTCGAGAGTCCGATATGAGTGAAGATATCTTGCTCCCGCCGGACATCTCCTCCCCCTTTGAACGAATCCGCGAGTTTGCTCATGCTCCTCCGGAAGCACAGCTCGAGGACCAGAGATCAGCCCCTCGTGCGATCACCGGTCGGTCCGACTGGCATATCCATGATTATCCCGAGTATAACAAGGGAACGTCGGAGGACGACTATGATCAGAAGATGGAGGATCGAAAAGCCGCAATCCGCGATTACAAGCTCTTCCCCAAGAAGGTCCTGGACCTGGAATCCCCTGTCGAAACCCGTCATAATCCGCTCTCAAGTATCTACCCTCGCCGCGAATCTGCGGAGAGTTTCGCCATGTTTTCCGCCTCCACAGACAGCTCCCATCCAGCCAAGTCCATCCCGGCCTCCTTTGCTTCAAGCACACGGCATCTTGATGTCGCTGCTGCCGGACATATCAATGCGCATGGACTTAGCCATGATAACAATAATTATAAAACCACCCATAATACTAATGATAATAATAGCAACAGCATCCAACCGGAAGAGGCAAACGCCATGACAAGGAACAAGACCACGTCTGACCTGACAGGCTCGCTGATCTCCAATCCTGCCGGTGGTAGAGATGGGTATCCGAAAGAGATATTGGTTGAAGAAGACGAAGATGAAGATGAAGCCGAAGCAGAAGGTGACCTCATTACCATACAGGATCAAGTGCACTTACAGCGACCTTCCACCCCGCCCCAGCTCTTGAAGGAATCGAGTCCGATCAATGGAATTGATCCTCATACCACCACCACCCATGTGGCCCCGGCCGGACCGCAAAAGTCGGCCATTCCCGTCCTCCCTGGTGTGACCGTAGATCTCTCGGGGGTCAACCTCCCCATCACTCCGGACTTGGCTCAGAACAGGCCTTGGAGCATTGAAGTCATCCTCCGCGAAGCCATCCGACACTACCATAGCAGCACGCCCGTGGACGTGCAGTCCGCTGTCCATCTGCTACACAAGCTACACATCCTCTTCCACAACCCGGAGGTCGTGCTTCCGTACCCGGAAAGCGAACTCCTACTCAAGACCTATAATGAACATCTTCTCCGGCAATCGATGTACGTCGAGGCTGCCGAGCTGCGGCTTCTCTGTGTCCCCTCGTACCCGGCCGTCTACGAATACGCACAGGCCGATTCGGCCATCAGCGTCTTCTGCTTCACTTGTAAACGACCTTACGAGAACCCGCACCGGGACAACACCCGCTGCCACCGCTGTGAGGTGCCCCAGGAGCCCTGTTCGATCTGTCTAAGCATCGACCCCCCGGAAGAATGGGTGGCAGCAACGACCGCTGCGACCGCTGCTAGTTCCACCGCTGCAGATAGTAGGAATGAGCTCACAGACACCCTAGAGTCCAATAGTGATGGGACCTCCTGTCTCTCGTCTCCGTTCACCGTGCAGACGGAAGCTATCACGTCATCCGAATTTCATCGCCTCGGTCTCGAAGATGACAACAATAACAACAACGACGACGATTCCTTCAGCGCCCCGCGCACCCGAGGCTCCAGTCTCTGGACGTGGTGCCAGGGCTGCGGCCACGGCGGCCACCTCGCCTGCATGCGAACATGGTTGCACGACATCGCGATGAGCGATGGCGGCTGCGCGACGCCCGGATGCCTACACGACTGCGGGCCAGGTCCGCGCCGGGACGAACACCGCGCTACCCAGCGTGAGGAGTCGCGACGGCGCGACTCGGCGAGCCGCCGCGCAGGACGGGACTTTGTCAAACGCGACCCCTGGAGTAAAGGCGAGAGCAAGGCTGTCGAAAAGGTCCGCGGCATGCTTGGCGTCGTCGCCGCCGCTGCTCCTCCTTCGGCCTCAAGCGGTGCTTCCTCCACCGCTGTAACCACCACCACCACCACGACAACCACACCCGCCAGCACGGCCAATACCATGACTACTATTCCCACGACTGCTACCACTACTTCTACCACTACTTCTACCACTACTTCCACTCCTGCTGCTTCCACTCCTGCCGCTTCTACTTCTAATGCTTCTACTTCTCATGCTGCTGCTGCTGCATCTACTAGCGCTACTAATACTACTAATAAGGGAGCGGTGCCGTCGGGAATGATGTCGCCCAAGAAAGTGAGGCTGGTCACGCCGAGTGAGCAGAGTAAGAGGCGCAGCAGTACCGCTCGTTAAAATCACTGGCTTGTTGAAAAATTCTAATCATGATACCCAATTGTATTTTTAAAGTGGTCACTATGGAAATTATTATTTACTTTGCTGCCTAGATAATCTATATATATGCCCAGTTGTATGTACTGTAGAAGAAGCTAGAATCTTCGCTTCTTCTTCGTCGGTGCTTTGCTCTTCGCTTCGAGTCGTCGCTTAAGCTCTTCGCGTCTTCTTTCTGCCCTGGCTTCCTCCGTCTCCTCCGTCTCTTCTGGTACTGCAGGTTCTTGTACTGCGGTTTCCTGCTTCGATGTGACTGGTTGATGATGGTCTTGCGCTGTGAAATCCGACGGAGCCTGCTTCTTCCCACCGATGACACCTAGTTTCTTCCCCGTGCTCTTCTCCGCCTTTCTCTCTGCTTGCGCTGGTACGGCAGTGTGTTCTGGTGCGGTCTCCGGTGTATCTAGAGGTGATGGCTTCTTGATGGTCCTTGTCCTTGTCTTGCCACCAATGGCGCCCAGAACGCGGGCTTTTGGCGCTGCTGCAGGAGAGGTACCTGTGGGAACCTTCTTCGCCTGTCCCTGGTCGGATTCGGATTCGGTCTCTTTATCCATCTCCTCTTGAGGGGACGGCTTGGCAGAAACGCTTTGAACCGGTTTTTTGCCGCCAATAACGCCAATCTTGCGTTGTGGCTTGGGGGCATCCTCTTCGATGCCCTCCCTTTGTTTCGATTCTGGTGGCATTTCTTGTCGCTGAGGGTATAAGATAAATACTATCAGCACCGGGCTGTAGGGAAAGGCTTACCTCAAATTCACCGGTCTCATTTTCTGATTCACTGGCCGTTTCCTCTTCAGCCTGGTCAAAGCGCTTCTGCTGATGCTGGATTGTCGGAGACTGAACCGCTGGAAGGGCTGGGGGGGCTAAGCTTTCTGTGGTCAGACTTTCCCACCACCTATCCGGTACAGACACCGATGTTTCAATCCCTTTTGCACTATTGTATAGCTCTGCCCGTAGAGTAGTAGCCAACTCGGCCTCCGATGATCGGGCTCCAGCCTCATCCAGCCATTTTTTCTCGTCAAATGGCGCAGCTCCCTTGATAAACTTAGCCGCATGAGCTAGGGTATTGCCGTCACCATCCTTCCGGACAGCTCGCAACCCTGCGATATTGGGGAAAACAGTGGCAAGATCCACTCCCATGGAATCGATCTTGCCAAGTAGCTTGCCAAGAGCCCAGTCCTTGTGTTTGATCTGATCAAGAAGAAATTGCTGCTGCGACTCTCGATCGGATTCTTCCCTCAACAGCGGGAGAAGCAGATGGTTTACGGTCGACTCCGGGGGCTGCCTAGACAGATGAGTAGTCCACTGTAGCGGCTGTAATGGAGCAGGCAGCCTGACCGAGATGTGTGCAGTCAGAGCGTCTGCTCCTTCTAGCCCCTTACCAAGTCTCACACTGCTTCCTGAACGCCCGTCCAATGCCTCTCCGATCTTCTGCAGGAGAACATCAAATTGCTCTGGGTCTTCATTGGGATCAATCGTTGTCTCTTCTTCCTCTGCTCGCTGTAGAATCTCCTTGAAACCCAGCCGTTCCGACCAGACGTAGACCAGGTCCGTGGCATAGATGTCGTAACCTTTGGCCGTGGAGACATATCTAACCAGCAATCGCGGCAGTTTCTCATCGCCAGTCAGTCGGAGCCTCTTCCATGCTCCAGACATGGCGAGAATAGGCAGTAAGGCTTCGCTGTCAAAGTAGTTAAAGAATGTTGCCAACGTGTTGTTGTGACAGGCACTGCTCACTGTGTACTCATTTAGGTAGGCAGGCAACCATGGAACCCGAGCACAGACCACCTAACCCCGTCTTATCTCAACTTTCTACGAAATCAGTTCTAACCGCAGACTTTCTGCTCCTACAAAGAACAAAAAGAAAGGCAAGTTCCAAAAAATGTCTGCAGGGTTTCCCGACAGATCGTCCACGAAGAGAAGTCGGTCGCCGTCGCCGTCGTCCTGGCGCCAGCCTCAGAAGCTCCCCCGCAGATACGATGGACGGGACCAGCGAGACCGAGACAATTCAACCCGACAGGAAAGTGGTCATGGCCGGCACTCGCAGCCGGTTCGGAATATGAGAGAGCAAGTGCGCCTCAATCAGCTCCAGGAGGACGAACAGGTGCGGGAGTGGGTGGCGCAGGAGGACGTTTTCGTCCTCAAGCAGGCGAAGAAGAAGGCGGAGATACGGGTCAAGGAGGGCCGCGCAAAGCCGATCGACTGGCTGACAGTTACACTGCGCGTGATCGACCCGACGAGAAATCCGCTGGATGATGAGATTGCGGACTCGGAGCTCGATCTAGTGGATCCGGACGGTGTGTTTGAAGGGCTCTCTCCGACCGAACTGCAGGATCTGGAGAAGGATATCGATACTTTCCTCGGCCTAGAGACCAACTCGCAGAATAGGGATTTCTGGAAGGTGAGTGGTGGGCATATTTATTCGTGTGGGAACAGTGAACTGACTTCGGATAATTAATTTAGACCATGCGAATTATCTGCCGGGACCGCCAGAAGACCGCCGCCCCCGAAGGCCGGGTGCTCAATTCCGTTGCTGCCGATATCAACCGCCTCCTTAGCCCGAAGACATATGAACAGCTCCAGGGTTTAGAGACTCAAGTGAGGAGGAAACTCGATTCCAACGAGCCGATCGATACGGATTACTGGGAGGAGCTCCTGCGCAGTCTTACAGTATGGAAGGCTCGGGCCAAATTGAAGAAGGTCTACCAGGATGTTATCGAAGAACGCGTTCGCGGCTTGCGCAAGCAGCAGGCCGATGAGGCCGAGGCCGTCCGAATGAAACTCGCACCCCTCGCACCAGCCGTTTCCGACGGTGTAGAAAAGGGTTTGGATAAAGAGGACGAAGCTCTCGACCCGGAGCCGCTCCTGCAGGTTCCACCAGAGGATAAGGGATTAGAAATTGTTGATGAATCTGAATTCCTTCAGCAGGTGGTAGGTTTGACCGTTCATGTTCGTTTTTTTATATATACATCTAGCTGATGGACTGGCTAGGCTCGTGAACGCCAGAAGATCTTAAAAATGGGCTTTGTGCCGCTACGACATCGCCAACTGGAAAAGACATCAACCGCGCTCACGAGTCGGACTTCTAACCTCCCGGTTGCCGCGGCTTCGACCCGGTTTTCCTCTCTTCCAAACGACGACTTCTCCCTGGCGACGAAGGCTCTTTACGAACGCGAACTGGCGAAAGGTGTCAGCGAAAATGAGGAGATATTTACGGGCGAAGAGACCGTCAGCACAGCCTCACGCCCGCAGTGGGCTAACAAATACCGTCCTCGCAAGCCGCGGTATTTCAATCGTGTGCAGATGGGCTACGAATGGAACAAGTACAACCAGACCCATTACGACCACGACAATCCGCCGCCCAAGGTTGTCCAGGGCTACAAGTTTAATATCTTCTACCCTGATCTGATCGACAAGGCAAAGGCCCCCACCTATCGCATTGAACGCGAACACGGGAGGAAGCGCGGGCAGTCTTTCACCCCTGCCGGTGAGGAGGATACCTGTCTTATCCGATTCATGGCCGGACCGCCTTATGAGGACATTGCGTTTCGAATTGTCGACAAGGAATGGGATTACAGCGCCAAGAGGGAGAGAGGATTCAAGAGCACCTTTGAAAAGGTATAGTCAGACAGACCTTGTCCACAAAACAAAGGCTAACAGTGATCATTTAGGGTATCCTGCAACTCCATTTCCAATTCAAAAGGGTACGTCTACTCGGATTTTCTCGTGTCAAAAGTATCATATTGATTTTATTTCTCCAGATATACTACCGCAAGTAGTACTATTCGGCCAACCGAGAAAACAACAGTCCATTATTTGTTTTTATATTTGCATAGCGAACTAAGATTTAATTAAATGTTATTTCTAAAAGCTTCAGCGAGGGCAAATCTTTTTTTAATAAGTACAAGTAGCAAAAGTGCATGTAGTTTATACTCATTTTTGTAGAATATTTCTTCCAAGTTATTCAGTGCTTAGCAGAATCAATGGCTATTACTCTCCTATATTAGTTATATATATAGTACAAGCTGATGGGCCAGATCTGGCTTAGTGTTGTAGGGCTGAGCTCCAAGTCGGTGGGGGTCCACAGATACCGCCTTCCCAAATCGGACTTTCATACAAACCTATGTAGTATGCCCATATTCTCTCACGTGGACTTCGGGCTCTTGCCAAAGACAGCCCATCATGCCTCACTTACCGTCTCTAACCACTCGTATGCCCCTTTCTTACGCCCCTACCTTTAGCATTGCTGCTCAAGTGGAAGCTTTGGCCTGTGGTATCACTGACACCACCAAGAAGATGATCTTCAACTCTCTCCCCTCTCGGGATTCCTTAGGAGACTGTACAGAGGGTTCGGTATACGGTACAAGCGGCTACTAGCATGACGAAGCATTGTACTTTCGAATCAGAAAATGGACCTCTGGGTTGAAACAACAATTGCAACTGGCATTGACCTAAAGCTCTTCGATATGCTTACTTGAGGCAGATCTGTTGACCATGGATATCCCAGCTGCAAAGACAGACGGTGCACTAAGATTACTCGGTGGGGTTTATTGAATTCTAGTCAAGCCATAGCCGTGTCGGAGGACTGATTGGTATCTTTGATCTCTTTAGGCTGCATTCTTCGCCCTACCTTGGTTCCATGAGGGTCATCAAGGAGACGGGTAAAAACACCTCTATAACCAAGAATATCATAAAACCCCCGAGTGCTCCAGCGATTCAGGGAGCATATACCATATGTATGTCCTTTATAGTCATAATTATGGCCTTCCTCAGTGGGTTCGAAGAGGCAATGTGCTGATTTCATCTCTTTTGCAGTGTCGATAGCGGTTCCCCTGCTATCTAGGCCTTGCCAGGCTGGTCTGTCCTATTTATGGATATAGGAGGCATCACCAGGCCATTGCCTTGGTGAATTGAGAGGCATTATAGAATACGGGCCTATCTAAGCTGTTTTCGTGAGTGACCACTAGTTACCCATGTAGTATACTATCTGTCATGAAGTAAGGTAATTATATATATCTGACTCGCTTCTCTCTGGATACCAGCGCTATAAACAGATCCACTTCTCTTTTTTTTTTGCCTTGGAAAAATGACAGTAGTCTACGTTAATTCTTCAGCTAGAAAGGGTTGATCTGATACGCTATAATCCACATCATATTTCTGTGGCATCCCACTAGGTTAATAGGTGGAGATGTGATGGAGCAATGGTAGCATCGATGTCCGCTCATCTCCGCAGAGAACCCCCACGAGCACTGGGCTGTATCGTGCTCCTGCTCCGTTGCTTGAGACTCTCACCCAATCTTGTGGCCACGGGAAACTGGGTATTTTCAGGGCAGTTCGTTCAACATGAGAGCTGGCAATATGATTGGGCTGGATATTTCACCCACCCTGCCCACTTCACTTTTCTAGGAGCATAACGATGTGATCTAGCAGATGCACGGCTTCCCTCGCGTGGGGAACTGTCAAATCTTTAATTCCACCTCGTCGCACTCTCTTCTGACATTCTCCCCCATCGTCTCGCGGGTGTCTCGATGGCTTGCGGACAATTTTCTCCTCCCCTCCCCGGGCCTGAGGACTGGCCAGTTGGCGATCACGTGCCTCCAACCCAACTGTCAGATATCGGAACAGTTTTTTTCTATGTGTCGCCATGCTTTATTATTGCCTGGGGACAAACTCCTGGTCGGGCATAAGAGCGAGCGTTTGTAGGGCGGACAATAGGCGCGAGAAAGGTCTTCCAGAACAAACCGCCTCCCTTTGACGGATCATTCCGCGAAGGAAAAATAAAAAAAAGGGAAAAAGAAAAAAAGGGAAAAATAGAATGCGGACAAAGTGATGGGAAGCCCCTGCAGCTTTCCGCACGCACCCAGTAAGACGCACTTCCCTCCTTCTAGCCTCTCTTTCTCTCTCTCTGCCTCGTCCCCCCCGGCTGCTGCTGCTGCTTGCTGGGAGGTAACTAAGTCCCGCCCCAGGCAAGCGGCCTGTAGAACTGGGCCTGGGTGATTATTGGCCCTGTCGATACGGTACAATGAGAGGTCGAGGGAACCGCCTCCCGCAGTAGATCCAAGCATGACACAACAATAGTGTCGGCTCTCGATGAAGGGGGTTTTTACTGGAGGTCCATTTGCTTGTTTCGATCCAGCAGCTGCAGCAGTTTCGACGACCGCCAGTGACAGGCAGTGGGTTTGCCAGAGCATGTGCCTAATGAGCTGGCAAAGCGTCACGACTCTGACTCCCTCTGGCCCTTGACTTGCTTTCTGGTTGTGAATGGCCAGAGCTTTCCTCCATATCTTGCTCCAGTCTTGTTCCTCTCCCTCTTCGGTAGCCTTCTCTGCCCATCTACTTCTTACTTCCTGCCGCCCACAGGACAAACATCAACTGTCTAGATGTATCGGGGCCCAGTAGGGAACTCATTGAAGACCTCTGCTTCTCACTTCAGAGAGAACATGCCTTCTTCTTCTTCTTCTTCTTCTTCTCCCACTTCCGTGGCTTCTTCTAATCCTACTGCTTCCTCTTCTTTGCCTTCTTTCCACTGTTATCATTATTCCCACGCAGCCAACAGCAGGCTGCCGCCGGGCAATAATAAACTCTCCAGTGACAGCCCCTCGACCTGCTACCAACAGGCAAAGAGGGTAGCGGATCAAATTGTTCCCAACACGACTCCTCTCACCACAGGCGACCCCTGCCCCTCTGTCGTACCCGGTTTGAACTACGCCTTTGCACCAGCCCCGGCGGAGATGATGCCTTTCCCCCAAACCAGCCATGAGGAATCCTGGATCAAAGGGACCGCCTATGGCTCTGTTCTCAACCAGTCCCAGATTCCTCGAGCGCTACTGGTCCACCAGGACGGTATCCAGCCCTTTTCTCGCGGTAACCACCATCGAGTGGCTTCTCACCCAGTTCCTATGGCCCACCCGTCATATGAAAATAAGTGTGCAACAGACTGGGTAAGTAGCAGAGGTTACATACCCCCCTGACTTCTAGTTATTCTTCTATTATTACTATGTCTTTTGTCCTGGACCAAATCTCTGAGCTTACACTTTACTTATTTGTTTTTTCTCTCTCTCTTCTAGTCTACAGTGTCGCACCTGTCATACCAACACCAACACTCTGCTGGCGATGTAATTGATCTCACTCATTCAACGCGGTCACCCTCCATCAGTTCAGCATCATATCAAACTCCAGGACCTAGCGACAAGACAGCTTCGTTTCAGTCCAACGACACAGATGGCATTCGAACGAGCTCCAAGGACGCCAACGAAGATAAGAACGTCGAGCTTCCGTATTCGACTCTTATCTACCAGGCTCTGATCAATACGTCTGGAAACATGCTCTCCTTGCAGGAAATCTACAAATGGTTTGAAGAGAACACTTCGAAAGGAAAAGACAAGTCCAAGGGATGGCAGAACAGCGTCCGTCACAATTTGTCTATGAACGCGGTACGTTTTGTTTCGATCAAGTGTTTGCTCTTTCTTCTCGTGTTCTTTCCGAACTGACTGATTCCTCTCCAGGCATTCGAGGCGGTCAAAGGAGAGCCCAGCAACGGGAAAAAAGGGGGTAATCTTTGGAGATTGACGGAAGAGGCCATCCAGAACGGGGTGATGTCGACTACAAGGTTTCGAAAGCAGGCGACCTACAAGAGAACCATGAGCTCGGACAGTCCTGCTCCGCAGCGACAGCAGTCGGGGGCCAAAGGTGGGAAAGCGGCTCGCAATTCGGCCAGACTTCGTGGCCAGGAGGACAAGGCGCGCAAAGAAAAGAGCCGTCAGCAGTACCCTGCATTCGACCGCCCACGACAGACGCCCGTTCATCCGCCGCCGGCCCATATGATGTGGCAATTCCACACCCCGGTACCTCATCCTCCGAATCCCCCCCATACGGCAGACTCGCTGGCCGCCGGCCTGGAAACCGTCGTTGGCTGCACCCATCATTTGCCGCCCTCTCTGTTCTGCGATATGCCCGGCTCAGGTCCGGACTATAGTCACCTCAATCTCAATTTTGGGTTGGGGGCGGCAGCAGTCTTTGGGATCAACTCCAATGGGTACGGCGCCAACAATGAACTCCCGACCGATCTCCAGCTCGGTGTATAGGAAAAACAGCTGGCCCTTGGAGGCTCGGGGAACTGTCTAGCGCTACAGGGTATTTTTTTTTTTTTTTTTTCCTTGTTCTGTTTTCGAGAGGGGTCTCTTTTTCTTTTTCTCTTTTCTTTTCTGTTCTTCCCTTCCCCCCTTCCCCTCCCCTCCCCACCTTCATTCTCTTATCCACCGTCGTCGTCGTTTCGGTAGCCAACCCAATCCCCCCCTTCCTTGTTCTCTTCGAACTTTTTTAGAAACCATGAGCATACTGCACACTCATTTTTTTTACTGTGATTCTGTAAGCATATGCGCAAAAGATGTGGCGTTGGAGTGAATGGGTTCAGTGATCCTTAGCAGCCAGCCCTCCTCCCCTTGTCTTCCCCCCCCCCTTCTATGATTACTATTTAATTCTGGCATTTCGTTTTCATTTCCTCCATGACAAGTACTGTCAATGACTTTCGACCGTTTCTGTGAAAATGGGACACTTCCTGCCAATAAGAACATTGCATTCCACCAGTTCTCACAACCTACCTAACCTAGGTATCTGGATAACTGTCTTGAAGAAAAGAGTGAATTTGTTTCAGTACTGCCCTCCCCCGGGGGACGACAAGATACGACTCTTCCCCTCTGTTTCCCTCTCCACTTGCTCCATGTGCTCTTCCGACGTGCCTCAGTGCAGTGTGTCATCGCCACCAATGAATCGTACCTCCTGGAGCACGCTAGACGCTCAAAGGGGGGACTGATCGTAAGCCGTATGTGACGCCAGGCTATTTCACGGCCAGTCCTCGTGATGGCAAGCTGCGCAGGGCAATCTGCCGTGTTGGAGCCATTCTGCTCTTATGACGTGATGTGCACACACACACACACACACCGGGCGGGGCTTTATTGCGCGACAGGTATACGGTCAGAGTCAATAGGTACATAGAAGTACTTTTTGTAGCTATGATTCGATCTACTTGACAGCTGTTTTATCTAATGAGAGGGCTTTCTCTTTGCTGGCGGCTCTCCGACCGTCTTCCAACCTGGCTGTGTAACCATCCCCATCAAAACCGATAAGACGGAATGGAGAGGGGAGAGGAAGAGTAACGATACCTTGATTCATTTCACCACAATCTCTGATGACTTCGCTGCGATCATCAGGAGCTAAGGCAGTGTCCTTTTGCTGCCCGAAAACCCAGGAAGTTATTTGTTTCTTTTCTTTTTTTTGTCCCGTCTTCCCTTTTACAGCTTTGTTTCCTGACAGGTCGGCCTCGTCGTAAAGGACCCCCAAACAAGCACCACATGCAGCCGCGAAGCGAGTCCTTTCTTTGTTCTCTCTCTCTTTCTCTCTCTCTCTCCCTCTCTCTTTTCTCTATCTCCAGCTACTCTTCAATAATCGATGCCTACTTTTGATCTGTCATGCTTCCCCTGGCTTGCGCGGCCCGTACCTAACTTACCTTTCCCAAATGTCTGCACGGGAGATCTCTCAGAACCGACTCGCAGGACGGGATGTGAGGGATGTGACATGCCCAACAGCTTTCTTCTTTTTAGATGTGTCAATTTCTTTCCGTGACTCAGGTTCTGCACTCTTCGGCCGAAGAGTTGAACGAGGGCTATGAGGAGTGTACCCTGTCGATGCAAGAGAAGTACTCTTGCTGATGCTCTGAGTCTTCTTAACCCCTACGGACAAAATATTCACCTACTACATACTCATACCCTTGGACTGACAGATTAGTATTGGATTAGATAACTATCTACGAACCAGTTGTGGACATTTAATTCCTCATTTCATGCAGCACCAAGCATTGCAGGCACATTAAAAATAATAATAATAATAATAACAATGATAGGGGAAAAAAAAAAAAAAAAAGAGGACTCGTGTTTTGCCCACAGCTGTCAGGTCTCTGCAGACGCCTCTTCTGACAACACAGGCCCGGGTCTAGACAAAAGACAAGAGAGTCTAGCCCGGGGGGGGGTTCATCCTAGGAGGCTGAAGGAGGACGCATACTTACTGTCTGCATACTGCCTACATCCTCTGGCCGATTCATGGAAACTCCTCGGGCGCTATGTAGGTCGATGCATGCACGCAATCAATGCCGTTCGAGTCTACCTTTCTACTCGGAACGAACGCCCCTGTCAGCTCATATGAGAAGGTAGAATATTCATCCTATTCAATCTTTGTGGTCATCTGTTTGCACTACATCCTGGCTACACGGATACTGAAAGAAAGAAGCATACTAGGTAGTTATTCTCGTATATTGGTTTCAATGTTTATTAACGAATCAAGGGTCGATCGTCTAATTACTGGGTAAAGGTACCAACTACATTATGTAGTATGGGCGGGCTGTAGACAGGGTTCGGATGTCTTGCTGGTTAAAGACGGGAAGGGGGGGGTCGGATGTCGGATGAAGGGGGAATGGAAATATCGGATGATAATGCAATTGTACATACTTGCCGAGGCGAGTCGTAGAAATGTGCAAAGTACGGAGTACTCCGTACGAGGTACTAGGTAGCAGATACTGGGTGCCTAGTAGGTACCTTTGTGCCGTGCCTAGACGGAGCTCAGTACAAAGTACCGATGTAGGTAGCCATACTACCTACATAGTTACTACATAGGTAGTCAGTCTATAGTTAGTACATTCTTGCAGACAGGGATCCCATCGTCCAGCATGTGCCGGTTTCAACGTTCGGTTACTATTGACGGATACTGAATCCACGAAAGAGAAGTGCAGTAGGGAGTATCATCATAAGTGGTCCTACAATAATACTAAACACTTACGTAGAGTAGGAGGAGGATTAGAATCCGTTGTGACGGACAGAGAAATTGGAGATAGGCAGTAGGTTTGGGATGCGACAATGGGGGAAGGGAGGGGAGGAAGATTCCGGGGCGGGAGAAAATACAGGCGCCGAAAACATGAGATGAGTTCTGCCATGGGTTATTCTAGTTAGGTCTTACATATGGTCAGG
Organism: Penicilliopsis zonata CBS 506.65; assembly: GCF_001890105.1. Classification (NCBI taxonomy): domain Eukaryota; kingdom Fungi; phylum Ascomycota; class Eurotiomycetes; order Eurotiales; family Aspergillaceae; genus Penicilliopsis; species Penicilliopsis zonata. The sequence continues at coordinate 2,207,802 of NW_019208911.1, forward strand.
GTCTACAAGAAATCGAATGATATCGATTCAGAGATACCGAATGATCCGGGAAGGAGAGAGGGAGATCTCGACCGTTCGGCGGCGTCAGTCGTGGCTGAAGTTCATTGATGGGCATCTTTCTTTGGGTTCAGGCTTCGACCAAACCACGTAGACATGGGAACTATACGCAGGGAGTATCGACCGGGGGAGGAGGAGGGGATAAGGTATGGACAAAAAAGGAAAATTCATTGAGCGACAATGAAGACTGGATTCATTGGTCGCCCGTTTCTGGTCATCTTTTTGAATGATGGAGGGGTTTTTTTTTTCTAAAGTGAACTATTCCCAGCCGGAATTTCCTTTTCCGTAATCATTGCGCTCCCACGAGAACAAAAATAACACAACACCGAGCAGTAGGAAGACAGACGGGGTTGATTTAGCGCTTGCCAGCCTTCTCGGACTCCTTGAGGACCTTCTTGACGATCTTCTGCTCCTCGATCAGGAAGGCGCGGACAATGCGGTCCTTGACGCAGCCAGCGCAGCGAGAGCCACCGTAGGCACGGCTGACGGACTTCTTGGGGCGGGAGATCTGGGAGTACTCGCGGGGGCGGAGGGCAGGGACCTGCAGTACAGAAATAGATGTCTCAGTAAAATCGTCCACAACCCAGGTATTTCTCGACTGTAGATAAAAGATGTCTATCCAGTTTGCGGGTTCTTTTTTTTTCCTTTTCGCAGGGTCTTCGATGGGGGTATTTCAACGCAAGAGTCGTCTCCGTCATTGTCATGTTCCCTCGAAGCCCGCTTCTTGCCCCTCACACCCAACCAGCAAAAACAGAAAGGTATCATGTATCATGGATCATATTTGCGCAGGGAACTCACGCCAGGGAGCTTGATGCCGCAGTCACCGCACTTGGGAGCAGTGCCCTTCTTCTTGATGTGGAGGTAACGAAGGTCGCCGCCGGGGGTGCGGATGACGCGGACCTTGTTGGACCGCGAGTTGTACCTGCACACCGAAATTCTTTGTCAATATTCATTCGCGAAGACGACAATCCTGCCACAAAAATCATATTCGAGCAAAAAAGCGCTGTTGAATATGCGCTGCTGCTGGATCGGGCGACGAGAAAAAATTCAAGAGGGTTTCAACATACGGGTTCCGTCTGCGCTATAAGAGAGAAAAAAAACCACCGGTCAGTAAAAGGCACGCCGACATGGGGGGGGGGGGGAAGATTAGAATTATCGCAAAAGTTGACTCACGTATTGAACTCTGTTGTTCGCCATTTTGATTGTCCTTGAACCTACGGTGACTCGGGATTCAAAGAATTGGCGGCGTTGTCGGTGGTCGTCGTGGTCGTCGTAGAATTGTCACGGATTTGTGTGGGTTTCGTCCCGAGCCCTGGGATGGTCACGTGCTAGCGCCGATTTTTTGGCGAGCTCGCGCTAGTCCATACAGGGCCTAGTGCGGACCAGCCCGGAGCCGCCTCCTCTTTTCAGACTTGTCCTGGCCAAGAAGGCAGATTGGGACTGACGAAGCAGATTTGCATCAGCCTGTCTCGCGCAGGGGTCGTCCAGGAGTCGGGTTTCTTCAGTTGAGAATCGATTCTGGTCCCTCTGACGGCCTTTTCATCACTTTTGCTACGTGTCACTCCGCGACTACTGCGTGTTGCGGTGCTTTTTTTTTTCTTCCTCGCCTGCCTTCGACTTAACACGCGACGCGGTGGTGAAGAAACAGCTATCATCAACCGGGCTGTGACGGCCAAATAAGTCATCATGGCATCGCTGCCTCCTCCTCCCCCACCTCCAGGATGGGGTGCATCGGCGCCTCCATCTATGCCGCTCGCTCCGCCGCCTCCTGGGTACCAGCCGCCGGCTGATCCGACGGTCGCTAAGTTTGCGTTGAAGAAGAACGAATGGCTGCGGACGCAGCGTAACCGGTTCGGAGAGAAGAGGAAGGGGGGGTTTGTAGAGACGCAGAAGGCCGACATGCCGCCAGAGCATCTGCGCAAGATCGTCAAGGATATCGGCGATGTGTCGCAAAAGAAGTTCAGCACAGAGAAGCGAAGCTATCTGGGTGCGCTGAAGTTCATGCCCCACGCCGTCCTGAAGCTCTTGGAAAACATGCCAATGCCCTGGGAGTCGGCCAGAGAAGTTAAAGTCTTGTACCACGTCAACGGCTGCCTGACCCTCGTGAACGAGACGCCGCGGGTCATCGAGCCCGTCTTCCACGCCCAGTGGGCGACTATGTGGATGTGCATGCGACGCGAGAAGAGCGACCGCAGACACTTCAAGCGGATGCGTTTCCCCCCCTTTGATGACGAGGAACCGCCGCTGTCGTGGTCGGAAAACATCGAAGATGTCGAGCCCCTCGAGCCCATCCAGATGGAACTGGACGAGAACGAAGACACCGCCGTCTACGAATGGTTCTACGATCACCGCCCGCTCCTCGATACCCCCCACGTGAACGGGCCCAGCTACAGGGAATGGAACTTGACGTTACCGCAGATGGCGACTCTCTACCGCTTGAGCCACCAGCTGCTGAGTGACGTGGTGGATCAGAACTATTTTCACATGTTCGATCTCAGCAGCTTCAAGACGGCCAAGGCTTTAAACGTTGCCATCCCCGGCGGCCCTCGCTTTGAACCTCTCTACAAGGATATCGACCCCAACGACGAGGACTTTAGTGAGTTCAACGCCATCGACCGTATCATCTTCCGTGCTCCCATTCGGACGGAATACCGGGTGGCCTTCCCCCATCTGTACAACACCTTGCCCCGGAGCGTCAAGATCTCGTGGTACTCTCATCCTCAGGTTGTCTATGTCCGAACCGAGGACCCTAACCTCCCCGCCTTCTACTTCGACCCCGTGATCAACCCGATTTCTTCTCGATCCGTCGCTCCCAAGAACGTCACCGTGAGCCACGAAGATTCCGTTTTTGGGCCGGGAAACATGGAGGACGATGAGTTCGAGCTTCCTGGTGAAGTGGAGCCGTTCTTCGCGGACGAGGAACTGTACAACTCCGAGACTGCCTCAGCTATTGCCCTGTGGTGGGCCCCGCATCCGTTCAACAAACGCTCTGGAAAAATGGTCCGCGCGCAGGATGTACCCCTGGTGAAGCAGTGGTATCTCGAGCATTGCCCCCAGGGCCAGCCTGTCAAAGTGCGCGTGTCTTACCAGAAAATGCTCAAGACCTACGTGCTCAACGAGCTTCACAAAAAGAAGCCCAAGGCTCAGAGCAAGCAGAACCTTCTGAAGACATTGAAGTCTACCAAATTCTTCCAGCAGACCACCATTGACTGGGTTGAAGCAGGTCTGCAAGTGTGCCGGCAAGGCTTCAACATGCTCAACCTCCTGATCCATCGCAAGAATCTGACCTACTTGCATCTGGATTACAACTTCAACCTGAAGCCTGTCAAGACCTTGACAACCAAGGAGCGGAAGAAATCTCGATTCGGAAACGCCTTCCATTTGATGAGAGAAATCTTGCGTCTCACCAAGTTGATTGTTGACGCCCAGGTTCAGTACCGCCTGGGCAACATTGATGCCTTCCAGCTCGCTGATGGCATCCTCTATGCGTTCAACCATGTTGGACAGTTGACCGGCATGTACCGTTACAAGTACAAGCTCATGCATCAGATTCGGTCATGCAAGGACTTGAAGCACTTGATCTACTACCGTTTCAATTCGGGCCCTGTCGGCAAGGGTCCCGGCTGCGGGTTCTGGGCCCCCGCCTGGCGTGTCTGGTTGTTCTTCATGCGTGGTATCATCCCCCTCCTGGAGAGATGGCTTGGAAACTTGCTTTCGCGCCAATTCGAGGGTCGTCACAGCAAGGGCGTCGCCAAGACCGTGACGAAGCAACGTGTCGAATCCCACTTTGATCTCGAGCTTCGTGCTTCCGTCATGGCAGACCTGATGGACATGATGCCCGAAGGTATCAAACAGAACAAGGTCAACACTGTTCTTCAGCATCTTTCGGAAGCATGGAGATGCTGGAAGAGTAACATCCCCTGGAAGGTGCCCGGATTGCCCGCTCCTATTGAGAACATCATCCTTCGTTACGTCAAGAGCAAGGCCGATTGGTGGATTTCAGTCGCACATTACAATCGGGAAAGAATTCGCCGCGGCGCCACGGTTGATAAGACTGTCGCGAAAAAGAACCTCGGTCGTCTCACACGGCTTTGGCTCAAGGCCGAACAAGAAAGGCAGCATAATTACCTCAAGGATGGTCCTTATGTATCATCCGAAGAAGCCGTTGCCATCTATACCACCATGGTGCACTGGCTTGAGTCACGCAAGTTCTCTCCTATCCCTTTCCCCAGTGTCTCCTACAAACACGATACCAAGATCTTGATTCTGGCCCTTGAACGCCTGCGTGAATCGTACTCTGTCAAGGGTCGACTTAATCAGAGTCAGCGTGAAGAGCTTGCGCTCATCGAACAGGCCTACGACTCTCCGGGAACCACCTTGGCAAGAATCAAACGCTTTCTCCTAACCCAGAGAGCATTCAAGGAGGTTGGCATCGACATGAATGACAACTATAACAATATCAACCCCGTCTATGACGTCGAGCCCATCGAAAAGATCACTGATGCCTATCTCGACCAATACCTCTGGTACCAAGCCGAGCAGCGTCACCTGTTCCCGGCGTGGATCAAACCCTCGGATTCAGAGGTCCCTCCCTTGCTGACATACAAGTGGGCTCAGGGAATCAACAACCTGTCAAACGTCTGGGAGACTGCAGACGGAGAGACCAATGTGATGATTGAAACTGAACTTTCCAAGGTCTATGAAAAAATCGATCTTACATTGCTCAACCGCTTGCTCCGTCTCATCATGGATCACAACTTGGCTGATTACATCACGTCAAAGAACAACGTGCAGCTCAGCTACAAGGACATGAACCACACCAACAGCTACGGTTTGATTCGAGGCCTTCAGTTCTCTGGATTCGTCTTCCAGTACTACGGTCTCATGATCGATCTGCTCCTCCTTGGTCTGCAACGTGCAAGCGAGATGGCAGGCCCGCCTCAGAGTCCGAACGACTTCCTGCAATTCAGGGACCGTGCAACTGAAACTCGCCACCCGATCCGTCTCTACACCCGCTATGTTGACAAGATCTGGGTTTTTTTCCGGTTCTCGGCCGATGAGTCCAGAGACCTGATCCAACGGTTCCTGACGGAAAATCCTGATCCCAACTTCGAAAACGTCATCGGGTACAGAAACAAGAAGTGCTGGCCTCGCGACTGCAGAATGCGCTTGATGCGCCACGATGTGAACCTCGGCCGTGCCGTGTTCTGGGATTTGAAAAACCGCCTGCCCCGATCCATCACAACAGTCGAATGGGACGATACGTTTTCCAGCGTCTACAGCAAGGACAACCCTAACCTCTTGTTCTCAATGAGCGGGTTTGAAGTTCGCATCCTGCCGAAGATTCGCAATCAAAATGAGGAGTTTTCGGTGAAGGACAGCGTCTGGTCCTTGGTCGATAACTCGTCCAAGGAGCGAACGGCTCATGCCTTCCTCCAAGTCACAGAGGAGGACATCCAAAAGTTCAACAACAGGATTCGACAGATCCTCATGTCGTCTGGATCCACCACCTTCACCAAGATCGCGAACAAATGGAACACCGCTTTGATTGCCTTGTTCACTTACTACCGTGAGGCTGCCGTTTCGACTGTCAACCTTTTGGATACGATCGTCAAATGCGAGACCAAGATTCAGACTCGTGTCAAGATTGGTTTGAACTCCAAGATGCCGTCGCGCTTCCCTCCCGCTGTCTTTTATACCCCTAAGGAGCTTGGTGGTCTGGGAATGATCTCTGGATCTCACATCCTCATTCCAGCTAGTGACAAGCGATGGTCCAAGCAGACGGATACTGGAATCACCCATTTCCGTGCTGGTATGTCACATGACGAAGAAACCTTGATTCCGAACATTTTCCGCTACATCATTCCTTGGGAGGCCGAGTTCATCGACTCTCAGCGTGTTTGGATGGAGTATTCCCAAAAGCGACAGGAAGCACAGCAACAGAATCGGCGCCTGACCTTGGAGGATCTTGAGGATAGCTGGGACCGTGGTCTGCCGCGTATCAACACACTGTTCCAAAAGGATCGCAGCACCCTCAGCTTCGACAAGGGTTTCCGTCTCCGCGCCGAATTTAAGCAGTACCAGTTGATGAAGAGCAATCCGTTCTGGTGGACAAGTCAGCGGCACGACGGCAAGCTGTGGAACCTGAATGCCTACCGAACCGACGTCATTCAGGCTCTGGGTGGTGTCGAAACCATCCTGGAACACACCCTGTTCAAGGCTACCGCTTTTCCATCATGGGAGGGTCTCTTTTGGGAAAGAGCCAGCGGCTTCGAAGAGTTAGTAATCCCTTTTTTCCCTTTTAGAACGTTGCGGAATGTTAAACTAACTTGTCGGCAGGTCGATGAAGTTCAAGAAGCTCACAAACGCCCAGCGATCGGGTTTGAACCAGATCCCGAACCGTCGATTCACGCTTTGGTGGTCCCCGACCATTAACCGCGCCAACGTGTACGTTGGTTTCCAGGTTCAACTGGATCTTACCGGTATCTTCTTGCACGGCAAGATTCCTACCTTGAAGATCTCCTTAATCCAGATCTTCCGTGCCCATTTGTGGCAAAAGATTCACGAGTCCGTTGTCATGGATTTGTGCCAGGTCTTTGACCAGGAATTGGAGCAGTTGGGTATCGAGGCAGTTCAGAAGGAGACTATCCATCCTCGTAAATCATACAAGATGAACAGCTCCTGTGCCGATATTCTTCTGTTCGCGACCAACAAATGGAATGTGACGCGGCCATCCCTTCTGTTTGATACGAAGGATGTTTACGAGCCCACGACCACCAACAAGTTCTGGCTTGATGTGCAACTGAGATATGGTGATTATGATTCTCACGATATCGAGAGATATGTTCGTGCCAAATACCTCGACTACACCACGGATAGCATGAGCATCTACCCCTCTGCCACCGGTCTCATGATCGGCATCGACCTTGCATACAACCTACACTCGGCTTATGGCCAGTACTTCCCTGGATTGAAGACGCTGATTCAGCAAGCGATGGCGAAGATCATGAAGGCAAACCCTGCCTTGTATGTGTTGAGAGAGCGTATCCGAAAGGGCTTGCAGCTATATGCCTCAGAGAGCAACCAGGAATTTCTCAATTCGCAGAACTACTCGGAACTCTTCAGTCCTCAGATCCAACTGTTCATTGACGACACCAACGTGTACCGTGTGACGATCCATAAGACCTTCGAAGGTAACCTTACCACCAAGCCGATCAACGGTGCCATCTTTATTTTCAACCCTCGAACTGGTCAACTCTTCTTGAAGATCATTCACACGAGTGTCTGGGCTGGACAGAAGCGTCTTGGTCAGCTGGCCAAATGGAAGACTGCAGAAGAAGTGGCGGCCCTCATCCGCTCTCTGCCGGTGGAAGAGCAGCCTAAGCAGCTTATTGTTACTCGCAAGGGTCTCCTTGATCCGCTTGAGGTCCATCTGCTTGACTTCCCCAACATTTCTATTCGCGCTTCTGAGCTCCAGCTTCCATTCCAAGCCGCTATGAAGGTTGAGAAGCTGGCTGATATGATTCTCCGTGCCACTGAGCCGCAGATGGTGCTGTTCAATCTTTACGATGAATGGTTACGTTCGATCTCTCCGTACACGGCCTTCTCTAGGTTGATCCTCATTCTTCGAGCCCTCCATGTCAATCCTGATAAGACAAAGATCATCTTGCGGCCTGATAAGACAGTGATCACTCAGGAACATCACATCTGGCCTTCACTCTCCGACGAGGACTGGATTAAGGTTGAAGTGCAGCTGCGTGACCTTATCTTGAACGATTATGGAAAGAAGAACAATGTCAACGTACAAAGTTTGACCAGTAGCGAAGTCCGTGACATCATTCTGGGTATGGAGATCAGTGCACCATCCTTGCAGAGACAGCAGGCAGCCGAAATCGAGAAGCAACAGGAAGAACAGAAGCAGCTTACCGCCGTCACCACCAAGACTCAGAACGTTCGTGGTGAGGAGATCATCGTCACCACGACGTCGCAGTACGAGCAGCAGTCGTTCGCGTCGAAGACTGAATGGCGCACCCGGGCCATTGCGACGTCGAACCTTCGCACCCGGTCGAACAACATCTACATCTCGTCCGACGACATCCAAGAGGAAGGGTACACGTACGTCATGCCCAAGAACATCCTGCGACGCTTCATCACTATCGCGGATCTTCGTGTGCAGGTTTCAGGCTACCTCTACGGCAGCTCACCCCCGGATAACGATCAAGTCAAGGAGGTGCGCACCATTGTCATGGTCCCGCAAGTCGGAAACACTCGCGATGTCCAGCTGCCACATGAGCTGCCGCAGCACGACTACCTGAACAGTCTGGAGCCCTTGGGTGTCATCCATACTGTCTCGGGCAATGAGCCTCCGTACATGACTGCCATGGATGTCACTCAGCATGCCCGCCTGATGAATGCCCATTCGTCCTGGGACAAGAAGACAGTGACGATGACGGTTTCGTTCACGCCCGGATCCGTGTCTCTGGCTGCCTGGGCGCTTACCCCCGAGGGCTACAAATGGGGGGCCGAAAACAAAGACACAACCTCGGACCAGCCGCAGGGATTCTCGACCAGTATGGGTGAAAAGTGTCAGCTGCTGCTCAGTGACAAGATCAGAGGCTATTTCTTGGTGCCAGAGGACAATGTCTGGAACTACAGCTTCATGGGCAGCTCGTTTGGCGGGGTCGAGAAACGGCCCGTCTACGTCAAGATCGACACGCCGCTACGTTTCTACGACGCACAGCATCGTCCGTTGCATTTCCAGAACTTTGCCGAGTTGGAGGATATTTGGGTTGACCGGTCCGATAATTTTGCCTGAGCGGGTTGTTTTCCGCGGCGAATTGTATTCTTTTACCTGTCTTATTTCATCGTCCTTTTCCCTTTAATCATCCTGATCCCGGCGTTGCGAGACTTTTGTCGTTTTAACCTATTTCCTGTATGCTAATCATGAAACTCCAAAAACCCGTCAGACAAGGATTTCAGCGGTCATCGACATTTTTTTTTTTTGTTTTTTAAAAAAACTTATGTGTATCTAGTATCCACAGATCAGAGCTGTGCTATTGAATTGAATGTCCATCGTAGTATACCAATAATTCTAATGCAATCTTTATCAATCTAGAACCGAGGTAGAGCGTGAAGTAGCTAAGAGATAGGAGACTACTCTTAGTTTATACTATAGTTATATCTAAATAGACAAGCTTTGATTTCATATCACGAATACTACGTAGTTACATGTAGTCTTGTTCGAACTCATGCAACAAGACGATCCCACCCTTGAAAGTCGACCAGAGGGCCGAGTCTATTGCCGGGATAACTTGGGCTCGAGCGCTTTTGTGGCTTGGACTGAAAGCAACTACTCATGCTTCATGTTTGAGCTCATCACCTTGTCACCTGTGTGTGGGGGGGCGGGAGGGGGAATGTGATCGGTTAACGTATTGTATCATGGTGGTGTCATCACAGGAAGAAAAATTTCTTAGAGATCTCTTGTCTATCGAATGAGGCAGGATGATAACGAGGGGGGGGGGGGGTTAATTTAGTTGCGCTTGTTCTTGGAATTGGCGCTGTGTGGGTGGAATTTTTGCAGGGCCTGTATTATGGTTCATTGGAAAAGAGCGAAAAAGGCTCCAGATTCTTGTAGTTAGTGGGTGTGATGGTTGTATAGTTTTGCCGAGATTTTGTGGAAGAAGAGACAGCCCTGGTAAGAGCAGGGATTGTAGACTGGGAAATCCTCAAGGCAGACGTAGACGTAGACGTAGACGTAAAGGAACTCCATCTCTGCTTCGTATAGAAGGCAGGTTTTGATAGTACTCCTTTCTCGATGAAGGAAAGGAGTACGAAAGAGATACGGAGGAAGAGGCAACAGACTCTAGGCCTGTCCTGTACGTCTTTAGGCTGATATGGCTGTTCAGATTATAAGAGGCATTATTATAACACGTTATATTATAGCATGGTGTTTATGGCGCTTTCATCTCTATTTTTCCAGCCAGATCTCTTGGTTGACAATTTGTGGCCATCTTCTAAGTCACGTTAGTTGTTAGTAGGGAAATCAATTGTATCGACAACATCCTCTTGCCTTCTCTCTGTCAAACTGGAGTCTGGAGTACGGAGTATATTATAAGCTTAATCAATCCCAGGCTGTCAGCTATGTACTAGGTACGTAGTACCTATTAGTTAGCAGGCCAGTATTACGCACATTAGTAACGTACACTAATCCAGGGGCTATCCGGATGTGTACAAGTAGTAGTACTGTAACAAAGGAATAGTCGCTAATAATGCCAACCGCCTTGACGTCCAATATGACGGTATATTATGGATTCCTATGTGGAGGCATACCCGTTAGGCTCGTTGGATAAAGTGGTATCCGGACCTACTCACATGCAAGCCCCATTCTATTCTTCAAAGTTGAAAAAGAGAGAATTGAAAAAAAAATAAGACCTGGTAGACTGTGTGGCGTATGTGATTTAGCCTGCTTCCTGTGGGAACTTGCACATCAACTTCTGATTTTGTAGGCCATCCGAAGCTATTCCTGTGTGCACATGCTGACTAACGGGTGACTAAGCCGGCCGGAACCCTGCGGGTAGATTTAACTAGTAGCACTTAGTAACACTTAGCCAGAGCCTTAAGACGACGGAGTATAACAATTTTTTGATCGCCATCCGTCATCGTCATCGTCATCGTCATCGTCATCGTCGAGAAGGAGGAGGGAAAAATTAATAATAATAATAATAATAATAATAATAATAATAATAAATAAAAAGAAAAGCCACAGCTGATATTCCGATGGTATACGACGGAGTGGTATGGTCTAGCGGACGGAAAGGAAACCCTGGCCAGGACTTTGAGAGGACCGAAGGTGTCGGATCTCCGATTCTCCACCTCCTTCTAGGACTACTTCGTCCGTAGTGCATCACTGCATACGTACCTAGGTAGTAGCGGCGCCTTGGCTCTTGGAAAGTGGCTGTCAGATACCACACCGTAGTAGATAGTTATGGAGTACGGAGTAGGCCTGTGCAGAGCGGGAGAAAAAAAATAATACTCCGTAGCCAAGGAAAAGGAAGGGCAATTTGTAGTAGTACTCCATACCTAGTAGTTACTCCGTAGATCCGTAGGTACTCCGTACTTCGTATATTTTCCCGTACTTTTCGGTTCCAGCGATATGTGCTCCGTAGTATAGTGTTAGTCAACTAAACTATTGACTAACAGCTACTCAACTATCCGGTCTAGCGACCTTGGGTGGTCTGAAGGGATCGGGAGACTAGCAGATAGTAAGATACCGATAGTTAGTGGGGGCTTGCATGCCGCTGGAGGAGGGGGACCACTCAGCCTCCATCTGACATCTTAGCTGCAGTTGTTTCTCCTCACTAGCACGATAGAGCCGTGATCGTGGGGTTTCTGATTGGATTGGTAGGGTCACAAAAATAGCACTCGGTTTGTACGGAGGACGCCAGTATCTGCGGATCGGAGACATTTCCTTTTTCGACGTCCGTGCCTTTCAGGAGCGACGTTTTCCATCATGGCGACGCAGCTCCTTTCGCCGGCGTCTTTTTGTGATGGATCATCAAGTCTACCGACCACGCGTAGATAGAGGGGAAGGGGGGAAAGGAGGATCGCTCGGAGAATTTTCTTGGTGGAGATGCCAGGAAGTACGGAGTGTCCCGTAGTTACCTTACCTGGTAGGCACCTAAGTTTAGGTAGTTACTCCGTACTCCGTACCTTGTCTGCAATACGTGCTGACTCAGCGCCTTCCGATTCGGCTTAGCCACCCCTGTGGGTTCACCCAGTAAAGCTTACCATTAAGCTACTAGGACCACTCCACAAAGAGGAGCCTTCCTAACTCCCTACTCCGTAGCCCGTACCCAGGCGGCTCACGGTACCTTCCAGCCGTGTCTGGCTTCCCAGGAAGAGCCTCGTGGCCTCTGCGGTTTTCGGTGCGTTTCCTGGACTATGGTGATGAGTTCCCAAGTACGACTACTACTTCACCGAATGCTTGCTGGTCGGAAATGTGGCTGCTGTTGCTCGTGAACACCTCGCATGCTAACACAATGGTGAAACAGACAGCAAAACGGCCCAGCGTCTGAGGTTCACCAGCTTTACCAGACTACCAGACTCGATTCCTCCAGCACCGTAAAATCAAACACTCGCTGAGTCAGTCACGGTCGGATCTAAGATGGTGCTACGGCCGAATCTTTGAAGAAGGAGAAGAAGAAGGGGGCGGGGGGGGAGAAGGGAAGCCGCCGTGAAAAGGAAGGTCCCCAAGGATGTCATCAAAAAGAAAAAGAAAGTAACCAAAAGGCTTAGACTCGAATCCTCGGGCTTTGCTGGTTCATCCAGATCCAATAAGGAGCGGATGTTGTCCGTCTACTGTGCCCTGCCGGCCCGTTAGGCCTTGCTTGACGTTGCCCCTGCGGATTGTGGGTGCGAGTGGAACAAGGGGGATCTTGCTCGCAAGCCTCTGTCGAATGGGAATAGACCCTGGCTAACGCGCAAAACTGGGCCCGGGCCCTCTCGACCCTGCCTAGCCTCTGTCCGAATGCTTTCCAGAACCCTTCTGCTGGTGCAAATTGACTCGTGCTGGATGACGAGTCTCCTGCTATCGTTGAGTGCCATCAAGTTTATTGACCCGGCGGGAGTGCCTTGGCTCAAGCCATTTCCTTCTTCAATGTCTTGCGCCCCGAAAAAATAAGATTTTTTTTTTTTTAAAAAAGGGGAACAGCTTTCGGGTTGCTGTGGAGGCGTATTTCCGCAGTCGGTCTCTTGGATGCACTTCCATACCTATCTGTCGTTCTTGTCTTTGACATTGATTCGTTGGAGCGTCGCTTTCTACCCCTCCTCTGCCTTGAACAAACTCCCCCTACTCCGTGTAGGCAGAAGACGGCGGCGGCGGGTCCGAAGACGCATCGATGAAAGGTTGGAAGCCTCGGTCTAGAGATGACGCTTCCCGCTTTCTTGGATCTATTGAATAACGTTAGCCACATCTGCGTGGACCTATGCCACCGAAGTGGGGAACGTCCTGGTCTAACTGGCCTTGTCATGCTGTCCCTGGTGTCTTCTTAAAGTAGCTGCATGGCTGCCCTTTGGATAGATTCTACGCAGGCATTTTCATCCTTTCTCTGTCACTCGTTTTTTGTTCTTGTTCTTCTTCTTCTTGCTTTGCTTCTTTCTTCTTTCCTTCATTCTTTTTTTTATTACGAAAACCCTCTTTCTACGCGGTCCTTGTCACCTGGCTGTGCAGACATTTTCTGCGCAACCTATGTACCTTGTCAGCTAAAACCGCCGGCCTGGAGGTCCAACGGGAAATTAAATTGAACTCTCCATTCCCTGGGATTGACCAAGACGCAAACCCAAACCAATCATCTCTTTTTGGGTCCTTGCTCCTTTTCCAGATCTTCAACCCCCAGATAGGCCGCTTGCCAGGGCTTCACAGCTCTAGCAGCGCCAGATGTATGTCCGCGACCCTGGCGGATCCATATCCAGACTATACGCCCAGCTACTCTCACCATGCCAATTGCACGACGGAAGAACAGGGAAACCTGTTGATATTTGATGCCAGCCAGACCGACTTGGATCATACTCATCCGTCTTTTACCCCAGACACGCCTCATCAATCACTCTTTGACCAACATCCCCCGCCGGATCAGCGGCATGCAGGTACCGCAATCTTGTCATCGGGCACGCCTCAGCCCATGACTCATGATTATTCGCAGTCTGTTCTCCTCACATCGCAGCTGCAGCCTCAAGATCCGCTGCATTATACGCCCACTGCTCTGCAGGTCTTCTCCGCTCCGCGTGGCAGGAAACGGTCTCATGCAGAGAGCGAAGGTGAGCCCGGTCAGTTGGATCCCACCGTTGGACCACAGCTGTCTGGCCTGCCCGCCAGTGAGGTGTCCCCCGAAGCGACACATTCTCCCGAGTTTCTTTTTACGGTGCCCGGTGATTCCTCTCCACACCTGCCCCCTGGCTCGAGTCATAGATACTCGACCCCGCAATCTTCTGCGACGCTACCACGGCACCATCACCATCGCCTCCCTCCCCAGGCTTCATTGCAACCAGATCAACAGTATGGTTCGGACACATCGTCACCACCGGCAGTTCCCGGTCCGCCAAGCGTGGTAGGCCAGCCAGGCATGCCCGAGCCCGCTCCCAGGCCACCGGGACCGAAGCTCAAGTTCACTGCGGAGGAAGACGCCCTGCTAGTCGAGCTGAAGGAGAATAAAAATCTCACATGGAGGCAAATTTCTGATTTCTTCCCCGGTCGAACCAGCGGCACTCTTCAAGTCCGCTATTGCACCAAGTTGAAAGTGAAAGATACAGTCTGGTCGGACGAAATGGTGCGTTCTCTCTCTCTCTCTCTCTCTCTCTCTATCTCTCTCTGACTAACTGTTGATCAGGTCGAACGGCTACGGCACGCGATCGAAGACTATGAAAATGACCGTTGGCGTATCATCGCGACCAAGGTTGGCCACGGATTCACGCCTGCAGCCTGCCGCGCAAAAGCGGCGGATCTTTGATGACGAAAAATTTGATTTTTATCTTACGGCAATTTTTTATTATTTCTTCTTCTTCTTCTCCTCCCCTTCTTTTTCTTTTTGGAAAAAACCCATTTGGATTTCTTGTCGGTTTAGTATATTTGGGACTTGGCCTTGGATTTTGGTTGGATCGGCCCCGGTGAATCTTCTGCCTCTGTGGATACAGATCAGCTTGGATATTTGTACAGTGTATATAGTAATTCTAATTGTAATCCATCTCACCCTTGACTTACTACATACTTGGAGATCTCCACTTTTGACAGGTACCTACCGTACCGTAGGTAGTGACCAAGTACGGATTCCGAAAATATGGAGTGATCGAGGATCGTATGAGACAGGGCTCAACCCTGCCTGGGCGCTGGATCAGGCAATGCACCCAGAACGGCGCCTGCAGTCCGCCGTACCAGCTGCGCAGCCAATCAACGCTGCTGACTAAGAGCCAGCGCACGACTCGGGAAAGCTGGGAGCGCCAAGCACGGGCTGGAGCGGCTTCAAACTCACCTCACCTCCAAACCTCCCTCCTCTCCAAACGTTCTCACCCCCACGAGTCCACCACCACCAGCTGGTCCTTCCCCCCTCCTAATAATTTCACCAAGGACAATGTTCCTCCAGCGCACAGCTGTCGCCCTTGCCCGGCGCGCCCCGGCTAGAGCCATCGCCGCCCGCCCTTTCTCGTCCTCCATCGTCCGCAGTTCGTGAACCCCCCCATCCTGCCCAACGTCGCGCTTTTTCGCTTCTGTCTCCAACAGCAATGGCTCCTCAACTGGCCTCAATTTGGTCAGGGAGTGGTTGTTTGTCGATTGAGGGGCTCACAAATGTTCAATGGGGTCTTGAGCTAACGTTTGCTTTCGTTAATAGACAACAAGAAATGGGAGGCCTCGCCTGAGGGCAAAATCCTCTCTTTCGAGGGTTAGTGTGCAGCGATTCCTTCCCCCTCCCCCTACGTCTTCTTCTCGTGTGATTGTTATATTTTCTGGGACTTTTGAGACGGCGTTTGATGTGTTTTGCTGTTGCAATTGTTGCATCGTCCCGTTCGTCCGTGTCAGAATTGTGATGCGTCATTTCCCGAACACCGCAATCTGTGATTCTATGCTGACAATTCTTTTCCACAGAGATCAAGAATGAGAAGGACCTTCTTCCCCCGGGTGGTAAGCCCGGTACCATCCCTAGCGACCTCGAGCAGGCCACCGGTCTCGAGCGTCTCGAACTCATCGGAAAGATGCAGGGCATCGATATCTTCGACATGAGACCCCTTGATGCTTCCAGGAAGGGTATGCCTTACGCTATATCACTGTGCCGGTTTGGCTTTTCTATTATTGTTGTTTCAAGGCTAACTTGGATGTGCAGGAACGATTGAGAACCCCATCATTGTCAACGGTGCCGGTGATGAACAGTACGCCGGTTGCACTGGCTACCCCGCAGATTCCCACCAGGTTAACTGGCTGACTGTGAGTCATCCCGCCATCTGAACCTCAGATGTCTCTTTTACGGTATTCTAATGCGCCACTTTCTCAGGTCTCTCGTGACCGCCCCATTGAGCGCTGCGGCGAGTGCGGCAACGTTGTCAAGCTGAACTACATCGGCCCCGAGGAGGACCCCCATGCACGTATGTTCTAACCAAACCCTTGTGGCTTCAGCGTGAAGTGAACCGAGCATCTCGCTAATCTAGCTTTCTTTTCTAGACGACCACGGTCACGGCCACGGCCACCCCGCTCACGAGGAGCCCAAGACCTTTGCCGACTTCGTCAAGCCCGAGTACTGGTACCGGTAAATACTCGAGGTGAACCCCAAGAAGCACGCAGCTGTTCTCCTCCTCAAATGGTTACGCTTTCCAAGCAGACAAGGCGACAGAAGACGGTCCAGTGCACCCGCCAAGAAGGAGTAGATGGGAGGAGAGAGCTCATCTTCCTCCCCCCCGTCTTTGCTTCCTTCTTCTACTACTCATTTACAACCTGACCTCTTTCCTGAACCCTTTTCCTGTATTGCCTCGGTATATTTTTGTGTTAGCAGCTGTATTTGTTTTGCCCCCCACCCCCCGATACTCGCTAAAGTCCCTGTCTCCTTTGTAGAATAGTCGAAGACGAATGAAAGTTGTGGCAGTAACTGTGTTGGTTTGTTGTGGTCTCATCGTATGGCATGACATGCCTCCGGGGAAACTCGGGATGAAATCTGCTTACATTAGTGCGTATTTAGTAAAAGGTAGCTACTACCTAGGTACCTACCTAACTATCATTCAGATAGATGCCTGACGAGAAGTGTAACTAGTTACGAGGTGGTCGGCAGTCTTAACATTTTATTAACAGAGTCTGTATATACCTAGGTATATTCCGTCCGTCCAGCGCTTACATTGTAAAGTAATACATTCACTGTCATGAATATACATCATCCTGCTGTTTTTAGGACATCATGACCTTAAAAACCTCATCATACAAAATGATATGTACAGGTAAAGGGCAAGTGGGAGAAGGGCGACAGCCCTTCCCTAAGTGTATCTACAAGATGAATTTCTCGTGTGTGTGTGTGTGTATACTTGTGTTACCTTCCGAATCGACGACGTTCCAAGTAACGCAGCGGCGGGTAGACGAGAGCTGCCCAAGTGAAACCGACGTAGTTACCCATCTGTAATTGTCAGTCGAAAGAAACGAGAAAAGAGAGAGAGAAAGAAAGAAAAAGGCTTACATCCGCGCCGTAGTCACCCACTAAGCTAGCCAGAGGGCCGATATACCACACCTGGGCCATGCAGAGGATGGCGCCGGCCCAGCCGACCAGGAAGGCGACAAAGGCTGCGATGCCGACGGGCAGCTTGGACGGATCGTTCCATGCGCCCCAGTTGTAGCCGCTGCGGAGGCGGAAGAAGCAGTGTTCCTCGAGGAGGATGGCGAACCAGATGGCCACCCAGTAGCCCATCAGGGCGAGGAAATTGGTGAAGATCTCCGAAAGACTGCCGCGGCCGGCTAGCGCACACACCGTGTAAATGATCACGCCGATCGTGTTCCAGATCACGCGCGGGATGAACTCGGCGTAGCGGCCGAGAATCTGGAAATCCACGCTTGACGAGTACGTCGGCGGGATGGTGTTGGCAATCAAGCCCAGCGCAACTACCACCGAGCAGAACTTGCCGAAGCCGTGCAGGGGCCCGAATCCCTCGACAATCAGGGCCCCAGCGCCCCGGTCATACGCAGCTGCGTACTCTGCATGAGCGCCGATCCCGGATGCAAGCCCGATTCCACAGACAAGGGCCATGGTGAAGGAAACCATAAGACCAAAGAAGGTCAGGCCGAAGAGGGCGGACTTGGATGTGTTTTCGGGGTAGTAGACGAAGAAATCGGCCGCCAGGGGCGCGTAGGTGATGGCAGCGCTCACGCAGAGGGAGAAGAAGGAGAGCCGGTTTCCTACAAGTGTGCGCGCATCACCCTGCGATGGGGCCGCCAAATCGAACTTGGACGCAGAAACGCCAAAAAGAATACAAACAACAATCAGTTGAGGGAGGAAGGCAAAGCTATTTCCATGTTTAGTAAAAAAAAAAAAGCCATGACCAAGAAGAGAGTTCCGAGAACACTCACCGTTCATAATAATGGAAAATTTGGATACCAAATGTGGCCACGGCCCAGCTGATAACGGCGATGATTACAATCCCTGAGAGTGGGTGTGTTATGGACAAAGTTGATAAAAAGGCTGGCAGGACCAGAAGGTTTACTGACCGACAGCAACGGACATGCTTCCACTCGGAGAGACTGCCGAGAGGATCTGACCTCCAACAACACAGTCAATCAAGCAGTAGCCGAGCATTTGAATGAGATTAAGAAGCACAATGATCTTGCTGGGCCACCAGCCCATAGAATAGCGCCCAACAGCCTATTGCACGGTGAGTCTATCAGCTCTATACGAAATAGATGCATAAAAGGAATCAGCTGAAGCAGCTGAAGTAGTCTCATACCATAGTTCGGACACCGGACACGGGACCCCAGGTGGCCATCCACGAAGCAACCATGGAGCCTACCACGCAACCGCACACCGCGCACAGCGAAGAGTCCAGGAAGCTCAATCCGTAGACGACAGGACCGAGCATGCCAAGAGTAAGATTGTTCGCGGCCAGATTGATCGAGACCCAGAGCAGGAACGACTGCAGGTACGCGACCCATGTGAGGGTCATCCTCTCCCTCTCGCTCACCCGCTCAATCCCTCTGGCCTCCAGGTTATACTCAACAAGCTGCTGCTCGAAGACTTTGATGTAGGAACCGAGGCGAGAGGTAGCGGGACGGCTACGCCCTCCACTGGAGGGGAACTCGTCATCGTGAGTGAGAACGACCGGTTGTTCCTTGTGGTGAGCGGGGGAGGGGTCATCCACCTCTAGGGTAGAGATTTCGTTTTCTAACGACATTCTGTAGCAGAGGAGTCAGCGACTTCGATACCAAGCAAAGTTGGAAATTGCAAGAAATGACTAAGAGAGGGGGAGGAAAAAAGAAAACCACGCATGAATTCTTTCGCTGGAATTATCCAGATCAAGTTCAACCGTATGATCTCAGAACAGCAGCCGCAGCGAACGCACCCCCCTCCAAACACACTCAAGCAACCTGACTGGCCCAAGGGATAGACATCTAACCATACATATGCGTCCTGTCTGTCCCTTTTGTACCACCAGCTAGGTGCCTGTTGCTGGTGGCGGGGCGCAGCGACTGCCGAACACCGGTCTTCATGCAAGGCGCGATAGTACCTAGATAGCCTTGATCTCTTGACAAAACCAAACTACTTGTCTTCATAGTGGTCCTCGACAGGATAACGCGTGGGAGAGAGAAATACAGGCAGGATAATATCCGATCTGGCTAGCGGGTACAGTCTTGTCAGCTTCTTCTTATCAATGAGTCAAGATCCGGAAGAGGCGTTTCCTGCCCCTCGACAAAAGCGATGGGCAAGACTTTCGTAGAACACAGACCTTTCAAACAGACCAGTTGCCCAGTTTGATTTTTGCAAGTTTTTTGGTCGCCTGACGATGTCTCAGGAAAAATTCGCGGCCGAAGAAAATCGTAGCCAATGTCGGGTAAGAAGAAGGAAAGTTTCTTTCTTCCCTGCATCCTTGACCGCGGGGAAGATGTTCGATCGACTCTAGCCCGTGCGCTCTTCCCGTCGCCCCATATTTTCCCGAGATAAGCTGAGAGAGCGACTTGAAGTGAAGAAGAGGAAGAAGAAGAGATCGTGCACTGGTCTGTTGATACGCCGACTACTGGAATACAAGGTCAGGGAGAGGGAGAGAGAGAAATTGATCACTCGATTGTTCGGCCTGCTGTGCCAGAAGTCCACGGTCAAATCACATAAGGTCCATAGGAGGCCAAGGCAGATAGGAAATAAGAAATAGAGAATAAATAAATAGAACAGGGTGAGACCTTGGGAGAACGACCAGGCGAAACCACTCCCAACTCCATCCAGTGGCTGAAAACGGTCTCAGAAAGAAGAAAGGAAAGAAAAAGTGTCATAACGTGCATCAGGCTCATGAATCGTCAAGGCTCTTCCTTGTGCTCTCTCAAACATTTTTGAAATGTTCCCTTGCATACTGCTCGCATGCCTTGGGAAGCTGTCAGCATCATGGAAATAGAGAATCGGCCATTCTTACTTTTGCAGGCTTGCCAACTTTCTGCCCGATGATTTTCCACTTGTTGGCCTCATATTCTTTGATTGCCTCGCGCAATGCGGTAGACTGCCCGAACTTCTCAGTAACAGGTTGAGACATCGCCTCGATATAAAGCCGCTGCAAGCGTTCATCTTACCTCGTCCTCTGCAAACTCGGCGTAGTGCATATCCTGTGGCCCTCTGTCAGTACTGGTCTATATGTCTCTAGCTTTGACTCACCTTATACCAATGTTTCTTCACGCTCCCTTCGGTTCTGGCAGGGAAGGTCTATATTGGGGCGGTAAGCATCTGATAACACAACAGGGTGATGTATATATATATATATATATATGTATGGTTTACTCCACGAACCTTTGCTATCTCACTCCAGCTGAGTCCAGTATCCCGCATGGTCTTCAATCTCTGTTCCTCCTCTGCAGTCCACGGGGTGTTGGTCCTGGACTTTTTCTTGGGCGCCGGCTCTGGGATGGCCATCGTCACGCCGCCCATCACTTCAGCCGCTGTACCCATGGGCATGACCATTGTCGAAGGTACTCCAGGCGGCGGCGAGGCCCGGCGTTTCCGTGGATTTGGAACTGACATCTGATTTGGAGGCATCGCAAGCCCGTCGAACGGAACGGCTCCTGGAAACGCGCGTAACTGCTGCTGCGCCATGAGATGAGCTGGTGCGGCTGTAGTGGGCAGAGAGGGCTTCATGCGCTTCGAGTTTGGAGGTGCCCTGGTCCAGCAACGGGAAGGAGGAATGTCAGTGGCAAGGAAGCAAAAAGAAGTTATGTGTTGCCTCACGTTTCGAAAGTGAATGGCAGAAGCACATGACTAAATCAGGGTAAGGTGCCTCCGCATTAGGTAACACTTTTCTTGAAGATACAGAGGGCCACGGTGTGTTTGGTGGACGGCTAGGAGTACTTACGACATGGTGAAAGACGTGTGGGCTCCCCAACCAGTCCCTCCCGATTCATCTGCACAAGAACCGCGCTGCTGATAACCTGCTGCTCGAGACACTTTGTCAAAGGGCTCCAGGGTCGAGTAAGAAGATGACTTTCCCCTGTTACACTAGAACTGATGACCGGGGGGTGGAGGACCTCTTCACGGAGGGTGAAAGGTAAATGAGATCACAGGGATGAAAAAGACGAGATGTGAATTCGGAGGAACCTCGACCTCTAGGTACTTGTATATCTATATTATATATATTTATATATATATATATATATAATATATGGAGCGCGTACCTGATTTCTGGGGGGTGGGCGAGATACGGCGATGTACTGGTACTCGAAGGACTGCTATCGCAGAGGTAAACAGAACATAGAAAGCCAGCGTTCAGTGCGGGGGAAGGGTGACTTGAAACTGGCCAGAGAAGATCCAACGTCTAGCGTACAGGAGCACTCCCAGAAGCTGCTTGCCTTTGACTGAGATTCAGAAGCAGAGAGGACTCGATAAGAGAGGTGCGTGTATCGAGGGAAAGACGACTTCTGTACTGGGCTGAGAGCGGGGAAGCAAGCGGCCAGTGTCCAGGGAACAGGGCCGAATAGAAAACACCACAAACCGGGTCTGGACGGATTGTTTCCATGCTTGCTTCGGTACTGGGCGCCTCGTCTGGCCACAGAGACGCGGTTGATTAGGTCGGGATCCCTGTCGCTTTTCGTTTTTACTCTTTCGCAGAGATAAAAAGGGCTCTTTTTCGTATTGTGCCTGCTTATCCGACGCCTCCAATCTCACCACCAAACAACAGCACAAAACCTCGGCCGTTGCTCCCTCAACCCTCGTCGCACGATCTTGTCTCCGAAGTGTTCGACGTCGTCGTTTCCCGGTGGATACTGCTATTGTGGTTATTCTCTTCTAGGAATATTCTACGCGACAACCGTGATGGGATAACAATAGCTCATGGTTTCCAAGCTGTCCACAGGACGCTCGTATTTACCCATCAGGCTGACAGGTAGTTAGGTATACTCCGTAACTAAGGTAGTTACCAGGAGGTACCTACTACGTATACTGCATATATATATCGAATCCTCTCAGGGTCCGGTTTCAAACATGGATGGACCCATGGGGATTCAATCGGTGATGGGTGAGTATTGTTCAGTTCTGCTGCTACTACTTTATTCCTGACATTATTACTAGCTTTTATTACCCCGCCGATATGAGTATAACGTCACCAAAATCGCATCATCGTCAAGCCCTCCTCTGTACATCACTTGGCTTATAGTAAACATGAGAAATGGGGACTGGGGATCTGCCTATTAGGATCGCCCTACGGTCTGGCCATACTGTCGCGCTCCTTCGGTTCCGACCTGCGCATGCAAACATGGCCAGGGTGTGGTTTTCCATGAAATGAAAAGGCTGGCGAGACTCTGGCCACTCATATTGCCTCGTCCGAGGTAAATTCGCACTCCCATTTCAAGCACTGGTTCAAGATTGCCGAGATCCAACCGTATATCCTTGCTAGCTGCAGAGAGCGGCCCTTCTGTCTACTAGGTACTGGAAGTTTTCTGATAAATCCCACTTAACAGTCCGGATTACCTATTAAATGACTGCATTTTGTGTTCCTTGAATGCTTTATGACTAGCAGGATAATTAAACAAGATAAATTATAGGCTGAGAGGAAAGTATAGGATCAAAAGAAGGACATACAGCTACTGTAGTTAATTATAATAAACAGCCCGGAGGAATGCCGAAGTATATAATTCCGAGTCCGTTTGTAGACCAACACGTTTCCTATATGCAGTTTAAGCTAGAAAATCTGTATATATACTAGCTACTCTTCCCAAAATATACCCAACACTGTGAAATAAATAATTTATTTCCTCGCACTTCACTCAAGTCGTATTTAGTGATTTTAAGTGACTCGTTCTGGAAAAGAGTGACATCACATGACTGTCGTTATCGAGATAATGGATCCAGGAGGCTCTCGGCTTACGCAGCTGGACCTTTCAATACCCCAGCCACGTTTCTCGTTCTATTTGATGACTAGGAAGACGCTTCTATCATTGAAAGAAAATATCTTGAAGACGTCTGCTTTATCCTGTCAAAGCAACAGGGGGTCTACACTCGATACCAAGGGCTGAGATCCACTCTGCGTCCATGGCGGTAGCCTAAAGCCTTGTCAACACAACAGCTTCTCTTCATACTCTCTTCTAACCCTACAACCATGAACATCTTTCGCATCCTGGGCGATCTGGCCCATATCTCGTCGAAATGCATTCTTATACTGGCTATCCACCGAAACAAGAGCGCAGAGGGTGAGTTGTTCGTGTGTTTTGTTGTTTTTGATCTCGGGGGCATTTGCTAACAATGTGCGTTTTCCCTTGGCTAGGCGTTTCGCTCCTCACCCAACTCCTCTATGCCCTTGTGTTTTTGAATCGGTACATCGAGTTGTTTTTGTTTAGATGGCATGACAGCACCTGGAACATCTTCTTCAAAATCTTCTACATTCTCTCGTCGATCTACATCATCGCCTTGATGATGAAGGTCTATCCGCGAACAAGGGAGAGGGAGAAGGCGTGGAAACTGGCCATCTGGTCTGTGGGTGGGTCGATAGTGCTGGCTCCCATTGTACTCTGGATCTTTTCTTCAGAATATCCCCGACACTGGTTTACTGAGGTGAGTGACTTCATCGGGATCCTGCCCCAGAACTCTAGAAACGGCTCGCTGAATGAATGGGGGAAACTACTACAGACAACCTGGTCATTTTCGATCATCCTGGAATCCGTCTGCGTGTTGCCGCAGCTCCTTCTTCTGCGCCAGACAACCGTCCCGACAGTGATCGACTCCTACTATCTCGTAACACTAGGTTCGTATCGGGCGCTGTACATCCTGAACTGGCTGGTGCGAGGATTCGGTCCCGAACATTTCTGGGACCCCGTTGCCGATATCTTCGGGGTGGTGCAGACCGCGTTCTACGTCGACTTTGCCTGGGTCTATTATTCCCGGCAGCGCGTGAAGCTCCGCAACGGCGGAATCGTCGATTCCGAGGATTTGCGCAACAGCTGGCTAGTAAATAAGGTGTTCAGCTTCCGAGCTCGACGCAGCACCGACGAAGAAGAACAACTCCATACCGATCATCAAGGAGACGAAGCTGACAGCCATTCCCGGAACAACCGCTGGGGCGCAAGAGGCGTCTCGATCGCAGCCGATGATACCCTCACCGACCATGATCGGAACAAGGCAGCTCCTCGAAATGATACTCTACAAGACATCTTCGAAGACGAAGATTCCGGGTCCGATGAACCCGGTCACTCGATTGTGGCAGGGCCATGATCGCGACAAGACCGCCAGGCACCTCGGGTAACACACCACACCTGGAGAACCCCGAGCTGGCGGCTTTGTCTTTTTTTTTCTTGGTTTTTTTTGCGATATTTATCTATTGCGACTCTTTTTTTCTTTTTTCTTTTTTTGGTTTTGGCAGTGCAACCTGGTGTCCCTTTTTGGTTCTCGGGTGGGGGGCATTGTACTCTATGATACCTTGGGTCGACGATTGCGATGAAGGCGCAGTTTGCTCAACTGATCCAAACAGTTCTATCTTTGGAAGCAAGAAGGAAATGAATACCAAACATCCGGTGTCGCATTAATTGTAGAAGTGGAATAAATTGTCCCTGGCCTGGTCTGAAGTCAGGGTACCGGCCGCCTTCATTTATATTTGGAAGTCTACCGTTTCAAAAGAGGCTCTAAGCCTTGCTGCGCCATAACCTCGCCTCGCTGTCGGCAGTCAGCACTCAATCGACACTATTGAGCTGGAAACAGCTATTGGGCATCGGAATGTGAGATCCGTGAGTGTTTTCATCACTTCTCAAGACCTGTGCTACATAGACGAGCTGACTATACAGAGTACCTATTCAGAGTATGGAGGACTACCTAGATAACTAACCGCTTCTAGTTAGCCATTACCACGTGACCTTTTGTCAATTTGATTCCACTTTGGGCCTAGCCTCGTTAAGCCTTATTAATCTGGCAGCCAGAAAGACCAACAAGACTCCTTCCACCGACCAGCATTAAGCGCCGTTTTCCTGCTCCACCGTGCAGTGGCTCTGGACCGAAGCGCTTAAATTGCAGCGCTGCAGCGAGACACGTGGCGGTGGTAGTGTATCTTTTCTGTTTTCTATTGTACGTTGTTTCTGGCGGTTCACCGAGGTAGTAGGTTGTCCGACAGTAACTAACTAGTTAACTAACTACGGAGTACAGTACCTAGGTGGTCTTTACCTGATGGACTCGATGGGTCACTGCATTACAGGTCGAAGAATCTCGAGCGTTTGTACGGGAAGTAATCAAAAGAAAAAAAGAAAAAAAGGCGCTGGTGGGTTGGAGGGAGAAAATATCCTTTGTTTACAGCCCGATGCATATAGAAAAGGGCCTATTGATGGCTAATTTACCGACTCCGCGTTCTTGGCTCCTCTTCCCGATACAGGAAAGGAGGAAGGAAACGAGTCAATGGACCTTGGAGCTGCCCGACAAGCTGTCAGTCAACCTCAAGCGCTAACCCAATGGCCATCATTTGGTACAGACTCTCTAGTCTCCCCTGCACTCCCAGATCGTCGGGACCATCGTCATTTCCCTACTCATGGCACTATCTTTGTGGGCCTGGGAACCGGACAGGCTGAGCCCCCAATGATTTGGGGGCTAGAATGGACTGAGGTCCCTCCCCTCCACACGCCCCCTCCAAGCCTTTGCTAAAGCGGCTCACTCCGGAGTTATAGCTCATCTGCGAACGATGGGCAAGCGCTTAAATACATTCTATCTTCAAGTCTGAACCTGTGGTTTTCAGCATGTCGGCGCGGCACAGTAATGGCTGGCAGTATCCCCCCCTTCTACCGAGCTCTCGGAGCCTGTCGCAAAAAGCTTCATGCTACCGGGCCTGCCTTGCAAGGCACTCTGTCTCTTTATTGACATTTACTTGGCAGTTGTTCGAATTGGTGCTCCACAGCAAGTGCATCTCGTTGCTCTTCTCTCTTGTCCATCTGCATGCGGGCTATTGATCCTTCAGGCGGAGTACGCTGTGTTCCCTCTTTCTTATAGATACATAAACTTCGGATATACCCATCTTTTGGTCTCCCCTCCTTCCATACGAACTTGTAAACCCAAAGCTTTCCGGGTGTCGCCATCGTGCATTTCTATTGAACAATTACCTACCTGTGTTACGAGAGAGTGTTTCATCTTCGTCCCCTTTCAGGCAATCGGAGAGTCCTTCCAATCAAAGCGTGCTCTGCGTGCTCCTATTAGCTTGCTTCATGTTCTCTCGAGCCCCGTCTTCATTCGTGGGTACAATGTCATTTGGTCATGGAGGTGCTTCTGCGCCTGGCGATGGAATGGACGAGTTCTTGAGGGATCTGCAAACATCCTGGGGTGGTGTTCCAGCAGTATGGCCGTTTGCTTCCCTCGGAGACGCTACCCGCTGATTGAGTCCTTTTTTGCATCTATAGTCTTCTTACGTGGGCGTCAGCCTTCCGTACTGCACGGGTGCATTTCCTTCTACCTCTGTCTTGACGCCGATCAGTCTTCCAGATAGTTCCTTTGTCAATGCCCGGCCCAGTCCTGTTTTAAGTCACCACTCTCAGGACTACCAATTCCAACATATCAATGAACCGGCAGCGCCCCTCGGGCTGGGCATCACCGCTCCGCTCCCCAGTGATTTCCCCAGGACCGTGACCGCTGGCTTGAGCTTCTCACAGGAACGTATCGAGTTCGCATCAAATGAAATTGCGCCTGAATATGCCCAATCGCCTCCGGCCAAGCGAGTCAAAAGAACCACAGCGAGAGAGGCACCGATCTCAATCCTTCCACATCCGGAAGGACTCCAGCGTCTAGAACAACAACGGCGACAAATCCAGACACGAAAGCAGCAAACGCCACGTCCGCGGGCCCCAGGGCGAAACCGCAGAGACCCCCAGGCGGAAGAAGAAGATGCCTTTGTTGAGAACCTACGTGAGCAGAACAAGGCCTGGAAAGTCATCCGGGAGATGTTCTGCGAGAAGTTCAAGAAGGATGCGACTGAGGCCCGGTTGCAAATGCGTATGCTTCGCAGAAGGAAGGACCGTGAAGCCCGGTGGGATGAGCATGATGTGAGTACGTTTATCGCCATATCGCCGGATGTCAAACCCAATTGTTGACCCCTCATGTTAGACCCGGGTGCTCATGGAAGCCCGTGATTATTGGGAAAGCGAGAAGTACGAGTTTATTGCGCAGAAGGTAGGTTTATCCTTTTCTGTGATACACCCAGAGTATGATTAAATACTAAAGACAGTGACTATAGATGAGAAACTTGGGTGCTAGGCAACCCTATACTGCGCAACAATGTGAAGCCAAACTCCGGCATCTGGATGCTAGACAAAACCACGAGCGTTTAGATGTATCGCTGCCTCAGATACACGATTCTCCACGTCGAAGAAAGCGAGTTCTCCTCCCCCCAATCATCCGAAGCCCAACAGGCAGAGCGGAAATCTAGCTACCCTTTTATTGACGACCCACGGTAATGATTTCTATTTTATATCAGGATTTCAAGAGCAGATTTTGCTTATCTATTTTATTCACTTCTGGGGGGTGGGGTTATCTATCAACGATGGTCCTTGATGGACCCTTATTACTATCTACTAGGCAGGATTTAACTAGGTTATCTTCACTTCAAATGCACATCTCCCAGAAAGCAGCGGACATTAGACTTAGACTCGTCGCTTAGCCTGCTAATCTGATTCGTAGAGTCCTTTACTCAGGTACCACAGATAGGTATTAAACCTGGTATACCTTACTACATACTTTACTATCTAGGTACCTAGGTAGTATGCAGATAGCCGCCAGCTAAATCCTAGCAGCAACGATAACCAATCATCCGATGCAACCCTAGCTCTCTCACTTGGTCTTAGGTGCAGGTACGAGGTAGGACTAGAGAAATGCGGGTAGAGATTCCGTCATCTATTGAGGGGAGGTTCTATCAAGATGTGATCCCGGTCTGTTGAACTGACTCGTGTCTGTTCTAAGACATGCATGATGCGGAAACCCGAGGAGTAAGGATATCCAATACACGAAAGAGGGACTTGGACTAGTTTAATTCAATATATCTTGCTTTTAATTATTTTTTCCCAATCTATTACTCCGTATATCATCAGGGTGCCTATCACAAAGTTTGCTCCAAGAAAAACAAGGCTAAAGCCAACAAAAGAAAAAGACTAGTAAACAGCCGAGGATTGGCCATTGGAAACGACCATCCCTGCAGTGACAACGGGCGGGCTGTCGGTGTTATCTTCGTCGGAATCAAAGTCCTCATCGTCTGGTAAGGGGAAAGTGGTGAGGGCGGCGATACCGCCGAGGCCGTCGAGGCGCTTGCCGCTCTCGTGGTCTGAGCTGAGGATGCGGACCTCTCCGCCCTCGATGTCGCGCACGCGGTCGACGAGGGAGACCCAACGTTTACGCTGGGCAACTTCCTGGGAGCGGAACAGCCTGTTGGAGATGATGAGGATGCCGCCGCCGCGGCCGACAGCGCCCTGGTCGACGGCCGACTCCACTTCGCGCATGCCGTACGTCGCCCGGTTGGTCTCCTTGCGAAGCTGCTCGAGAAAGTCGTCCATGAGCCGCGTTTCGCGCGCGTACTTGGTGTCGGCTAGGATGGTCTTCACGGAGGGGGACTGCAGCACTTCCGAGAGGGAGTGGAGGTAGCCCGATGCAGAGTGGACGACCACGATGCTGGGGAGAAGCCGCTTGAGCGCCGGCATTGTCGTTGACGCCACGCCCTGGATGTGTTTCTGGAAGCCCGTGGCCACGAAGCCGGGCGAGGCCAGAAGGATTGGCTTGACGGGGTCGTTGCCCGTGAGCGAGGTGGTACTCGTGTTGAACTCGAGTTGGCGTAGCAGCGTATCGAGCGTTACTTGGTAAAATTTGGTCATCCCCTATTTAGTTTCGATTAGTTTTCCCCTGTGTGGTTTTTCTTTTTTTTTTTTTTAAAAAAAAAAAAAAAGGGAGGTAACAACCTTATCATGATCACTCCCTCCGGATCGCTTCCGAGGGACCGACATCTCTACTTTTTGCTTCAAGATGGTCTGGAATTGTCCGATGAAGCAGATATGGGCTAATCCTTCCTGCATCACCACCGCAACTGCCTCTGCACGCCTCTTCCCGCCTTCATCGACGGCATCCTTGAGCATCTCGACCGCGATGCTGTCCCAGCCGACACCCTCTCCATTCGCACCGACTTCCTTCTCGAGCGTGAAATTCCGGTTAAGTTCGAGATCGAGTGTGTGAAACTGCCCGATCTTGGTGTGTTGTGTCTCGTTCATAATCTGTCCCGCTACATGCAGCTGCGAGCTCTGCGCGTCAAAGTCAAGGTTCTTGACCCGGATCTCCAGCATCAGATGAACCCGCAACGAGCTTGTTGACCCTGTGTCCTGGGTTGTCGTCACACGCCTGACTGCACTCGCCTTTAAAAGATCTCCCGGCCGGATTAAGTTGTATGCATGCCACTGTTGTTTTGCGAGACGGTTCAGCATGCGTCTATTTACCTAACAGTAGGATAACTAACTACCTACCATGTCTTCTGGCTCTTCGGGACATAACGTGACGGTTCCCGAGCCGGTCGGCTCGATCCGATTCTTGACCAGACGCATCTTTCCTTCTCTCAGTCTCGTCGTGAAGCATAAAAGGAGGGGTTCAATAATTCTTGTATGCGGTCAAACTTGACGGCGGGACTTCGTCTTGATTGGGACTAGCGGCTTGTCTTATCGACAGCACCTTTGCCTTGTGAGGGGTAACTCTTTCTACTATGAAGAAATCAGTTCAAATCAAATTCTCATGAGGTTTTCCCTCGAAAAGTCCTCATTATATGTTTTGATCAATGTAATTGATATTATCAGAACTGCTGGGGGCGATCGGTCGACTCTTCGCAGTGTTGTTGAGAGTCGAGACTATTCCAGCGTCATTTTGGACTCTATTGATCCAAATATGATCCACAATAACGACAGCCCAGGCACATTTGTCTCCACTTCTTGACCATATTATTATTAAGCTATCGGCGAAATTATGTGTTGCAGGCAGTCGGAAGTTGGCATTGACTGGTTATATGCGGAGAGGGGTGGGGAGATAAAAGGGAAGCCTTTTTAACGAGACCCGTACTTCTTCTCTTTCTCGCATCATATCGTTTCTACTGCTTTTCGACTACCACGATATAGCCATGGCCCCTGTTTCGATTCAGACCACGTACAAGCTAAACTCGGGATACGAGATCCCAGTTGTTGGCTTTGGAGTAGGTAGTTTTCGCTTTGCTTTGCTTGGAGAGGGGTCGTTGCACCTATCGTCTGATCTTGGCTAACGTGGTGTTTTCTGACCGCAGGTTTATCAAACGTCTGTCAGCTGTCCTGCTTGTGTGTTTATTCAGTGGCTGATTTGTATATAGGCCTACTGATGTTGCCGAGAAGGTGACTTTGAAAGCCTTTGAAGTCGGATATCGTCATGTAGGTCTTTGTCTGGGCCTTGCCTCAACGTTGGCTAATGAATTTTTACAGGTCGATTGCGCCAAGGTCTACGACAATGAAACCGAATGTGGTGAAGCTATCCGTAAATCAGGACTGGACCGGTCTCAGATCTTTTATACGACCAAGGTTCCTCGGCAATCCCAGGGTTATGAGACAGCCAAGGCGGCCATTGAACAAAGCATTGCGGCGGCGAATGTTGGTTATATCGACCTGTACGTGATAATACAATGGCTGTGCATCAGCCCCAGCATAAAGCGATATCTGATGGGATTCTAGGATTCTGATTCATGCACCTCACGGTGGCAAGGAGGCTCGACTGGGCACCTGGCGCGCTCTTGTCGAGGCCCAAAAGGCCGGCAAAGTCCGTTCAATCGGAGTTTCCAACTACGGCATCCAACATCTAGAGGAGCTGGAAGAGTACATCAAAAGCGGCGGTGGCGGTGAGATCTCTGTCGGCCAGTATGAGATCCACCCCTGGTGTGCCAGAGAGGATATTGCCGAGTGGCTCAAGCAGCGAAACGTCGTTGTCGAAGCATACTCGCCTCTGGTCCAGGCGGAGCGTATGAAGGAGCCTGTCCTTCAAACTCTGGCGCAGCGTTACAAAAAGACCCCAGCCCAGATTTTGATCAGATGGAGTTTGCAAAAGGTATGTCTGAATGGTCCAGGTTTTTGGATTCCCGGCATTGGACAAAACTAACACACTCTGAAGGGATACGTGCCTCTCCCCAAATCTGTGACGGAATCCCGCATAGTTGAGAACTCGCAAGTCTTCGACTTTGAAATTTCAGAGGAGGATATGGCCAGTCTGAATACCGGCGTGTACGCACCCGTCTGTTGGGATCCGGTCAGGGAGGTGAAGATTTAGATGGGCGTTTCGTAATTCCAACCTCGATGCTACAAAAAGCTCAGTACTTTCAAGGCAGTTTCACGCACTTATAAGATATAACATTCTCTTATCAATAAAGAAAATTAATTTACCAATATATTGTAGTCCACAAAAATAAATACTGAGATTTTCTTTGTTTAATTTGATATATTGCTTTATTGCCATCCCTAAG
Source organism: Penicilliopsis zonata CBS 506.65 (assembly GCF_001890105.1). Taxonomy (NCBI): domain Eukaryota; kingdom Fungi; phylum Ascomycota; class Eurotiomycetes; order Eurotiales; family Aspergillaceae; genus Penicilliopsis; species Penicilliopsis zonata. The sequence continues at coordinate 2,239,512 of NW_019208911.1, forward strand.
TTACACATCCCATCAATTATATCCCTTATTTCTATTAATGCTATGGCATACATTATGATACATATATTAGGGGATTTATATTAACTATTTAATCTATTTCTATCATGACCACGCAGTTTTAAGGCGCGAAACCTGGTATAGGGGCAGGGAAGAAGCATAAGCCTGAAGATCTGCCCTTGCAGAACATCAGCACTTTAAAGGCTTATAATAGACTTAATATAATGCCTAACTATAAATAAAAGATTAAGAATGTAAAACATGCTGATTGTTATGTAGTTTCATGGGCTCATGAATTCCAGGCCAAAAGTCCAGATGACTAGAGACTCTCTTAAGGTCATCGCGCGTCGGTATTTTCTCTTTTTTTCTTTTTCCATGTTACTATTCAACGTTCTAATCTGATATCTATTATTTAGTGATCAAAACTAGCGCTCTACCGTGTCTATCGCGACAAAACTAGGACATACTGAGGCGGCTCTTTCAACAGAGGTTGAGGACAATATATATCTGGCTGAGCTCGAAATGGATGCTTAAAGATACCGAAGATGCATTGATAAGGATGATCCACTGGAAATATTGGATAGAGAGAGTACTATTCGAAAGCAAAAATGGCTGTAGCATCAGTGGTGTAATGGTTAGCATTGTTGCCTTCCAAGCAATAGATCCTGGTTCAATTCCTGGCTGATGCACTTTCTTTTTGCTCTGGAGTCTGGATTATAGCATAACTAGCACCGTGAAAAGGTCTATAATATCTACTACTATAGATGGCTGTAGTGATCATTTGTAATAGATAGATAGACTTAGACTAGAAGAATATTTTTTGATAATAAATAAATATTAAATAATATTTAATGTTTATATTTATTATTGCTGTTTTTTAACCTCTATATCAGGTACTCTGTACAGGTATAAATAAATAAATACCCCTCTATTTGTTTATCGCGTTATCAGCTATGCAACAACATAATTCCGGCCATCGAACAAACAAGTGTGGCTCAACCGTGAACTCCTTTCTTTCCCTCTCCCTGCTCTGGGAGCCATCCACCCCTGAGATCCTTTTGTTCGAGGGAAACGAAAAGGACCATGCCCGACCAGCCGCGGCGTATCATCCTAGAAAAGTCACGGACTGTCCGTCGGCGGTACCAACGGTCCAACAAGCGATTCACCTTCACTGCGTCACAGCTCAGACGGATCGAGCGCGAAGAGGAGCTAGAGAACCGAGCGAAGAAGCTGCGAGAGAAGGAAAATCGGCGGTTAGAGAATAAGAAGAAAAGGGCCGAGAAGGATGCCAAAGCGCGCGAAGAGCGAAAGAAACTGGGCCTGCCCGATCCCGAAGCCCTCCGTGTACCATCCAGCCAGCCTCTGCTCTCGAAATTCCTCGCCCGACCGAAAGCCGCATCGCCGCAGGTAGATGAATCAAACGAGGAAACCGTGGATTTGGACTCAGGGTCCGAGACCGAAAAGGAGGACTATTGCAGTACAGAGGAGGAAGGGGAAGGGGAAGCAGATAAAGAAGCAGGCCCTGCCGCATATTTTGGTCTTGAACCCAACGATCCAGCGAAGGATGCCGAGGGTGATAATAGCGACCTTGAGTTTTCACAATGCTCAATCTTCGATAATGAAATTTTACTTGTCGATGAGGCTACAGTGCTGGGCGATCTAGACACCGCGAAGGGTACAAGACCGGTCAAGCTGCCAGAGTATCCTGCACGGAAACCTGCCTCGGCGCTCAATAGTTCTTTCCGTGACGATACTGCCCTTTTGATCGAACAAATGGACGACTACGAAGAGTTCGATGTTGAGGAAGACTTCGAGCAAGAGCTCCTGAAGATCTCGACCCAGGCGACTTGATGCGATGCGAACAATTAAGCCATACATAATCCTGGGGGGCCCTAGTATATACTGCCCGCTCGACCCCTCTGCTTTCGCCTACCTCAACGACAGTCCCCAACAGTCGGGTTCGAGAGAGTGTCGATTAACGTGTCAGTGACTGCATAAAGACAAGGCCACAAGATGTTCGTTCGACTGCATCTCAACGGCAGTCTCCACGGCAGTTTCTGTCTTGACCGAGAGATTTGATAGCGGTCCAAGGCCGCGTCTACTGTCCACTATCCAGGTTCGATTCGCCTCACATCTCCCACCGGTATGTCTGCATCCATATTGGATCTCCGGTGAAAGCAATCGACGTGAATTGGCGAATGACCAACGCCATTAAGCCATCTTCAAGAGCCGTAATGCCGGATTCCCGTGCCAAGATCAAATCCCATCCTCATCTCCTGCACGAAATGTGCACACTGCACACTACACAGTGGTCATGGGACGACCCAGAAGATTTCCGAAGTCATGGATGGGTAAATATTTAAGTATTTGGTGTTTTGGTGCTTACATATCCACCGCAGCCGACCCGTCGGGTGCTGTTATCGATAGATCCGTGATTTCGGATATGTTCCTCTTCCGATCTAAGATACGCTTGTCGAGGTACTATTTCTCTTGGTGGTATTTTTTTTTTTCTGGGTTTGATTACTCTTGCAAAGAATGGAAGATCCAGGATCCAATGAAGAGCAATTGGTTATTTTGAAGGAAGATTCAATGATACGAAGCATCCGATTGACAACCCAGCAGATCTCCAGGTATCTTAACTACCATCTACTCCTATCATGACAGCTAATGGTGGGGTTCTGCCAAGCACTTTATCGGAACGACGTCAGTGAATGGTTAGAACGAAGTATAAAGCTCCAGTATGATAATTGATTATGTACCTTTACCTGCTTCTTATCTATTAGTTCTGGTAGGTACGGGAGTACTTAGTTTTAACCAACCATTTAACTTGAAATTCTCTCTCTGATAAAAAATAAAGAAGACAGATAGAATCCAAGACGTACGTACAATAATCAACATGCCGTTCATTGAAGTCAACCACCACCGTCTTCACTACCATGACTCGCATCCCACCGGCCCCCCCCCAGGCGGACAGACCCTGCTGCTCATCCACGGGCTGGGCTCCTCGCAGAACTACTACTTTCCTATCCTGCCGTATCTGACGAGCAAACACCGCTGCATCGCGCTAGACACCTACGGCTCCGGCCGGTCCGCCTACACGGGGCTCGAATTCGACATGACCGCCCTCGCCGCGGACGTGGCTGCCGTGCTCTCCGTGCTGGGCGTCACGGCCGCCATTGTCGTCGGCCACTCGATGGGCGGACTGGCGGTTACATATCTGGGGTCTCTGTACGCGGATTTGATTAAGGGGGTGGTTGCTATCGGGCCGACGCATCCATCTGATGCGTTGGTATCTGTTATGACGAAGCGGGCGGAAATAGTGGCAGAAGGTACTTCTCTCTGCCATAAAAATATTATAACCTTTTTGATAATCCAGTGAGCTGATTTTTTTTTCAGACGGCATGGAATCAATGGCCAATTCGATCCCCGAAGCGGCAACAGGATCCAAAGCCACACCGCTCCAGAAAGCGTTCATTCGCGAACTGATCCTCTCCCAGAATCCAAAGGGGTATGCGACTCTGTGCCGGTTGATCGCCTCGGCCGCACCGGGCGAGTACGCGGCCATCCGGGCGCCGTTCCTGCTCATTGCGGGCGAGGAGGACAAGTCTGCCTCGCTGGCTGGATGTGAGTATCTGTTTGAGCGGGTGGGAAGTGCGAACAAGAAGATGGTGGTCCTGGAGGGGGTGGGCCATTGGCATTGTATTGAGGCCAACGAGGAGGTGGGTGGGTTTATTGCTGATTTTGTTGATAATTTAGCCTGAAGAAGGATATCACTACTAGAATAATTGAATAGAACTACTATCTAACTGGGAGATAGAGAGTATGGATGAAATCTTGATACTTTTATTTTATATACATTCTAAAACTATGCACGGGCTAGTCTCACATCATAGGTCAGCTCAAGGCCAGCTTGAGGATCACCCTGTCGCGGCACAAAATCGACAATCAACGAGTCCTTGACGGCAAAGACCGAGTCGTTGGTCAGGTAAGGGTCTTTGCGGTCGAAGATTTGCGTCGTGAGCGGCCTGTACCCTTCATACGTAGCCTATGCAATTAGCAAGAATATAAAAAAGTGGATATGACGCAAATCTTACAATGATGTGGATATGAGCAGGGCGGAACGGGTGTCTGTCCATGAGCTGAAGGAGCTTTCCAGCAGGTCCTAACCAGTTAGTATAGATCAAAATCAAAGGGAACGAAAGAATTGATTGACATACCATCATAAGGAACAGGATAAGGCGTCGGCCGTAAGCAGTAGAATGAGTAGTGCCCCTCCTCGTCCGTGCGAAACTTGCCACGCAGGTTGAACTCGATCTGTTCCGGGTCCTGCTGCTCGTATAGCCCGTTGGTGGAGGCCTGCCACACCTCGACGGTGGCTCCCACAAGGGGCTTCTTGGTGACAAAGTCCATCACCTGGCCGTGCATAAACGCCATCTCACCCCCCTTGGCGCTGGTCACGACAATGCTGTCCCCGTTGTTACGGAAGGGTGTGTCGGCGCGGAAGAAGGGGCCAAGGATTGCCGTCGCGGTGGGAGCGTCTGCGGCTTCTTCGGCGAGCTTGAAAGTGATTTCATCAACGAGACTGACAGAATTAGTATGAGAAGTACGAATAGTATCTGGAAGCATTTCAAAGTCTTTGAAAAAAAAAAAAAAGAAAGTGACGTACGATTCCAATCCAATCACATCACATACAAGCTGGCCCTCGTTGCGGACGTTGTCGCTCATCTGCCCTGCCCAGTTCAGGAGTTTGACGCCCGCCATCCACTCGTCGACGGTCAGCTCGTTCTCCCGGGCAAAGTCATGGACATGCTGGATCAAGCCGGCCATGAGCTTGCGGAACCGGGGCTCCGTCTTGGGCCCCATTGCGTTGATGACATTGTTGGTGAAATTGGGATCGAAACGATGAGTCGCCATGTTGATTGAGGAGGAATAGTGATCTGTACAAGAAAAAGAAGAAAGAGAAAAAGACAGTTTTATAGATCAAGAGCGACAGCCAGCGTCATACGACGGGGGATTTATATTGGCCATGGGCCTGTCGGCGATTGCTAATGCGGCACCCCAGACGGAGGAGAGAAAAAGACCCCGCAAAACCGCGTCGGAAGCTGGACTCCGTTAATGAGGGACGGGCTTCGGATGCGGAAGGTAGGCCATCGGATGTCGTCGGATTGGTCGGACAACTGCTTTCTTACACGCAGTAGTTACGGAGAAAGACAGTAGGCGCAAGGTACTACTATTAGCCAGTCATGACTGGACAATTAAACTAACTAGTCAGTGTCCCCGATGTTTGTTCTTCGGGGGTGGTCTGCTCGTCAGCGACTCCGGCAGCTGCTGCACTTCCCGCCCCTTCTCCCATAGGATCCCCAGGCCTTTTCTCCTCTCCACGACGACATCCACAAACTCCAGGGGTACAAATTTACGCTGCTGGGATTCGTGTTTCCCCGTCTCGGCGTTGCTGGCCGGCATCCCCTCGCTGAGAATGACGTCATTCTCGCTCCGCCAGAAGGGACACCCCGCCGCCAGCGCTTTCTTGAGATTGATATATACCAGCACGGGAGCATCCCGCCGCATACCCGAGATCACCTGCGGCTCGGTGGGGGTTTCTTCTTCTCCTCCTTCTTCCTCCTCCTGCGGTGTTGATGATATGCTGGCAAGCACAGACTGCAGTGACGGGCCAACGGCGAAGTGAACATGGTTGCGTCCCATACACCGTAGTCCCCCCGACTGCATGATTGCTACCCAGGTGGCATGGTATGTCCCGTGGACGACGGTGGTGGGTAGTCTCGCCTCGTCGGCCAGCGACAGTCGTTCCAGGAATGCCGCGGCGTCCACGCTCTTGATACTGTGGCCCTGGGTAGCGCGGATCAAGAAATGCGAAGGATCGGGATCTTGTGCCGAGAGTGCGTTTTGCGTAGCCGTCTCTCGCTCGGTCTCCTCCTCGTCTATTACAGCAGCAGCAGCGGGGGACTCAACCGGCGTAGAGGGAATGTGTAAAAGGGCGAACCGCTTTTTATCCGATGATGACACCGCGGTCAGGATCTCGGGAAATGTCACTTGGAGAGATTTCAGCCGTTGGCACTTCATCTGTAGTTCTTTTTTTCAGTTACGAATCCTTGTTACACTCCTTCTTCCCTTTCCCAAATCAAAGTGGGTGTCTTACCACCTCCGTCACATTTGCATACCCCCGCGTATCGAGTTTGAGACCCTCCTCCTCTGCCGAGTGCCGGAGCAGCTTGCTCAGTGCCTTGGAGATGCTCACTTCGCGGTTATCTTCGCGCCTCTTTCCGTTTCGTGTGCGGGGAGGCATCGTGCGGGGTACTAATAAGTCGTGTCGAAACGGAATTCTATCGAGAGAAAGATCGAGGGAAACGGAGAAGTTTACAGTCCACGGCACGGTTAATTCGCAAGCCTGTGCTGGGTGTTGAGAGCCGATCGGAAGGTGGTCGTTGTCTTGTCTTTTTGAAGCTCTGACTGAGTGACTCAACTAGACTCGTATTGGGCCAATTGTGGACTCCGACTGATTCCTCTGGTGAGCTGGTCAGTAGCTTCAAAGAATAATCTAGTCAGAGTGAGAGTAGTTGATGGTTAAATGGTAAGAGACTTAATAAATCAAAATAATGGATTGGTTGGCAGAGTTTTTGTTTTTCTTTGGTTTATATGAAGGCGGAGGAGGGAGCTTTAAACTATGTAAAGACAATTCTTGACTATAACAACATAATAACTAATCATTAATTAATCTATACAAATGGGTATAATAACTATACAGCGGGACTATCTAAGAGTGTTTTCTTTTCTTTTTTTTTCTCCCCCGTACGGATAGATCTACCGATCACAAATACAGTTGCATTCTGCCACAGGGCAGACTCTGTGCTTCTGGAACCACTCGCGGGCATGATGGGCATGGAAGCCATGGTTGCAATTGATGCAGAAGACCATAAACCGACGCAGAAGGTCCTCTTCGCTGGGCTTTCGATGCTCCTGCACCTGGGCCGCGTCAGCAGCGATGCTCGCACGCGCTGACGGGTCAGGCGCCCCGAGCCACAGGGTGCACACTCCGCAGCGAGGCATGTGGCGGTAGCACTTGGGGCAGATGGTGCCGGCCTGCACACCTGCGGCACCCAGAGGGTTCCCTGTTGTGTGGTGAACCGTCTCAGTCGTGGCAGGACCGGCACCCGCCTTGGAGCCGAGCGAGGCGGGGGAAACGGTAGGGTCCTGCTGGCTGAGGGGTTTGGCGCAGTAGCTGCAGGTCAGGCTGACCTGCTGCGGCGGCGGGCTGACAAGTTCGCGGCCGTCCCAGGTGACAGCGAACTTGCGGCAGCCGACGTCAAAGCGAGCACGCTGCATCTGGAGTTTCCAGGCGTGGATCTGCCAGCGGTACGTCTCGCGCCAGGCCTCGAATTGTGCCCGGCTCGGCTCGTCATTGATGAACCGGGGGACTGTGTGGCTCATGGCCAAGACGGGGGTTTGGACATCGTTGAATTTCTTGATATACGACTGGAAGAGCGCCATGGCGGAGTGGCCAAGTCCTGTTAGGACCACGCCTTCGATACTGCCCTCACGGGTGGCCCGGAAAGTCGTGTCGTGGAGGTAGGCGCTGAGGTCTTCGTCTGGCAGCCAGCGCAAAGCGACCTCGACGCGGTACTTGAGCGGCAAAGTGACTTCCTGGAGGACGGACTTCCAGTCGCCCTTGCTTACCAGCGCCAGGATCGCTCGTGCATAAGGGTCGGTAAGTTCCTTGGCAATCTCCGCGCATGTCTCCTCCCAGTCCAAATCGGTTTCACCTTTCGTGGCGCCGGCAATGGCCATGGCGAGGAGCCGGTGAGCCTGCGTCGCTTCGTTGCTGCGCAGTGCAGAGTATGCGAGTCGGGCTTCGTTCTGGAAAACAGCCAACGCAGCAGCTTTGGTATGTTTCTTTCGCGCCACAAGCGTGGATACCACTTCTTCCAACTCATCCTGAGACTGGGCAGCGTTGCACAGGTACAAGCACAGACGCCGATGTTCCGGATAGGCCGTCTCTGAGCCCTTCAAGCTTGGCAATTCCAGCGCACGCGCCAGATCCTTGATGGTTTGGGCCACATCGACTGGCGAATCTTCATTGACATTGATCTTTCGGCTCTCAAGACTCGGCCCTGGACGAATATTAGGAAAGGCGTCCAGACGATCTGTGCGACACTGCTCACCTAGATCATTGTTCCACACTGCATAGACGCCCAGGTAGTTTAGGTCCAGCCCTCTCATAATCATCGTGTCCTCAGACGAATCCGCCCGAGCACCTATAACGTCAGCAAGACTTATACAACATTGATATCCAATGAGGACAACCCACGCTCCACCCAACGCCAGAAACCCTGCAGATAAGGATCGTCGACGAGGATCTGTCTGTTTTTTGCCTCGTCAAACAAGTAACCCTCTTTGCAGCGGAGTCGATTGACCGCCATGAGAGTCAGTGCATCCTCCGCCTTCAGAGGCCTACCCGAAGTGCCGAGAAAGAAACCGCGCTCTCTGCTCTCACGGCTGGACCGAGCCGAGGAGCCGAGTATCGGGTTGCTGGCGTGGTTCTCTGGCGAGCTTGGGAATTCCCGTTCCCGGATATCGGCGACCACCTTGGATATCTTCGATCCCTCCACGGATGAAGGGTTCAGAACGGTGAAGTCGGACTCGGTCGCCGCATCGCCACGAACGAGCACGCTCTGCGAGGAGATACGAACCGGAGGACAGGGAGGCCGAAGGGCCACAAGCTGGATTTTCCCATTTCCGGCGAGTGTGATGGCCGTGGGCTCGGTCGACGCGCTCATGTTAAGGAAGTCAAAGCAGACGACCCGTTCGGACTCGGGACAGCCACGGGTGGGATGGTTGAAGGGGCTGCGTATATCGCGGATGTGTTTCGTGTAGATAGGCTCGGGATAGTTTTTCACTGAGCCCTGACCCAGGGAATCATCCATGGACGAGCGATACTCCTCGACAATATACTCCTTGGCGACATCGTATGCCTTGAAGTGACCGATGCTCGACAGGACACCCAGAGAGCCGCGTTTCGTTCTGGAGAAGCGCAAACTCCAAATCGTCGTCTTGGGGTCAACAACATTCTTGAACTCCAGCGCAGGTCCATTCTGGCCAGACTCAAGACCAGCAGTGGGACCAACGGAGCCCGTCGAGGTGAACCGGGGCCCGACGCGTCGGTCCCAGATGCAGACGGTCGGATCGCCAGTCGTGTAGCACGAAGCAAAGTAGTTCTCGTCGAGCCAGTCAATGGCCAAATTATGGACACAACGGGTAGGGAACTGCAGCGCCGGGTTTCCAGATCCCTCTACAGTAAGGTTCAGCTATAATCGTAGGGGGAGCTTTTTTTAAACTAGAGAGGGGAGAATATACCTCGTAAATCGTAGATTCGCACAAAGTGGTTCTTCACCCCCGTCACCAGCGTATCCGGCCTATCACGAAAGAATTTGATACTAGTGATCGGCTCCGAGCTGGCAAGTTTCCTCAGCGGCTCCGTGGTCTGCCTGTCACCAGCACCACCCCTGGGCTTCATATTAGAGAGCCGCTGGTTGACATCCCAGATATTGAGACAGAAATCGTTGCGTACACGGTCCAACCCCGCCGCCAGAAGACCATGCGTGCTAAAGGCAACGGCATTGCAGTATCTCTGGTTGCGGATAGGGAAGGAGAAGGTATCCCCGGACTGCTGTTGCTGCTGCTGCTGCTGCTGCTGCTGTTGTGGTGTGGTGTCACCCTGCAGGCGCAGGATAGTTGCCTCTCCCGAAGACTGCCCGACGGCAATCAGCCCTTCATTTACGGGCGACCAGTCAAACGCCCTGAAGGCAGGGACTCTCGTATGCGTTGCGAGGACTTCATGCTCGAGAACACGCCCATCCCAGGCCGTCACGCGGCACAGCTTGAAGGTCTTGCCCGTCACGTCGACGGAGAGGAAGCGCTGCTCCGTCGTGGTCGACCACGGCGACCAGCGGATGGCTTTCTCCATCTCAGCATCCCAGATGGCGAAGCATGTAACCAGGTAACCAGGTAATTACTAGATTATTATCTCGGTAGGAAGCAGGTACTACGTACAGCTTGAACTTGCCTGTGTGAAAGGCCGATGGCGATCCGGGGTCCGGCCCGATAATGATCCGCTTATCGAAAAAAGAGCAATATCCAAAAAGTCCAAACCAGCACCACCACTGCCTGCTGCTGCTACTACATCTTCTTCTACTACTCAAGACATTATAAAAAGTGTGTATTACAAGTGTATATCATGCCGCGAGATCTAAGAGACCGGCCCCCCGCCCACCACCGCTCGAAACCATACAATGACCCCCGCAAACCAGGACAGAAGAAACCCAAATCCAGACCTCAAGAGAAGGACACCTCCGTCTCGATCAACGACCTGAAACGCCGCATCCGCGATGTGAAGAGACTCCTTAATCGCCGGGACCTCCCTGCCGATGCACGAGTGACCCAGGAGCGCGTGTTGAAGGGACACGAGCGCGAACTGGAGCAGGAGATGGCTCGTCGGGCCCGCAGCGAGATGATACGCAAGTATCACTTTGTACGATTTTTAGGTATGGATTTAATTGCCTCGTTTAATATATAAGTGATGTGTTTTTAATAAATGGAGAACGCAAAACCGCTACGAAACATCTGAATAGACTCCTCCGTCGTGAAAAAGAGGCGAGGAGCGAAGAGATGAAGGAGACGCTGGCGAGGAGAATACATTCTGCGCGGGTGGATTTGAATTATACGATCTATTTCCCTTTACAGGAGAAATATGTGTCGCTTTATCCGAAGGGATCTGAGACGAAAGACGAAGAAGAGGAGGGAGAGGAAGAGGAAGAGGTAGAGGAGGAGACTGAAAAGGAACAAAAACCGGCTATGTGGGCTGTTGTGGAAAAGGCGATGGAGGAGGGCACGCTCGAGTCGTTACGAGATGGAGTCTCTGGAAGCACATCGATAGAAGAGAAGACGGAGAAGAAGAGGAAGGAGAAGAAGAAGAAGGAGGAGGAGGAGGAGAAGGCTGCAAGTGAAGAAGAAGATGGATTCTTTGAGTGATACCCGGGTACTTCGTACTGCAAGATTGTTTTAATTCATGTTCATATTCATTCATTCATCTAACAGCCTTGACTCCAAGCTAACAGATGCAGACATATCATGTCATCACTGAGATGACCAGCATAGATGAATGACCAGCATAGATGAATGACCAGCATAATAAGACCCGCTATATCAACTCCAATGATAGAAGGGAAGAGAAGGAGAGGAGATGAGGAGAAGGAAAGGTGAAAAGACAAAAGTAAAGATGGAAGAGAATCACAAGCAAAGGCTACATGATAGAACATCCCCCCGACTGCGCCCTCCGTCTGCCCGTCACGGGCGACACAGTCCCGGCATAGACATCATCCCCATCGTCGTCGTCGGCGTTATACAGCCGCTCCGCTTCACGCGCACGTCGCCGCCGCCGCCGTGCTCCGACACCTCCCGTACCGGCCTCTTCGGTAGCCATCATAAGATCCGCCCATTTGCGGTCCAGTCGGCTCGCGGCACGAAGGTCCCCGCGCAGCACGCGCCGTGTGTGCTCGTCTACCGTCACCTGCCAAGCGTAGAAGCATTTCAGCTGGATGATCTCGTTTGGATAGGTGGGTGCTGGCAGGGGCGGGGTCGACGAGGGGGTGGGGGGTGTGGTGGTGAGTGGAGTGGCGGTACTACTAGAAGTAGCAGTGCCACTGGCGGTGGTCTCCTCCGCCGCAGCAGCAACCGAAAGATTCCGACGGGAACGAGGAATAAGAGCGTTGCTGGAGAGAACACCCTTGACACCCGCCCAGGTGACGTTGGCGCAGTCAAAGATGACGAGGTGCAGCCCAACGCGTGGCAGGCCGTCGCCGTAGCCACGCTTGCGGACGCGCGAGCAAGCCTCCATGAGGGACAGGTCGGAGACACGCGTGTTGTCCATCTCGACGTACTGGAGGCGCGGGCAGCTTTTGAAGACCGGGAGCATGCCGATGTCGCTGAGGCTCTCGCAGTAGCTGATGTTGAGGTGCTGCAGGGTGGCGGCGCAGGGCGCGCGGGCCAGCTCTATGAGTGTTGTGTTGGTGAGCCGGTCGAGGTCCTCGAGGTCGAGGCGCGTGAGGAGCGGGGTAGTGCGCAGGACGTCAATGATCGAGTCGTCTGTCAGCCCGGGACACTGCGAGAGCTGCAGACTCTCGATCTCGGGGACATTAAAGGCGAGCGTGGCGAGGCCGCGGTCCGTCAGGTCAAGGCACTGGTGCACGTCGAGGTGGGTGAGCCGACGCGGGGCCACGATGGGACGGTCAGTCAGGAGATCGATCTCCGGGTCGAGGCCCAGGACGAGAGCGCGCAGACTGTCGTCTGTGACGTCTGAGCGGCTGAGATCAAGGCGCTGGAGGGTGTTGCGCTCGAACAGTTCGATCATAAATTTCTCGTCGTCGAAGCCGCGGATCTCGCTGGCCCCCAGATCCTGCAGGCGCGGGCAAGCCTCGACGATCTTCCGCAGGCCACGAGTGTCCACCTTGGCGCACCAAGAGACGTTGAGCGTCTCCAGCTGGGGGCACGACTGGGCGAGGATCTTCATGGCGGCATTGGTCACGCCGAGGAGGCCAGATAGGTTGACAGACTTGAGCCGGGAGTTGCGCAGAAGGAAGCAGTGGATTGAGGTCTTATCAATGGCGCAGCCTTCGAGTGAGAAATTGACCACGTTCCGACAGACGTCCGAGATGTGCTCGCCGTCCGCCTGCCACCAGTCCTGCAGCTGCACACAGCCACGTAGGTTGAGATCACGGACAAATGGCCCACCTGCAGTGATGAGCTTGACCAGCGCCTCGCCAGAGATGTCGCGGTAGTAGTCGGTAGTGTCGATTGTACCCCACAACTGGCCGTCGTAGCACATCTTGCGCCACGCGTGCGAGACCGCGGAGCAGCGGACAATCTCCCGGGGGGGGAGGTAACATAGGATGCGCATCTGAAGTTCGTGGGGCATCTCCCCCCAGAAATCGATCCGCCGTTGAGGCTTGGGTGTTCTTGCTGCTGCGGCGGCGACGACGACGGCGACTGCTTCGTTGACGATCGCCTTCCCTTCATCGTTTCCTCCAACCCCCTCCACCTGCATGACCCCCCTGGAGGCTGGTCTCCGGTCAAGTGGCATGGGTACAGTCCTTGCCAGAGATGCAGCATTGGGGGTATCCGGACGAACAAGACGAATCCGCGGACTGATACCATCCGACAGGTCGGCGGCAGGACTCGCCGCACCCGACGAAAGGTGCGGGCCTGCGAGCCCGCCGTACAGCTGTGAGGAACTCCCATTACCCCAGCAGGGCTGGTAGGCAGCAGACGACGACGTGAGCGAGACGCAGGACAACGAAGCCTTGCCGTCACGACGGTAACCCGTAGAGGCGGAACGGCTACGACGCGTCAGTGCAGGCGTCGAGGACATCCGCTGCAAACTCTGCAGCAACTTGTGACGGCCCTTGAGCTTTGGGGCAGGCTGTTGCCGCTGCTGTTCCTGCCCCTGCTGGGCCAGCGGGATCTGACCAGTCGAACCGGCAGGACTAGGGGACCCCGACTCCAGAGAAGAGTCTTGGGCAGTAGCTGTGACCGCCAGCATCGCTGTGGGTTCCATCGCGGCCATCTCGAGTCTTTCTATCCTTCTTTCTTTCTCGTTTCCGTTTTCTTTTCTAGTGTCTCGACAACCGCAGCAATCGCCGCATAAAAGGTACCGACGGGTCGTCGTGTGCACCGGCACCGGCACAGGTTCAACACTTCAGTAGACAGACATGACCTTTTTTCTCGCCCACGACTCGTCAGCCAGAGAGAACAGAAATAACGAGAGGGTGAATGAAAGAAAAGGAGGTCGTCGTGGGAGAGAGGGGGGGGGAGTCAACCGTGGACGAGATCCCGGCGGGCAACCAGGGAAAACGGGCCAGATACCAGGCTATGACAGGGAAAGGACTTACCAGGAAACAAAGACAGGACTTGAACAGGAAAAAAGGCAAAGAATAGAAGAGGAGAAGAGTAAAAGAGTAGCAGAATAGAAGAATAGACCAGACAGTAGATAGAGTCGAGAAGATAGACGATAAGAAGGGATCAGCCGACAGTCGACAGTGAGCCGTATCTATCGATTACGAGTTTTACGTGCCTGGTATTAGTTACCTGTTATTTACTTGGTACTAATAGTTAGTTAAATGGGAGTTACTGATAATCATAAGGACTCTCATCCTGATCTCTCTACTATCTTTACTCTGTATTTTGTACTCTGTACTCTGTACACTGTACTTGCCTAGGTAGTATACTACATACGCTCTATACAGAATTGTTCACGACGCCCGAGTTCGCTCAGCCACTCCTCGACCCATTCCGCCACCTGCGGGGGTAGTAGGTAGACTTGGATGGATATCCAGGGGAAATAATAATACCGCTGGTTCTATTATTATTATAATTTGAGTCTAGCATGCTGTCTCTGACAGTGATAGTCCCTCCTCAGTTCTGTCGATAACCTCAACACTCAACAACCCTCGGACAAAATTCAGAATCAACAATTCAGAATCTTACTACTGAACTCCCATGGCACTGACCTCAGTAACCCCTCACTAGTACTCCATAAGAGTCCATACAGTCGTATCTAGCCCACCTCGTATGAGGTGACAGCTGCAACCATAGACTAGTGAGACTAGACAGGGAGAAGAAGTCCCTAATTCGTTAACCCACGAGTTACTACCTAACTTTACCCTCCAGAACTATCAAATGAATCCTCCAAAGCCGTTGAATGCGGAGTATCCTCGGGGTACTGGCGTCGCTTTTGCCTCGGGACTTGACTCGCCTCCATAGTACTAACTACTACATACGTACGGGACATACGTATTGGTGGAACCTACCTAATCCATGGGTTCAGACAAGTTCGCTACCAACACAATAATTAATCAAGGAAGAGGCTATGGTTTATATGAGCATAATAGCATAATACAAAAAGGGTATACAGTATACAATACATGGTACATCACATGTATAGCTTCTAGCCAAAAAAAAAAAAAAAAGAGCAAGGGTATCGTGTCTTTTTTTCCCGCCTCTCTAGAAAAAGTCCATTATATAGAGATATCCTCCTCATCACTCATTTCGTTGAATGGAATCGTATAAGTAGTTCTTCATGTCATGATGTGATTCGGTGCGTTCGTGAAAAGGGAGGTTAAGTCATCCACGGGTGCTCGAGGACCTCGCTGACCGTCAGCCGGTTGTCGACGTCCCGGTCCAGCATCTTGCGGATCAGATCGATGCAGTCTTCCGAAAAGGGGAGGAAGGGGATCCGCAGCGGATGGTCCAGGATCTCGTCCACGTTGTAGAACGGGTTCTCCTTGTACACGATCGTGTACAGTAGAATCCCCAGCGCCCAGATATCTTGTTCTTTGCCGCGATACGACTTGCCTTGGAGGACTTCGGGGGCGGCATAATCTAGAAAATTAGTACCCTGATTACAGAAAGACAAAACAAATTGTCTGAAAAAAAAGAGGAAGGAATAAAAAAACTTACCAATCGTCCCCACAAAAACGTCAAACGGCCCGTTCTTGATATAGGCCGCACTGCCAAAGTCGATCAGCTTGATCCGCCCTTCCCCGTCAAGGATAACGTTCTCGTCCTTGATGTCCCGGTGCACCACCAATGCTTTGGTGTGCAGGTGGTGAATCGCGTCCACCACCTGGCGGAAGATGCTGCGGCATTCCGACTCGTCCATGTTGGCCCGCAGCTCGATGTAATCGAACAGATCCATCCCCGGCAGTCCGTGCGGCACCATCTCGATGTAGTAGTTGATGTCGTCCTCGAAGAACCCTTCCATTTCCACAATGTTCGGATGCCGCAGCCCGTCCCGCCGTAAAAAGTCCAGCACATGGATCTCCAGTGGCACCGTCCCCAGCCGCCGGTCGCGCGTCCATGTATCGACCAAGATCCGCTTCTTCGTCACGTACTTGAGCACCATCTTCTTCGCGGGGTTCTTCTTCAACCGCGCCAGTTTCACCTGTCCATACGCCCCCTGACCCATTTCTTCCAGAATCACATAGTCGGCGATTGTGCGTTTCTTGGTCGCTGATCCATCCTTCTTCGAAGCCGTCAGATCCACCTCGGGCACGGGTTGCACCGGCTTGTCCGTCAACGGCTGCGAGGCCGCTTCGCTCAACTGCTGAGACAAAGTTGACGGATGTCTCGAGTTTTCAATGACGGGCATGAAAATAGCTGGTGATGAGGACCCTGGCATGGTTTGTTTAGAGGGCGGTGCCACTGCTGTTGCTTCTGTCGCTGTTGCTGTAGTAGAAAGCGCTTTGGTCGGAGCGATGTCTTCAAAAATAGGTGGAAAGTGACCCGTCGCAGGGCAGGCAGCGTGGATTTGTCGCGAATATGTAATCCACAAAGCGTAAACGAGTTCAGTGACCACGGTATCGGTATCCCATCCGTTGTGCGGCTTATTGATCTCGGTCTCGGTGTTGGTGTCAGTGTCGAAGTTGTTATTATTATTGTTGTTGTTGTTGTTGCTGGTGGTGGTCTTGGAGAAAAATGTCCCACTCTTGACAACTCGGAGTTGGACGTCAACGGAGATGGTCGAGCCGTCCCGGTGGTTGGCAGGGAGGCCCGTCGGTTCGTTGAAGATGGAGGCGGCGTTGGCTTTGCCGTCGCGCAAGATGGATAAGGTCCGCGCGCGGCGGAAACTGTGTTCCGGGATGAGAATGCCGTCAACCAGCGGGACCTTGTCTTCCTCGGTGAGGACGTCGAGGAGATTGTCAAAGCCCGGGATGAGTTGAGAGATGTGAAGACCCTCTGGCCGCTCTTGGCCGAACAGGGCGGCGGAGAAGACGGAGTTGCTGCTCACGATTTTCAACGTCGAGGAGGAGAGGACCATCATACCCGCTACGTGCGGAAAACTAGATACCCGTAGACAGCGGGAGCCTTCGCCCTTGGTAACGGTGGCTGGAATACAGACCCCGGTCGAGGTGCGGGCGGCGAAATATCTGGTCTCTGCAATGCGTGCAAGTCCCTGGTCGGTGGAGTCGAGAAGATCCTCCTTGGGGACACGCGGGAGGAGGTTGGTGACGGGCTCGCCGGTGCCTACGGTTGCCTGGCCCCAGATCTTGTCGACGTCACCGTCGGTCTGTACGATGGCGCCGGTCACGTCATAGCGAATGTGAGCGACATTCTCGGTGATTTCCTCGAGAACCCAGATCAGCCCGCCTCGTTTTTCCATCACCCAGACGCTGGCGGAACCCTTGGATCCGTTGCGTTTTTGGATGGGCACCACGTCGCCGCAGAGGAGCACGCCGCGCGACTTGTTGGCTGCGTGGTTGGGATTCCGCGCGGTGCGGGTGCTCGAGCCAAACCCGTCGTCCGTCTGCGCGCGCCGTGCCTTTTCGCGTGAGGATGGTTTACTCAGCAGCTGTGCGGTGACGCCGTTGCCCAATCCCATGGGCTGTGGGTTCACCGCGGTGACGCGGGACGATCGGCCAGTTTGGTATTCGTACTTGGCCGTGGCATCCGTCCTGGGATCCCGGAGTTTCGATTCCAGCCAGGGCCGTTGTTCCGCTTGGACGACCTCGAGGATACTCAGCTTCCGAACCTCGGACTGGGTGACACCAAACACCAGACAGGACAGGTCGTTGGCGGCGAAGATGGTCCAGGGCGCTTTGGCTTCGGTCCGAAAGACAGCCTGCGAGACTGGGGTCCATTTGCTGCTGTGGGTGTGCAAGGCCGGGATGGGGAACCCAAGGCTGGAGGAGGTGGTGGTGGTGGTGGTGGAGAGGGCGAGGGGGGAATACGCATCTGTGGCGGAGTAGGATTGTTGTGCTAGAGTCTCCATCAGCTTGCCCTGGAGAGTCATCGTGTTGAGATCCGTGTATGTACGTTTTAAGCTTACGCGCCGCGAGGAGGGAGCGGATTTTAACTCTCTCTTCTGCGTAGGGGGGTTTTGTTGTTGCTGCTCGTGGTGGTTGTATTGCTGACCACTGGGGATAGTGCCCAGAGGGCGGGATTGCTCAGAGACCATACCGTGTTCCAGGAAGTAATTCTGCTGCTGTTCGCTCAGCGCCTCGGACGAGGAGAAGGCCTTTTCAAAGACGTTGCCGCCCTCGACGTCCGCAGGGCCGGTAATAGGCCCTCGGGGATGAAATCCTCCCGCATGTTGAGTCTGGTTTTCCTTATCCAGCACCTGCGCCCGGGACAAGAGATCGACCATACTCTGAAGGTCGGAGTCGCCACTGATGCGAGCCTGCGCATTGACGATATGCGGGTTGCTTGCCGCCCATCCAAACCGATCACGCATGAAGTCGATGGACCGTTTCAAGATGTTCTGACGGTTCTGCAGCAGCTCGTCGGACTGTTGGGCAAAGGAAAAGGAGTGAAGAGATTCGGAGGGAAACCGGTGGAGGTCTTCTAACGTCGCAAAGCTCGGATTTGCCGACACATGCGTCGAGGCCGTGCGGGAGGAGGAGACCGACCGGGTCGGCGGGGAATGTTGTTGCTGCACGGGGAACGGGATGAGCGACGGATTCGAAAGATTGGGCAACGTGAGGACTCGTGAGGGTTGGTGACGAATTCGATCCAGACCAGAGGGATTCAACCCGTGTTCATGATCCAGCAGAGGCGACCTGTTTTGAGAAGGCACATATTCAATTCCTGTTCCTCATGAGAAAGGCTGGGAGAGGGCAAGTGAGGGAGGGAACAGGTTTTTTTTTTTTTTTTTTTTCTTTTTTCCCCTTGAGAGAAAATAATAAGAAGAATAATAATAATAGAAAAACTTGTTTGGCTAACCTTGCCATGTGGTCGTACTCCGACGAGTTTGTATCGACAGACCTCCTCATCGAGTCATCAGTGCGTACTGAGAGCCCCCCTGCGTCACTAGGGTCGATCCATGACTCTGACTCTGGCGATGCCGACAATGGGCCCAGGGGTGAGGAAAAAGGACTTGGCTCTGCAAAACCATCGGTCAGAAGTGATGACAAGACAACACTAGGTAGCTAAATCACAAGACAAGAGGAGGGAAAGAGTTGAAGCACTGGCTGTACAGTGGTGCAGTGTACAGTCCATGGTGCACACTAAACCGGGGCAACTGCAGACGCGTCCGAAGAAGTCCGTCAACTCTGCTGTCCTACATCTCAAGAAGCATGTGGATCAGATTCCAGAGTATGTCCAAATTGCTGACGTCCAGTGTCCACTCTCCCCTCGCTTGTCTTGCTCTGTCTTGCATGTCCCCATGTCTTTCCCTTTTCCCATTCCCACTCCAACGCGCGTCCCCCTCCCTTATCTATTCCGACATTCCACAGAGGAGAGACTCACCTTTCCCCGCCACCGATTGATAGAGAAAATATGCACGGGAGGGTAGGAAAAAGACAAGAAGAAAGAGAAAATGAAAAAATGAGATAGTAAAGTGTTACTGACCGTCGGCATTTGGGGCAGGCGGCATCTTTCAGTGGAGGAGGATCGGTGGGTTTTTTTTTCTCGACGATGCTCGCTAGAGCGACATGGGCGAGTCTGCGCAATCCGATGCAATCCAATTCCGATATCAAGTCAAGACGAAATGAGATGGTGTAGAAGAGGAAGAGTGACCGGAATCAAAGGCAGAGAGACAAAAAGACTAGAGGTCACTGGGAGCGTCAGCAGACTCTCTAGCCAGACAGGCACAAAGGCAGCTGCCACGCCAGAGATCACAGGCACACCATACGTCAGCCAGCAAAAGAGGTACAGCAGAGCGCTGACAAAGCCGAAGCGCTCGGTGGGCGGGCGCTGGAGAGTGTGAAAGAATAAGACAAGGAAAAGGGAAAGGGAGGAGGAGGAGAGGGTGAACTAGCGTATAGGAGGAGGAGCGAGGAGGAGAGCCAGAGCAATATTAGGAGGGGCTTTTTTTCTGCCTCGGGCGGTCCGGTCGGGTAGAGAGGAGAGGATTTGATTATTTAGTGGTGATAGGACCGAGTGGAGGGACCGTAGACAGTTTGTTATTCGCAGTCCAGCAAGAGAGGATGCTGTCGGGAAGTTTTGGTGATGTAATTGCATGTGCGCTTGTAATTAGTTACCCAGTAAGATGTGGATGATGTTGCAGTTGTTCCTAGCGGGGCATAAAGTAATATGTATGATTAATTTGATAGAAGGAGTCATGTAGTAACTACTGACCAACCAATACTCAAATAAAGAGAATAGAATTGTATTCTATAATATTCACTACTAGTTGACTAAAAGTAAACAGTCTATCATTTCTGTAGGCTGTACAACCGGAGGTCATCCAC
The DNA here is from genome assembly GCF_001890105.1 of Penicilliopsis zonata CBS 506.65. Classification (NCBI taxonomy): domain Eukaryota; kingdom Fungi; phylum Ascomycota; class Eurotiomycetes; order Eurotiales; family Aspergillaceae; genus Penicilliopsis; species Penicilliopsis zonata. The sequence goes on from NW_019208911.1 coordinate 2,259,764, forward strand.
GCTGCCCTGATCCAGGTCCTCCTGTGTCCCCCCGGCGCCAAAGAGAGGGTTCTGCTTGGCTTTGTGGGAGTCACCGTGTCGCGTCTGTTCGGGGAGGACGGACGCCGGGCTAACAAAACTGGAGATGTTGCGTCGGCTATCTACCATCCAGGAGAAGTCGGAGTCGGCCAGTGAGGGCCGCAACCCAGGCCGTGAGGGTGTCGGGTTCACGAGACCAGCGCCCAGTAAAGGTGGTGGTGGTGGCAATTGAGAAGGTCTAGGGCGAGCAATGTTTCCCTCCAAGTCAGTTGACGACGACGATGACGGTGGCGGCGGCGGCGGCGGCGATGATGGTGATGGTGATGATCGATTGGCAGTCTGGTCCGGCTGTTCCACCTCGCTCCGGGGTGATTCAACCGTTATCGGCGGCGCGTCCTCGGTGTTCGCCGGGGCATCGCGGCCGGTTTCAAGACAGGTTTTGACCGATTTCAGTGTGCGCAAGGCAGCCGTGACAGCGCTGTGGATGGCCGGGTCAAGCTCTTCGATCTTGTCCGATTGCGATCGCAACTGATCCAACGCATGGCCCAGGGTCTCGGCCAACTGCTTGCTCCTCTGTTCTTGGCGGTCCAGTTTCAACTGGAGCTCTGCGATCTGGGCCAGATCGCGGCGGACCACCGGCGAGTTGTGTGTCGGGACGGATGTCGAACCTACCAAGGGGTCAACAGCGATGATACCTCGCGGCAGTCTAGCTTCCGACTGGATCGTCTGGATGTTCCGCCTGGCCTCGCTCACGGCGCCCCGAACGACCTTGGCTACCCCCCAAGTCTCAGTCCGCCGTTGAATTCCTTCCGAGACATCCTGAAACAGAGTTTCTAGACTCTTAGGGCTGCTTCGCGCCGAGGACCGAGAAGAGGGTGAACGGTTCTCGCTTGAGTCCCGGAGATCACTGCTGCGGATCTGAGAGACTCTTCTCGAGGGCTTCTGTCTAGTGGTGTTCCCTTGACTGGACTTGGTGCTGTTGGGAGAATCAGGTGGCTTGCCAGTGTATTTAGAGATGATGAATCTGCCTCTTTCCACCGTGGGGTTTTGTTCCAGGTACAGACCGTCATAGACAAACGTCTGCGGGTGCTCTGGATCGGGGGACGGGTACCGCAGCAAAGTCGATAGGGCAGTCGAGTAGTCCGCCTCCAGCAATTGCCAGCGGATTCGCAGGAGCATGGCTACGCAGAAGAACTCGACGAGGTCGGTCCGCAGGCCCTCAGCGAAGAGATGGTCCCAGACCACGAGGACGTCGTCGAAGGGGAATTCCCGACCGAACAGCAGGCGAATCCAGCGGCTTCTCCATTAATCCAAACACCCCAATACGAGATTTAAAAAAAAGCCTGGTACTTACGTTAGAAATATCTGAGGAAGGATGTCCACCGCTTGCAGATGATTAGATAGGTCCGGGTCGGTAGCCGCCAGCATGCTCGTTTGAAGATTCTGGCAACGGCTTACAATAGGCGAGACGCCGACCTGACCGCTGATGGACCGCTGCTCCTTGTGCTCGTAATACACACGGAGTGTCTGCATGACGGTGCAGAACAATGTAAATGAATCATGCTCGATGTAGTCCGGGTCCAGCAACTGCAGCACATCGCCATTTTGCTCACCCAAGCCGTCTCCAAGAGAGGATTTGTCCACCGTATCCCTATCGACAACCCATAGAATCGGCGCAAGAATCTCATGCATCCCCTGCCGATAGCCCAGATCCGGATTCAGTTTGGCGTAGATGAAGAGAACATTCAGCATCTTCGCCTTTGTGGTCGGTTCGCGAAAGAAGGAGTTCTCCTGCAGACACCGCTCGATATCCTGGGAGATCTCGGCTCGCATGTTCTCGTCACGTCGTAAGGTCTGCCAAGGAGACTTTGGAAAGAAAAGAGACCAGCACAACGCGTCAGACGAGTTGTCAAATTATCTTAACATAGGGGAATCCAGACGACATATTCATACCTCCTCATCATCCGCCAATGGATCTATCGTCGACTGCAGATCATCCGGATGGTCGATGTATTTGAGGAGGTGTTCCCGGAGCGCCGAGTACGCACTGCGCGAGTCGGCCATCGTTTGAAGCCATTGTGTGCGGTCAAGGTCGCCGAAAAGCAGGAACGCCTAGAAAAGAATCAGCATATAAAGAGAGCCCCATGTCTACATTGCATCGAAGCTTCTTACCTTCCAGCAAATCGATCTCAATCCATCAATACACGGACTGCCTTCTTGGTCCGATTTCAGTGCCCGTCGGAGGTCAGCAGTGCTCTCGCCGTTGCGGAACAGGGAATCCCATCGTGTCCTGTGTCACAAGCAAACGAAAAAGAATTAGCCTTTCTTTGATCGCCAGGCTACTGGCAGATACCTACCTCGTATCCTCGATGGTTCTCATAGCTCCATAGTCTGAGAGGGATGCATATGAGGGGCGTATCGGGTTGTTCACTAACAATGGAATGTAGATAAGCGATGATTCGGATTCGGATCCAGGCGGGACACGCTTGGCCTGTTTGGAGTACGCTGTGGATAAAATATATCGAGAAGTACAGAGGTGCTCTTTATTTTTATATTTTTTATAAAGAAACAATATCTCAAATTCTTACTGTATCTCGATTGATAGCTGATTTTCAGGGCATCGCAATGCCTAGTTGGTAAATCTAATCTCCCTACAGAATAACTACCAACTGCCGTTTGTTTAGGTCACGTGCTATGATGCAACCCGAGTATTTTTCCATCCCGGCGGATTTGACAAGTTTCGAAAAAACACCAGGCGGTTCGCTTGAGGGCAACCTGCTCGTCACCCCCCAGTCAAGTCTCAAATAGAGAGACAGGATGGATCTGGGAGATCTGATCGATCTCTCCGATCCGCCAGACAAGACATCGCCGCCCGTTCGCCCGACCAACATCCCACCCCCCTCCGTGCTGCTGCAGCTGTTCCCACGCGTGTTCGACGAGCTCCAACAGGCCGCATTACGCGCCAAGGCCATCCCAGGAGCACATGCAGAGGTCGAGAAAGTTGCCGAATCGATCCGGCGCACACTCAAGGTGGTAGCCCGCGTGGTGGCCGGCCGAACCGCGCGCTGGAAACGAGACACGTTCCTAAGCCAGAGCATGCGGATCGGCCCCGCTCGGCCGGGGGGCAAGACCGGGGGGATGAAGCTCAGCAGTGTCAACAAGAGCGAGAGCGTCAAGGAGCAGCAGGAGGCGGGCGACCTGCTTCAGCTGTGGCGGGACAGGACGGCGGTCTTCAACTCGGCGGTTCTTTCGGCTGGGAAACGGCCGGTGCCTCCGCCGCCGGACGACGCCCGTGCCATCATTGCCCCCGGTGCCCTCAAGGCTGCGCATGCGTGTGCCCTGTGCGGGCTAAAGCGCGAGGAACGGCTGACCAGGACCGACGAGCAGGTTGAGGATAGCTTTGGCGAGTGGTGGACGGAACACTGGGGGCATAGAGACTGCCAGCTCTTCTGGGACGAGTATAAGCAGTGTCTTGACCAGCGATGACATAAATCAAGTCATCTTGCATAGCTATTATTACCTATTGTACATAAACTTGCCCCTACATATCGGAGGAGATGCCCCACACGTAGTGATAACAGATAAGAAGCTGCCTGACAGTCCTCAGTGATGTTGAACCAACAGACTAAGTGACAGACAGTCGACTTAACTACTACGATTTAGATATTTAAAGGACACAGAGGAAAGTGGTCCTCTCTTATTTCCAGCATCGCTCTGTTTCTATAGGCTGGGCTTGAGTCCTTTCCATATCTCTGCGTCTTTCTTTGATTTCGGGTGCTGGTCCTGAGGCTCCAGGTCAGGTGCGGGGGCGTCTAAGCTTCCAACAGTGAGGCAGTTGCTGCACCTCATGATTTAATGCTTCCATCTGCATCTCACTCTGGGCTCTGGTCACCTTTATTTTACTGTGTCTGTGGATTGCGAGACTTGAGACTCAGACTGAGTCTACCACCGCTTAATTTTTCGGTCTTTCTAGTACTTGTCTACCCAGGTAGAACAGCCGGCTAGCAGGACCCTCAGGCGTCATCTATCAGTTCTACCGTGGACTTTTCACCATTAATATCCTCTACGAAACTGCGATATGGGTCTCGCATACAACATATATCTTACCTCCAACAAGATCTTCGGGTGCAAGCAGTGCAAAACCCACCTGGCAGACTACAACGACATTATCAGTCGGGTAGGTAGCCTCCATACGATCTCTCTCCCTCTCTTCTTTATTTCTGGTTTGCTTGAACGACTTGCATTAATCCGTGCCGGTTTTGAGGATAGAACTTCCGCGGCCAACACGGAAAAGCATACCTGTTCAACACCGTCGTCAACGTCACCCACTCTGAGGCCGTCGAGCGGAGTATGACGACCGGCCGCCACGTGGTCCGTGACATCTCCTGCCGGCAGTGCAAGGAGATCGTCGGGTGGAAGTACGACGAGGCATACGAGGCGAGCGAGAAGTATAAAGAGGGCAAGTTCATTCTTGAGGAGGAGATGCTTTGCGTCGTCTGCTGAAACAGCCCGGGGAGTGACCCTCCCTGCGTTACAACTTCCCGGGGTTGAGATTTTGTCTTTGATCCGAGCTAGGGCTAGTAATTTACTAGCTGGCTATTATGAGCGTTCGCATAATATGATAGGTCTTGGGGCATAGGCGTTGGTCGGTATTTACATTGTCATTTACGATTGTCGGAGTCCCTCCATTCAGTTGCTTTTTATACCTAGGTACTCAGTGAGATACCTAAATACTACCTACTACATTCTATACTACTATCTTGCCATCATTTACTGTACTATTCACTACATTATAATTCTATATAAAGTACGTGAGTGACGTCCGAATGTCCTCCAGTCGGTGGAGAACAACCGCCCCGCCATATAAAATCCTGATAAGATTCAACAGTCACACCACGATGTTTTACTTCTTACCAACCCTTTCTATACTGCTACAAACTCTCATCCATTCCCCTGTTCCTATAGTCTAAGCTCTAGACCAAGGTATGTCTTGAAATGCTAAGAATTCTTCACAGACCAAAGCAATGAAAGCCGAATACCGCACTGTTTATAATGCCTGCCACATCACTAATTAACATGCTTATTTGTATGAACCAGGTAGTAGATATGCGCTCCGTTGTCTTCAAGGGCCCTTTCAAGGTCGCCGTCGAGGATCGGCCGATTCCTCAAATCCAGGACTCTACAGATATCATCGTCAAGGTCACCTTTACAGCTCTTTGTGGAAGGTCCTCTAGCCATATTCATATATCCTTTCTTCTTCTTCTTCTTTGTTTTTTGACATAATATTTATGCATATATATCTTCTAGTGACCTTCATGCATTCCGCGGCATTGAACCCTGTGGAACCGGCTATATTATGGGCCATGAGTTGACGGGCATCGTGGTTGAGACCGGTACTGCGGTGAAAAGTGTGCAGAAGGGGGACAAGATCGTCAGTGCGTTCACGACGTCTTGGTAGGTACACGGCCTGACTGATTTAACCGGCCTTCTAATTTGGTATGAAATCTAGCGGAGAGTGCTTCTACTGCAAGGGAGGGTTTTCGTCGCGATGCGAGAAGAATGCCCTCTTTGGATGCGACAATCTTGACGGCGGACAGGCGGAATATGTAAAGTCTCAAGTTTCTTTCCTTGTACGCCGTATAGATGGTTGAACTGACCGTCAGGTCCGAATTCCTCTTGCAGATGGTACCGTCCAGAAAGCACCGGACGGAATCCCTGACCAGCTGCTAGTGTTGATGGGCGATATCTTCCCCACGGGATACTTTGCCGCCAGAAACGCCTTCAAGGAGTGCACCAAGGAGCAGATCGCCGAGCAGACAGTCGTGGTTATTGGCTGCGGACCAGTCGGCCTCTGTGCTCTGGTCAACGCCCTGGAATACCGGCCTAAGCACGTCCTCGCTGTCGATTCGGTCCCATCGAGACTGGAACTCGCCAGGTCGCTGGGCGCCGAACCCTGGAACTTCCAGACAGATCGGCCAGGACTCGACAAACGTATCAAGGAGCTTACCCAGGGCCGAGGCGCAGACGCTGTTATTGAGGTCGTCGGGCTGAGCCCTGCGCTCCGAACCGCCTTTGATCTCCTCCGACCCTTTGGTACGATCAGCAGCGTCGGTGTACACAATGGAGAGGTGGGTTTCGATCAACCCCGAAGCATCCATCTTCTTTAACTAACTGTACGCTGTACAGATCCCATGGTCTGGCAGCGAGGCGTATGACAAGAATGTAAGGCTCCAGATGGGTCGCTGTCCAGTGCGTTCAGTCGCACCACAGGCTTTGGAGGTCCTCCGCAAGACTCAACACTTATTCAAGTATGCAATCTCAAGTCGTCCCTCCCCCCTCTCGAATCCCCGTTAGTTAACCTTTTTTACCCACAGCTTCATGACAGAAAACATCATGCCCCTGTCCAAGGCCGTCGAGGCCTACGAGATCTTCAATGCCATGAAGGTGCAAAAGATCATTTTTGAGGCCGATAAATGAAGGACGGATATTAACTATTTATTCACTGAAGAATCAGCAGTAGTAGAGTCCTAGTCACTATTTACCTATAAATAGAATCGTAAAAATTCATCATAAATAAAAAGAATATACACGTAAACAACAGATTATTATCATCGGGATAATTTCATTTAATGGTTCGGATGACGAAAGAGAAAAAGAGAACTGAAGTTCCTCCACCCACCAAGTCACGCCCGCCCGCGCTTCTCTTTGCCGACTCGCCCGCCTGCTGCTCCCCTCTGCCATCCCATCTAATCCTCCTCTCTCTCTTGCAGTGAAACCTCCCCCTCTTCCACATCTCTGTCGCTTCACCCCCCTCCCTCTCCCCCCCCCGGCTCTCTCTTCCCACCCTTCCCTTTCCCTACCCTCTTCTCTTCTTTTCTCTCTCCTCTTTTTCCATCCATTCTCCCTCGCCTTCCCCCCCATCCCCCTCCCTACCTACCACGCTCTTCTCCACACACCACGAACCATTCATCCGCAGTCCGCCATCGCCTCCGCCACCCTCCTCCTCTCTACCAGGTAAGACACTTGCAGGTTTGCATGGGTGCTTTCGCTTGTTGCAGCGGACACGTCACGCGTCAACTTTGATGGCTATGTGCACAGCAGGCTGATCCATTGATTGGCTGCAGCAGGTCCTTCCACCTTCCTGACCTAATCCTCACAACACTACCTTCTCGGTATCTGCATTAGCTCCCGACTCGACGTTTCAATCCTTCCTCTTCATTTCGTGACGACTGAGAAGATTTTTGACAAGAAAAAAAAATGGACGCCACCGAAGTTCACGAAGCCTCCGTCGGTGTCGACGAGACCATGACCGATGCGTTGAGCCCTGTGGGCGACGCGGAAATGATCCCCAAGACAGAGGAGGAGTATGCGCAGTCGATGCTGACTCTGCGGGCGATTGTCTCGTCCAAGGAAGCCGGCGTCATCATCGGCAAGGCCGGGAAGAACGTTGCGGATCTGCGCGATGAGACCGGCGTCAAGGCCGGAGTGAGCAAGGTGGTGCCAGGCGTCCATGACAGAGTCCTGACTGTCACCGGACCTCTACAAGGCACTGCTAGAGCCTACGCGATTGTGGCTAAGAGTCTGCTTGAGGGTGCTCCGCAGTTGGGAATGGGTGGAATCGCTGCCAACAACGGAACCCACCGTAAGTGGAAAAACGTCCCCCTGGAAAACTTTTTTGCTTACTGGATCCTTTTCTTTTTTTTTTTTTTTTGGCTAATCCCTGTCTTCTCGTAGCTATCCGTCTCCTCATCTCCCACAACCAGATGGGCACCATCATCGGGCGCTCGGGCTTGAAGATCAAGCATATCCAGGACGCGTCCGGGGTACGGATGGTCGCACAGAAGGACATGCTGCCGCAATCCACCGAGCGGATCGTCGAGGTGCAGGGCACTCCCGAAGGTGTGGAGAAGGCCATCTGGGAGATTGGCAAGTGTCTCATCGACGATTGGCAGCGCGGTACTGGAACAGTCCTCTACAATCCTGCGGTCCGCGCCTCGCCGGTTGGCACTACGGGGGCTCCTGCGGCCAGCAACTACGGCAGTCGCCCCTACAACCGTACGGGTAACGGCGCCGATTTCAGCGACCAGACCGGGACCTACACCAACCGGCGGTCGAACTCGGATGCCGGAAACCGGGGTTATCCCCTGGTCACCGAGGATGGTGAGGAGGTTCAGACCCAGAACATCAGCATCCCTGCAGACATGGTCGGATGTATCATTGGTCGCGGAGGCAGCAAGATCACCGAGATCCGTCGGAGCTCTGGAGCTCGCATCTCCATCGCCAAGGCCCCTCACGACGAGACGGGCGAGCGCATGTTCACCATCATGGGCAGCGCGCAGGCCAACGAGAAGGCCCTGTATCTCCTGTACGAGAACCTCGAGGCGGAGAAGACCCGTCGGAGCCAGCTTCCCCAGGAATGATTGCCCAGCATCCACCCCCCTCCCTCAGTTCCGTTTCCCTTTGTCATGACTGGCGTCAAAAGGATATGCTGGACTGCTGTTGAATGTCTCTGCGCTCTTTGTTACTCTCTCTTCCATCTTCCATCTTCTCTCGCGTTTCCTTGAATTTCTCTCCTCGGACCTTTTTTCTCTCTTCACCCCTCCCCCCCACCTTTTTTTTCTTAAAAAAAAAAGTCCGCCGCGGCTCCCTTATCTCTCTTGATTTCCGGTCGTGTGCTCTATCTATCTACAT
>NW_019208911.1:2268572-2489512 GCF_001890105.1 Penicilliopsis zonata CBS 506.65
CGCCCGTCCGTCCGTCCGCCTCCTTCTCTGCGCAACATCCTTACTGTTCCATCTTCGATCCAAATCTCTCCAAAATCCTATCTATCAAACCTCACTTGACCACATGTACCTGAATCATCTGAATACAGTACTTAGTACCTGCTGTAGTGTGAACTTGTGTAGATGTAGGAGAAACAAAGAGAAATGAATAGTATGTAAAGAAAAAAAAGGGGTTATAAAAATAAGTACATATACTCCAATTCATTAATAACAATAGATCTAGATATGCAAGAAAGGAATTCATACAATTGTGTATGAATAAGTTATGTACAAATCAGGGTACCAAAAAGGGTTGATATGACATGATGGCTGTTCTGTTCAGCATTGCATTCTTTTTTCTTTCTTCTTCTTCGAGGTCATCTATGCATGCAGTCATTAGACAAGAGGGGGAAAAGAAAAAGAAACCAATAAGACAGACGCTGGCGGATAGAGGAATATTGACAATTGACAGGGAATGCTAGACGCCGAATACCAGGATGCAGACATATCGGAATCATGCAATACAACTCGCTGGACTTGGGAATAAAAGAAGAAAAAGAAGGAGGAGGAGGAGGAGGAGGAAGGTTATAATGTGGTAAAAATAAGGCCCAAGGTAGAATAAACTTAATCAATGCTGTCGTCAAGGGGTTTGGCTTCCCCCATCGTCGAGACTGGCCGTGTTCGCAGGCCGAAGCGGCGCGTGCCGCCGAAGCTGTCTGCGCGGGCCCGGGAGGGCTGGATAGGCGTGTAGCTGGTGGCGAGCTTGTGCGACGGCGCGATGATGCGCGTCTGGTATTGTTGTGCCGGGGTCGTTGTGGTGGTAGCGGTGGTGGTGGTATAAAAGGCCGGCGTGGCGTCGCCACGGGTAGTAGAAGTAGTAGTAGTGGCCGGGTCTGTGGACCCGCTGCTGGTAGTTGTCGGAGTGAAGCCGTAGCGGCGCGAGCCCGGTTGGATGTTGAGGCTCGAGGCGAACGGGGTATAGTTATTCGTCGGCTGGGCCAAGAAGCTCCGTCGTAAATGTAGGTTGTTGGGCTGCTGCTGCTGCGTCGTCGGAGTATGCGGCGGCTGTGGTACCTGCGGCAGGGATTGCTGGGGCGGGATCCGCGGCGAGAAGGTCTGGGTGGTTTGTCGCGTCTGCAGATCGGCGGTCAACGAGGATGAGAATGAAGACGATGATGGCGCAGGCGGCTCAGACAGCTCCCGGGAGGTTCGATGCGACGACGATACCCGGGGTAAGCCAGACACTGCTCCTCCTCCTGCTGCTGCTGATCGGACGTCTTCGGAGGCCTGCAGGCGTCTTGTCCGGAGGGAGGTAGAGAGACGGCTTAGCCGTGACGGGGCCGGGGAAGCAGCGACCGACTTCGTGTCTTGCATCTGACGGGGACTCGTGTTTGTGGTGATATTCCCGAGCGTCGCCCTGCGGACCTCTAGCCGACTGGTGGAGACGCGAGGAGGGTGGTTGCTGTACAGACGCGCGTCCGGTTCATGGCTCGCCGCGCGTTGGAAGGAGGGTGGTGTGGGGGTCAAGCAGTCGGCTTCTAGAAATTCCCGACGGGATGGTTGTGTTGCTGTAAGTGTTTCACTGCTCGTAGAAGTACCTGTGACTGGCGGCTGATCCTCAGATAGAGCGAGGCAGAGCTCTGTTAGACTACGGCAGAGGCTCTCTGCTTTCCGCCGCGCCTGTCTTTCAGATGTACTGTACCCGTTCACCACCGAGACACTGCTTGAAAGGGGGGCGCTACCACCTAGCATCGATGATAATTTGAGTGCATCTGTCACGGTGGCTTCTAGAGTGTTGAAAACCTCGCTGCGGACGACGCCCTTGGCCTTTGCCAGCGCTGCATGCAACAACGGATGGGCTTGTTGAAGCGCTTCTTCTTCGGACATCGCTGTCGGCGCCGTTGTCACGACGGTCTTACTATGACCTCCCGTCTTGGGTGAGGAGGACAGAGTGGTGACGGTAGTTGTGGCAGTGCGCGGCCGTTCCCCAGAGATGGAGGACATGGCCGCCTGGGACGAGGGGGGCAATTTGCCCGTCAGCTCAAGCTTCTTAATGCGCGATTTAAGATCATCCAGCTCATCCCACACTGAGGGGGCTGTGGTGGAGAGGGTAGACTCGGTGCCGTCCGGCCGGGACTTGTTGTCCTGGTCGGTCGCGCGCACTGCGCGCTCGGTTGCCTCGGAAGTCGATGTCTGGCGGCTGCTGCGGATGGTGGAGAGAGTGGAATTGCGGTAGAGGCGGTTTTCATGCAACGAAGCTCGTCGCTCGATGCCTAGCGGCAGTTGCAGTTGCTCTGGCGAGTCCGGCGACGCGGAGTCCGGACTGGTGCGACCAAGGCGACTGCGCCCCAGGCCGATCGTCGAGCGCGAGCTGGAGCCGCCGCCATTAAAGTAGCGCGTATGAGAGTGGTCGTCACCGAGCGGATGAGCAGACGCCGACGATGAGATCGGCGCCGTCGCGGCATACAGGGGGGACTCGGTGTCTGCCGCTGCCGAGTTTCTGAAGCGTAACTGGTCGGGAGAGGCGGTGGTTTCCTTCTTGCTGCTCCGTGCGGTGGGCGACCGAAGGCTTTGACCTGCAAATCCAAATCGAGACTATTCCATCAGCAAGGGCGCTCCCCAGACGGGGGGGAAGAAGGGGGGAAGAAACGACTCACCCGCCGGAGTTCAGAACGTCCAAGCGAGTCGCGCCGTTGGGAATCCGCCTGGGCGATGTTCAAAAACACGTCGTCAGTGCGGCTGCCATCATTGGCCCGCGGGCTGCCGCTGCCATAGGGGACAGACATCGACATCTTGCTCTTCACACCGGGGTCGTCGTTGTGGTGGTGGTGGTGGTGGTGGTGGTGGCTGGGCAGTTGCTTTGCGGCATCAGGAGGTCCGTCGAGCGCGGCGATCCCGCTGGTCGTTGTGTAGGCTCGTTTTCTTGTACGTATCGAAGTAGGGGTTGTGGTGAAGCCAGAGCTTTTGTTCTTACCGTCGTAAAGGTGGTCGTAATCGTGGTCGTGGTCGTGGTTCTCGTTGCTAGAATTGTTGCTGTCGTTGAGGTTGTTGTTGTTGTCGTCGGGCGCCGCTAACGGCGGATGGCGGTCACGGGAATCAGCACCCAGGGCCAGCAGGCTCAGGCGCTGGTGACTTTTGTATCGCGGCGAGGTCGAGGGCCGGTCGGTCGCCAGCACAACGTTGGACAGGTGGGAGGCACTCAGGGGTCGCCGTGACGTGGGAGTGGCAGCAGCGGCGGCGGCGGTTACAGCAGCGGCAGCCGTGGAAAAGGTGGTTGTCGTCGGGGAGGGCGCGCCCATGGATCGTCGAGCGAGCACAGCGTGCGGAGAAGCGTCGTCGGGCAGATAGGAGGAGGTCCTACTGCCGGGACTGGCGGCGGCGGCAGACTCTGTTCGTCGTCGGGAGCGAAGACCAGACAGACTGCTCCTCCTCGACGAGGACGAGGGCGAGGAGAGGAGGGCTGGTTGCATCTGCACGGTGACCTCAGGTGCAGCGGCTGTCCAGGGTGGCACAATCACAGCGATCGCTGGAGGGGGGCACACGCCCGACAGAACGGAAGAAAATGGGAGTCGAAGGAAGCGAACCTGGGCCCTAGAGTCGTCTGACGGATCGAGACCAGCAGCTGGGATCTGGTCGGGGTGGAAATGGGCATTTTTGGCGACGGGGAAGAAGAGAGCTCTTAGCTGTGGGAGAAAGTGGGAAATTGCGTGGTCAGTGCTACAGCGCAAGAATTTCAAGTAGTAATGATAATCTGCTATTTAATATTCTAACCTGAAGTTGTTTATTCTTACCTGCTAGTCAAGTTGTTCTGTTTAATATAATCAAGTGTCAACTATGGAGTAGTTATGGCTAGTTATTCAGTGTGCGACATAACTACATAAATAACTCCTGCGTATAACTCGCAGTAATACTCCGCCAGGCACATAGGTATTATTGAGGCATTCAGGCACCCGACAGACCCTGATAGTATCAGCAATTATACCTCCACCCTGAATTCGAATTCTGTAGGATAATAGCAGTATTAAGACTCCGTGCTTCAGCTTCAGCTTCAGCTTAGCTTCAGCTTCATCTCCATAAGCTCAGACCGACCGATCATCAAGTCCCTTATCCACGAGCTGAAACTAATCCTCCGGAGTCCGGGTGCAGGTGGACACCTAGCTCCTACAAGATTGCCCTCACCAGAGCAGCTAAAGCTTCAGCTACTCCGTAGCTCCCTTCTGGTTAATTAACATCCTGTCCTGTCCTGTCCCTGTTCCTGTCCTTCTCCCTCCATCGCCACCATAAGCGAGACACGTGACCCGCAGCGGGTGTTTCAGGCGCAACGCGTTGGAGCGTCGATTGTTTCAGTTTGAGATGGAGCGGTAGATCTGCTGTGTCGCATCATGGAGTGTAGTTTGGCAGTGTCTATTGACTATTTAGTATCCAGCTGGTCCATAAGTTTTAGGGGAAAAAATGATCGTTTAAATCTGTATTGACACTTGTGGCTATCTTTTCTTTTCCTTTTCTGTTCCCTTTTTTTTTTCTTTCTTTTTTTCTTGACGACGATGAGGAACGAGTTGGGATGCGTCACGACGCAGGTCAAGGAGCGGTTGAAAAGGTGGGAACTCCTTCCAGAGCTAGCATGATGATGATTATTATTATTTGCATTACTTCTCCTTTTGATTATTACATTACTTGGTACTCATCCTTGGCCCTGTCCTGTTCGATCTCGCTTGTGTGTGGAGGGATCAACACTGCTCACCATTACCAATACCTACCTACTACATACCTGCTGCTCCCCCCTCCCAACAATCCCAAGAACAGTTCCCTTCCTTTCCTGTTCTTTTCCAGAGCCTCCTCCCAGCTCCAGAGGCCAGAGGAACCCACTGCTGCCCGTTGATTTGCCCTCGTAGGCGCCGTGATGCACATATCGCCTGCCGCTGGCTAAATATAGGCCCTGCTTTGGCCCCCAGTTGGCTCCGATCGTGCCCACCGCGCGCCCGGGCTGCGAGATTCTGCGAGACAGATCCTGACCCAGGGAGTCTCCTGGAGTTCTTCTTGCTTGTCGAGGAGGCGAGAAAGAGGACTCGGAGAGGCAAACAGCAAAAGTTTCTACTGAAAAACACAAAGACAGAAAAACACATACAGAGAGAGAGAGAGAGAGAGTCGTTGTGCCTGTCGACAGCTGAAACAAGCCCCCTTCCGCGCTTCCCTCCACCCCAACCCCTCCCCTCCCTTCGTTTTCGCTGCGGTCGGTTTCGACACAGGTTTTTTTCCGTGAGCCTTGTCTGGTGCCTTCTTCCTGTCCTTACCTTGCGTCCTCCGTCGGTTCTTCTCTCCCTTCTTCTGCTGTCATCGCCAACGGAGCTTCTCCCCTCCTTCCCTTCCCATATCGCTGGTGTGGTCATTCCCCGGAGGAACGACTGTCCTTCGCTCAATCACGAGCACGGGCGGCTATCCCAGATCTTTTCCCCCTCCCCCCAATTCCCCCTCGCTGCCCTTGGACGGCGGCGGCTATTATATTTCATCTAAATTCTCGTGGACGGTCTTTCTCGTGCTGTGATTGATCGTCGTGGTTGAATTCCTGGTTCCTTGGGTATGTCTTGCCGCGTCGTGCCGACTTGGACCTCCCTTCTCGTTCGTCGCATTTCAAGAATCCCTTTTTTTTTTTTTTCCCTTTCCTTTCCTTTTCTTTTCTTTTGCTTGTTTATTCCATTTGATAGACTCTCATGCAATCGGACTGACAATTTCAAGGCCATTTGCGCAGGTAGCAAGTGCACCACCCTCACCACCATCCTCACCACCATCGCCACCCGTCCCCGGTCGGTCTCGGTACGAATGCGATCTTCATAGCTACTGTTCTGTCTCTTTTACGCCCACCTACTTGTCCGTCCCTCCCGACGAGCTGGAAAGGGCCTCCCCTTCCAAACGTCGCTCGGCTTCAGGGTTCCGGTCCGCCATGCCAGTACAAACCAGTCCCCCGTCCCTGTCGGACTCCTTCCCGTCATTTATGTCGGTCTTTGGTGCTGGGCGAGCCTTGACCTACGCCGATTCCGAGGGGGACCGTCACCATCATCTTCAGCGGCAGGGCCCTGCCAAATCGTCGAGGCGCTTCCGTCGTTTTGTCCATCGCGAGAGTGTCTCCTCCATCACCTCCGAGTCTACTGAGTCCTCGCCTACTACCACCGTCTCCACCTTTGATTCCCCTCTGCTCGCCGACATTACTCCTGGCTCCTCTCCCGAATCCCCTTCCGCCATGCCCCCTTCGTATCCCAAGTTCGTGCCACCGTCGGCGTCGGTCGATTCCGTGAGACGGTCGTCGGCCGACGCGTCATTGGCACTCCCGTCTACCACCACCTCGAAACGGGCCGACTCCCCTGGCCGGCGCGCGCGCAACCTCAAGAATCTGTCGCTACGCATGCCCGCTCCATCGCCGTCGCGGCCCGCCATTGCCACCGCCTCGATCGTCGAAACAGGCAGCTTGCATCATCATATGTCCGCTCCCCCTTCGCCTACCCTCCTACAGACGGCCAAGCCCGCCCGTCGGCGGCCCGCCAACCTAACCATTCGCACCCCGGGCCTGGACCGCCCGTTCTCCAGCAATATCCTCGAGGTGGTGCCGCCCACCCCCGGCGATAGTCACCAGTTCCTACGTCATACCGAATCCTCACCGTCCCTGGTCTCTGTCTTCTCCCCTTCCTTTGCTCCTCGGGGCGGTATGCAGCTACCTCGACCCATGACGCACCATGGCGCGCGTCGCCCATCGGCAACCTCTGTGGATAGCTTTTCCACGTTACCTTCGGTCTCCGACGAGAATTCTATAGCCGGTAGCGTTGTAGGTGGTGCTAATGCTAGTGTTGGTGCTGGTGCCGGTGCCGGTGCCGCCGGCGGCGGCGGCGAGATTCTTCACGAGCTTGATGAAGAAGACGATCATCTGGATTCGCGCGAGTCCAGTCGGAAAAATGAACGTGGCTATCCTGACGGGCCGATCCTCATCTACGACGAAGGGTTGTATCTGTACCTGGAGCCCACTCGGGCAGAGGCCGCCGCGTTTGACGTTGTGATCAATGTGGCCAAGGAAGTGGTCAACCCGTTTGGTGGCCAGAAGAAGAGTGATACGGTGGTCAGCACTTGGCGGAGTGTCTCGTCTCCTGCACTGTCGGAACCTCCCACAGCGCAGTCGCAGACGTCGTTCCAGTCCGCCATGGAGTACCTGGACCCGAAGAGTCCAGTAGTTACCAATGACCACTCGTCGCCGACAACGCCCGAGTACTTCCATGTGGGATGGGACCACAATTCCGAAATCCTCGAGGATCTGCATTCGTTGTGTGAACTCATTGATTCCCGGCTCGCGCAGAGAAAGAAGGTTCTGATACATTGTCAACTTGGTGCCAGCCGCTCCGCCTCCCTGGTCATCGCCTACGGTCTGTACAAGAACCGCCACCTGGACTTCAATGCCATGTACGGGATCGTCAAGGCCCGCAGTCGCTGGGTGGGACCAAACATGAGTCTTATCTATCAACTGACCGACTTTCGGTTACGATTGACCCGTTCTTCATCATCGGCGGAGGCCTTGTCGGAGATGGCGGAGATGACGGAGACACCGCCTTCGCCTCCCTCTTCTCTTCCCCCCAAATCTATGCTTCTCAGTCCTACGCGCTTCTCAGAAGATACGGAGAGCCAGCGAGACTCGTCGATCATCTTCTCACACACCTCCTCCACCAGCTCTCTGTCTACGCCGTTCTTCGATCCATCTGCCCCTCCATCTGCGCAGAGTTTGGGATTCTCCAAGTCCTCCTCCCAGAAACGCAGCCTGTCTCCCCGACCTTTACCTCTACGACAGCGAATGCACCCTGGACGCGACTTTGGGGAAGGGAACGAGAGCGAGCCCGGCCGTCCCGAGGCCACCCGTTCCCCGTCTCGAAGGGATACTCTCGAGTCGGAAGCTCCTCCGGTACCGTCGCCGCCGCTCTTCTCCCCCCGGACGACTGGCTTCCTGGCCCCATCGATCAATCAGTCGCGCTCCTTGCTCGGCGGGTTGATGGCCGTGAGACCTGCTGAACCGCCGCTTGGGTTCGCTTCGCAGGCCGCCGATCCGCGATCACCGCCGGCGGCGATGGAGCGATTGATCATGAGAAACATTGATGAATTCCTGTAGCTGGTTTTTTTGTATGATTATACCAGCCGGGGTTGTGCACGGCACATGTCTTATCTACATTCCTTCACTCACCTCGACCAGAGTTGGATCGTCTTTGATTCTTTTTTTTCTTTTTCTCTTTTTCATCATTTATTACCTACCCTCTTTCGAGTCCCTCCATGGACCGAAACCTCTTCCATCGATGACCTCGTCTCGACCTTCCATTCTATGAATCATGACCAAAGCGGGCTTTGCAGTCGTTCATTTTTTTCACTTTTGATTCCACCATGGCCTGATGTTCTGCCTGCAATTGCGGCGTCTGGGGCCCAAAACGGCTACGGCCTGCCTGTAATACTACATTCTTTTTTCTCTTACTTTGTTGTCTTCATGCGTCAGACGAGGCATGTATGCTATACCCTAATGATACACTGTATCTAAATGCACAATGTGTAGAAGTAGTATCTACTTTGTGGTAGTAGTAGAAGTAGTAGTAGAAGTAGTAGTAGAAGTAGTGTCCATCGAGTGGAGTGCGGGGTTAAGAATCTACGGGAACTTGTTGGAGACCAAATTTTCAACCATGACACACCCAACGCACCTTTCCCCCAGCGAACTGGGCACAAAAGAATAGTAAGAAACAACAAATCTAGTGTATGTGTGATGGGGGATGAGATGAGGATTGCTAACGACTTGACAAAGCTGGGAATCGTTCTACGAACGATCCCTCTCTCATTTAAAATGTGAGCACGAAGACGAGCATGGAGACTCGGATTCCGACTCGGACGACTCCTTCGACGACGATCTCGGCACCTCATGGTTCTCAGAGCACCGCGCCCCGGAGAAAGTAATGGGGTATTTGACCTCGACGGGATTCCCTCTCTCGAGCAACAGTACGGCTACGGTTCTCGATCTCGGGACGGGCAACGGGAGCATGCTCGCTCTACTCCGCAAACATTTCTCCGGCACGATGGTTGGGGTGGATTACTCTGCGCAGAGCGTCATGCTGGCACGCCAATTACATGCGGACAAGAACATCCGATTCGAGGAGTTTGATCTTCTCTCTTCTTCTCCTTCTTCTTCTTCTTCTTCTTCTTCCGAACACCCCCCCTGGTTTGTGGAGGGTGGGTTCGATATAGTGCTCGACAAGGGGACTTTCGATGCCATCTCGCTCTGCGAGGAGGTACGGGCCGGAAAACGCGTGTGTGAGCTGTACCCCTTGCTCACGTCTGGGTTGGTGCGTCGCGGCGGGTTTTTGGTTGTCACGAGCTGTAACTGGACGGAGGAGGAGTTGATTAAATGGTTCACGGGTGTCAATACCGATGCTGATGCAGGCGAGACGCCTCTGTTTTCTGTCTTTGGGCGGGTTGCGTATCCTCGTTTCCGGTTTGGGGGGCAAGAAGGTCAGGGTGTGTGTACCGTTTGTTTCAAGAGAGAATAGATACCCCAGTGGGTAGGTAGTTTGGTTGGGATATTGCTGAGAGCAGTACAAATGAAAAATTGATCATTTTATATCGACTGCCATTGGGAGGTGATCAGTGCTCAAGTCAACTATGAGATAACTAGTATCTGCTTTCTTATCAAGAATAATCACCTTAGCTTAGCGAGGGTGGGTGTAGCATGTAGACAGGTGCACAAGATAGAGTACAGAGTAGGCAGAAAAGATGAGTAGGCAGCTAGTTAGTAGTTATCTAGAATAGTCTGTGAGTCTGCCGACCGAATACAATGCCCGAGATGGTTTGATGTAAGAAATATGCGATTGAAGAGAATCAATTATAGCAAGTACAAGTACTAATTGTAGCTCAGACCTCAGCATGTGCCTTGGTGCCTCTCCTAGACTCGTCGATCGTTCCTGATAAACCAACCATGGCTGACGGGAAGACCTTAGTTAACTATTACCCAGGTACCTAGTAGTTATTAGCTAAGGTAGGTAAGTAAGGTATAAGGTAGTTAGTTAGTTACTATGTAACTAGTAAGGTACTTTAGGGAGGCAGCACTACCTCTTAGTAGATTACTATGTAGTGCTTTGTACTTAGTGTATTACAGATGATGAGTGCGTCTTTGTAAGTTTGTCTCCATCAATCCCGGTTTCGCTCAACTCTTTTCCAGCCGCTCAGGAGCCAGAATCCAGAATGATGTCATGGTCCACAATAGTACAACAAAGGATTTAAAAGTACCTACCTAGACTGTAGAGCACCTTTAAGATTACTATAGTTATACTAGCTGTAATATATATTAATACTTATATATATATATATATTTATATATATATAAATTTAGTTCTTCTAGATGATACCTTATATACCTAGGTATAAATTATAAAAGTACTAACTCAATCTTATTGCGTGATTTTTGTTATCGCATTGCATGACAATACAGGTATTACTAGACAATACTAGCGGTATCAGCGGGGCCGGTCTGGACCATGCGATAAGTGTGGACTTGGTTGATAATCAGGATAACTAGAGATACGATCGATCAATGTACAATAATTATTATGAAATCAATACTGCTCTGTAAACTATTATAATAGATCTATAATAATTTATCCTGTATAGCACTTCGCTTTTCCTAGTACGGAGTACTATGTAGTATTATGTAGTATGCGTAGGTATGTAGTACCTAGTAATCACTGGTAGGCGCTGTCCCTGTCCTCGAGTGGACCAGCTGACCAGGTGTATCTGTCCTGCCCCGTGGCCTTCTTAGTCAGGAACGCCAGAACTGCCCTGAGAAAGGCACCCCCGGAGGCAAGTTTCGCCTCTTGTCAACGTTCTGTCCCAGCGCTTCGCTAGCTACTCTCTCTTCTGCACGCCGTCAGCATTCCATCCAGGAACCACCTCTTCAGCCGTCTTCTACCATTGCCATCATTGTTCCTCCCGCCCCGCAGGCGACGCCTCGACCTCAGCGCCCCCGCAAAATTCCCATCAGGCCGAGCTATTTTGAGCATGCTCCTGGTTCGCTAGCCGGCTGCCTTTCCCCTCACTCTCAGACTGCCACTAGAGTTATTCCTCCTCTATCTCTGTCTCTCTCTCTCCTCTCTCTCTGTTAAATCTTTTTTTTCGGGGCTACCAACATCTTTCAATTAGCCTGTTCGCTGACTTGGCCTGGGGCGTGCTTCTCCCTTAACTTGAATCGCTGTGCCCAGTGCCCAGTGCCCACTGTATCCGCCAGTCAAACCCTCTCGGGGCTGTTAGCCGCCGCCCCCGAACCCTCTCACCTTACCCGCTGGATTTCCACCACCATCATCAGACACACCACCCACACACATCTCTCTCTCTCTCTCTCTCTCTTCCTCTTTTTTTTTTTTTTTTTTTTTCCTCTGGAAGTCTTGAATCAAGCTGGTTCTGCAACCATGGCGTCCTTTAAGGTCTGTTGATTTACCCCCTTGAATGTCTTTGAGAATTGTCGGGTTCTGCTGTCCCCCACCCACTTAATTGCGCCCCCCCCCCTTGTGCCTGATGTATCTCATGACTGACTCAATGGATTTCTGTAGGAATTGTCCATGTCCCGGCCACTGCCCCAGACAGGCCTCCCCGTCCGCCAGAACCACCATCCCCGACATCACTCGCACTCGATCTCGCTTGGAGCCGCCAACTCGAACCACCGCGTCACCCGACGGAAGAGTGTCACCATCACTGCGGCCGCCAATGCCGCAGCCGCAGCCGTTGCCACCCTTAAGGACGAGTCCGGCGCCATCCCCATGGCCTCCTCCCAACGCAGAACATTTGCCAATCGCAAGGGCCTCGAGTCTACCTCTCTCGGAGCCCCCTCCGCTCTGGCCGCGGGGTCCTCCTTTCTCTCGCGAAGTCTGAATAACCAGAGCCCAGAGCATGATCACTACAACCACTACAACCACCACCACCACCACCACCAACAACAACACCAACAACAACAACCACGTACAGCTGCCGCTTCTGCTGCCGCTGCTGCTGCCACTGTTGACCGCAGGCCATCGCCAAACTCCGACGTTGCAAGTACGTTGATTGACGACAGTGGCAAGCTCATCAGCACCAAAAACCGCAATCGTCGCGCCAGTGAGGGCTCTCCCCTCATCAAGAGTGACGGCAAGCGTACCATCCCTGAACTGCGTTGCGACCGTTGCGGGAAAGGGTATAAGCATGGCAGTTGCTTGTCCAAGCATATGTGTGTATCCTCCCCCTCTGCCGTCGATCAGGAGCGTTGCGCCATGTCGGCTCTGTACAGGTCGCCGTCGTGGTCCTCCCCGTTCCTCATTCCACTTTCATCATTCCCTATCTCTTCCCCCCCCCTCTCTCCCCTTTCTCCCACCATAACTTCGTCGTGACCGGCCGGTTGACGTTTTTATTTGTTGGACACACTTAGGTGGGAACATGATCCGGCATGGGCGATCACCTCAAAGCTACTGATTTCCAAACACCAGCAAGTTCAGCTGCTGGAGGCGGCCACCGTCCTGGTCAACATGAATATCGACCCCGTCTCCGCCGAAGAAAGCCTCGAGGCTGACTCTGAAACCTCCTCCCCTTCTCCCGGTGCCTCGTCCGAGATCCGCGATGGCCTCAGTTCCACCGAAACCACCCCGCCGCCTATGGAGGAGGCTGACGAAGACCAAGCCGATTGGGACATGTCCGGCGTGCCCGCTGCGGGCCCCAAACGCTTCAGCGTCAGCAATATCTCGGGCTACTCGCGCTCCTACCAATCCATCCCCTCGAGTTCTTTCAACGGCAGCGCCCCACTCCACTCCCCCGCCTTCTCCTCCCATTTCCGCCAGTCGAGCATCGACACTCGGCCCTCCACCGCCGATACAAAACTGCCGGACGAGGACGAGGCTGATCTGGCCGCCGCCATTGGCCTGTGCAATTTCGGCACCCCGCGCACCGGCCCCGTGCCCATGTCGCCCGATGTGCCCCCTGTGCCTCCGCTGCCCGCGCGATTCCTGGACTCACAAGGCAGTCGTCACAGCAGTCTGGACCACTCGGCAACGGCAGCGGCAGCATCAATGGATAATGGACTTTCTTCTCCCTTCATGGGATCCGCCACCACGCCTAACATTTTTGGGGTCTCATTCAACCCCTCCCTCTCGTACAAGGTATCGGACGAGCGAGAAGTTCGCATGGGAGACGGCGATCGCGAATCCAGGCACCGTCGTAACAACGATGTTGACTTTGGCAGCCGCCCGACTGTCTCGGTGGACGACGACGACGACGGAGTCTTTGGCCGAATGGAGGAGTAATCTTATTTATACCTATATATATATATATATATATATATTACTCCTCGAAAGCGTGGTCGACCATCTCCCCCTTCCCTTCTCCCCCCCTCTAACGAAATGTACGAGCCTGAGCGAATTTTTTTTCTACCCCAGCTTTCACTTTGCATTTGTATTTCTTATTACCTGCCGCTGTGCTCGGGAAATAGAGGACAAATCTAACCAGTTCCTTTTCTTTTCTTTTCTTTTTTCCCCCTTTGCACGGGCCTTGGGAAGCCGTGTGGGCATTCAGATGCACCGCTTGGAACATGTATCGAACCTTGTATTGCGATTGGAATATCCATTTGTACCAACCCATTCAACCTATTGTCTTGAACAGTCTCCGTTGAACAGTTCCTTCATTTGTTCCTACATTCTCCTTTGTTCTTCTTTCTCTGCGAAGGCAGTGTATCTTGTGGTCCTAGCCTCGCTGATATAATTACTACATACTTCACACATGTTGATAAGTAGATGGAAGTAGAGTATACTGATATATCACTTGAAGAAGTAGTCATGAATACCATCCACTCCTCCCAAGGTAACCTCGACAGAAACCATGTATTGTCTGTAATGGTCCTCGTCTTTGAGCCCAAGGTCTACCCAAACTCAACCTCCATCTATGAAATTCCATTGGTCCATCTTGACTGTCCTGGCTGGTTCGGGCTATTAGCCAACTAGATCAAGTTTGCAAGAGAACTATCTTACCGGGTCTTCCCTCTAGGGTGTGAATAGTTTAGATGATTTCGAGTGTCATGTGGATCGCTTCGATCCTCGATTCGAAGATGTGTCGAGTAAGGATCTGGAGTAGCTCTTATCTGACTTTGTGAATCTGAGCAGGAAACTGCATCACAGGCAGATTCAGTCGTAGATATGCTCATCAGTTCGCGAGGCCGGCATAGGGTATCGTTCGGTGATCTGGACTTTGCAATCGCCGGTAGCCATTATTCATTACTGTTGCCTTGTTGACTCTGGTATCAATGAACCTGGCAGACGCAACCACTTGGCTGTAGTAGGCCTATGGGAAGAAGTAGCTAGAGCGGAAGCCTGTAGCCGTGGTGATGGTATCCTCGGTTGCTCGATTTGCTTGTGTTCAAGGGGCGATGTCGATACCGATGTATCAAATGTAATGTCAACTCAACCCCCGCCTCCATTGCCAATCGCTTGCTCTCTGGAATCCGTCTCTGACACTCCCCGGCGACCGAATCGTGGATCTTTCGTTACATATCATCCCCCCATCTCTTCATAACGTCACCAACCATTGGTCCCGTCGGGAGGCACGGCCGGGCCCGTACTGACAGTTTTCTAAGACGACAAATTTTTTAATACCCCAGTAACCGGGGTGGAAGGCGGATGAGGACACGTTTTGCCCATACCCGGGGTGTGGTGGGAGGCCTGACTCGAGGTAGAAACGACACAAACAGAAGAAACACCGGTTGTCGGCTCGGAACGGGCGATCAGCCCGTTCTATCTGTCCACCAGGGCCATCTTTGCACGGCGCCTTCGTTTGGCTTGGCTTGGTCGATTCCGTCGCTTCGGTCCGCTGCCTGTACCACCACCTTGAGCCGGGGTGGACGCGGCGTCTGCTCCGGCTTCGTGTCCCACCGTCTGTCTCTGCCAGCTTTCAAGCAGCGCGAACGCACACCGAAGGACTAGGAACGGGTCCAGGTTCTCCGGGCGACGCACCACGAGTGCATACTGCCGAGAGAGACGCGGTACAGCGCAGTCGGTTACGTCGGCCGCGTCCGGGGCCGGAGTCGTGAGGTTGTCCACCCCGCCATTGGGGTGGTCCGTGTCTTCGGCCTCTTGGATGATGCGAGAGTCTAGCTCGTGAGAGTCGAACGCGAGAACTTGCCGGCGCTCCAGGCGAGTAAGGGCGTCTCCCACTGCACGCAGAAGAGTCACGTTACTCGAAGAAACCTGTTGCGCTCGCCACAAGACCGCGATCAGCTCAGAACCGGCGGAAGGAACGTCGATGGCCTCGGAGGAACAGGAGTGGTTGTTTTTGTCTGACGGGCTGTTCTTCCTGTTGACCAGGGCATCCATCACTTCATACAGCGATGGAGCTCCATTGGCCACAAGGCAGTAGGCTGCCTTGGGTACGTCCTGCAAAAACAACCCTTCCAACGGCGCCTCGAACGGTCCTTCCAGTGTGGAAGCATCAGAGCGGGCAAAGCCCCCCCAGAGGAACTGGATGAAGGCCACGGGCCCCCAGGCAACGATTAAGGCGACACAGAGCGATTCGGGCGACAAAAATGCCGAAGGGCCATCCGGAGACGACTCTTCGGCCTCCTCCCACAGCGGGTCATCCTCGCTGAGTATCGTCGGTTCTGTGCGGGTCGGATAATCCACGCGGTCCTCGCAACCGCTTTGAACGACGGCCGGGACATACACTGCTTCCTCGTGCCAAGGGAGAGTGTATGTGGAAAAGGCCTCCACCAGCTCGTGGACACCCTTCGCCAGGTTCGTCGTCTGCATGGCGTGGGACAGTGTCCCCACGAACCCCTCTGAGGTCTCCATGATTCCAGGCACGTGGATCCATGTGCCCCAGAGAGCGAAAGAAGAAAGGAGGAGCCCAACTAATGGGAAAAGCATCTTTGATGGTGGTGAAGAAAGGAGAAGGAAGGCTTGAGCTCGGAAAGATATTTAAAAACTAGATGCTGGAGCTGGAAAGCGGTTGACGATCGAGATCTGTCTGTTGGTGAGAAGAAGAAGAAGAAGAAGAAGAGAGGAGAACATGATAAATTTTTGAGGAGAGGAGGAGAAGGAGTAGACAAGTGAGAGATGTGCTTGTTGGCTTGATAGGTAGACTCGGGGTCAATCAAGTCCTCGCTTGACCGGCATATTCACTAGGATCAGTCAACCAGCCCCTCGACTGGGCTCATATGCACTATGGTTAAGCAATTGAGCCATCAGCCTGGACTAGACTCGAAATCCACTGCAATCAGTGCTAGAAGATGAAACATAAACTGACTTTATTCATATGGAAGATATCAGTCATTACTCTGTTTCATGTGTAAGGGGACTAGAAAATTAAACCAAACTCCATCCAGTGGCCGTGGATAACATGCGACAAGTAAACAAAGAATCTGCACGAATGATAGTAAGAAAAGATCCAAAAAAAAAGGCACCCTTTAGTCGACATCCATCTCCTCCTGGGTGCCGCCATCCACCAGCAGTCTTGTCTTCCTCTTTTGTTGGTGCTTCCTCTCGCCGAGCACCGGGGCAGCAACCTTTTGGTCGGCAACCAACGGCTGGCCTTCCTCTCTCTCGCGCAGCTCCTTGCGAATAAGATGTTCGCCCTCGGCAACCACCTTGCGGTCCTCCTCGCGCTTGCGGTCCCGAGCAACCTTGCCGGCCAATCTGCGCTTGGTGAAAACACGCTCACGGCGTTGTCTGATCTCCTCCACTCTCTCCATCGCGTTGAGGGTTGCGGCCACAAGGTTGCGGTCGTACTTGACGGGGACGTTTCTCTTCTTCGCGAACTGGGACAGCACGAGGGACGAGTCGACAATCATCTCCTTGCCACGCATGGCGCGATGCGTCTTAGTCCACTTGAGCTTGCGTGGTTGTCTGCGGGCCTTGAAGCTGGCATGGCATTTCGAACGACTGCGTATCTTGACTTAGCCTTGCGAAACCATAAATCCAACCCAGCAACAAATGGGGAGGGGAACGTACCAGAACCGGAATGAACGACCATCAAGTCGGTTGAAGGTGATCCCCTTGGACGGGTAGACCGGTCGGCTCTAAGAAAATCTTTCAGCATGGAAGACCAAATGGAAAACTCCTTATCAGGGCGGTGGTGGTGCATACGCAAAAATGGCACGTCTCGACTCTGCATAGCACATCAGTTACTAAAAAATTCCCACCGGTTATCACAATTCCAGTGGACTCTCCACTCACCTCATGGTTACAGATCTTCTCTAACCCGCTTGGTCTGGGTATCGACGGGGTCTTGAAGGGTGGCTGTTGTTCCTCAGTTCTTTTTACTGATATCAAAAACTTTTCCCGACGCCGACGTGTGGAGAACCCAGCCGCTAGTCCAGATTTGGAATCGCGCCACTCTGATTTTCTTTGGAAGTTGATGTTCCCGCCAGCAGTGTCCGAAATTAATCCCCTGAATCAAGGAAGAAAAACCGGCTTTTCTCGCTCCTAAAGTTGAATCTCAGTGTTACATTATGGCTTCTGCCTTTGTGATCGGATTGGGGGCTGCTACAGCCGCGTTTCTGGTGCGTGCGACTTCATATTCTATCGCCAATATCGGGTTGTGATTGACAATGGATCGTTTCTCCAGGGTCGAGCCGGCTATGTTGCCCTTCGTCGTTACCAGGGGGGTGTGAATGCTGTGGGCAAGGCGTACTACAAAGGGTTCGTTAAACGATGATTACCTTTTATTACTTGGAGACATTTGGCTGACGATACTTTCTGATTCAGAGGCTTCGAACCCCGCATGACTCGTCGTGAAGCAGCATTGATCCTCGAGCTTCCGTATGTTTTTCTCGATTCATTCTCGGTGAATTAATGGATGCCATAGTTCTAACAGAGGCTTTTCTTTCTAATACAGCGAGCGAACCCTTACCAAGGACAAGGTCCGCAAGAAGCACCGTCAAATGATGCTGCTCAACCATCCGGATCGCGGTGGAAGCCCGTACCTGGCGACCAAGATCAACGAGGCGAAGGAGTTCCTTGACAAGCAAACCTAGATTTTCCACCGTCGGCGAGGTCGTCTCTGCGGTCAGTCTGACGGTGAGAGCGTCAGGTTGACGGGGAATGACGATGGATACCAGTGTATCATGTATGTATAAGAGAGGTTCTTTTGGCGCATAGCGTGGCGTTGGTTGGTTTGGTTCCCCCGAGGATGTTCTACTATCTTGCGTGTTCTGAAGATACTTGTCCTACGACATCCCCACTCTTGATTTTCGCTCGTTCACAATATAACTATAACAACTCCATATATTTGACAAGTTATCAGCTTTGGCGATATCCATTGCCTAACCCGAGTACACATTATGTCCCTCCTTCAATGAGTTTCAATCACCTATTAGTCTCTGTGCCACTGTATCACTTGCTGCTTTGTTCTATCCGACACGTCGATATAGTATACCGCCCAATTCTTAGCAGTACAAACAGTCAGTCTTCCTTCATTAGACGATAATTGGCACTAGTGATGTTCTTCTAGCAGCGACACTCCTGTGTAACTACCGTAATGGCAGCCATCGAGTATTGAGTCAATTGCGGCTTGAGTCGTTGACTCTTAATCCTCACGTGACCTAGAGTCGTATTTCTCGTATTCCCGACCAAGCTTTCGCACGACGTCAGGCCCAGTCGGGGACGGACGAAACTCGACCGCTACGGGTTTCGGGGCTTAAAAGGCCTTCCGTCTTATCGCCGTCTCCGGGCAAAGTAGAAACGAAGGAACTGAAGGCAACCGTATTACTCATTTTCTTCACACGTCGCTGTTGGAGTCTGTATCACCTCGTGGCCGATGACTGCCTGCGTTGCATTCCCCTGTTTAAATACGCTATTTTCGGGGTGAGTAAAGACGGCCCTCGCCACATGCGTTTCTCGGCCCCGGGTTTTGATGGACTTTGGTGGTCTTTGGTGGTCTCCTGGATCTGACCCGCATAAGCAGACATCGGCTGTGCCATTCAACTTCCTCTAAGCGTTTTGTTTGAATAAAGTAATATTCTTGAATCCTGGCCAACAGCTCTGGCTTGCGCATTCCTCTCTAATCTGTCGATAGTTAGCCCCGCCGCCGAAACGTGAATTCCCCCTCCGCCACTTCCCCCCCACTGCGATAGGAGAGTCGTTTTTTTGAAAGACACTGCATTGCGGCTTGTGACAGCCATGGATGGATTAGGGGAGGGCGCTGATGGCATGGGCTTCGATATGCCCATGCTGATGAACCGACAATCGCACCTGTTCGCAGGGTACAATCACGACGGTTCTCCTGTGACTTCTGTCATGCAGACATATCAGGATGATTCAACGATGGGAATTAACGACGATATCAACGATGCGAAAAGAAGAAGAATCGCTAGGGTGAGGATAGCATTTCGTGATCCCGGATTTTACGTCTCGGTGACTGATCAGTGCGTTTTGCGCAGGCATGCGATATGTGCCGAAAAAAGAAGATCAAGTGCGATGGGAAGATGCCGAAATGTTCGCATTGTAGCAACTACAAGACCGACTGCGTCTTTACTCAGGTCGAGAAGAAGCGGAATCCTCCCAAAGGGTATGTGGGTATAGAAATATACACATGGGTGGCTCTAGTGATGTTTGGAGATGTGGTTCCGTGCTGATTTCGCCTTGATTAGTGCCAAATACATCGAGGGACTCGAGAATCGACTAGGGCGCATGGAGTCTTTGCTGCGGCTGTCAGGACTTCTGTCGGAGGATGACGGTGGGAAGACAGACCTGGGCATGCTGGAGAAACGCCTGGCAGACAGATCGTTCGTCAATGGACTGAATTCCACAAAACTCATGAACCAACCACCCAGCGTATCTCTCTCCCAACAAACCTCCACATCCCGCCAATCAACTCCGCGCATGGATTCTCAACCAAGCCCTCACACGAGTGACACGTCCCCTGAGGCTTCTAAGGAGTCCGAAACCGAAGTCGAGGCACTCTCGGATATGATGTGCTCTCTGGTAACAAACAACTGCGGAGAGACTCGGTATATTGGTATGGCTACCCTTCAGCTATTGTTTGGTCACTGCGAGGTGACCGCTAACCCTGGAAATAGGATCCTCCTCCGGGTTCTCCATTTTCTCCCCCAAAGGTATCCAGTGGGTCAACGAAAAGACCGGTGACTCCTCATTTCAGGATATGGTCTCTTCAGCCTACGTCGATGACAACAAATGGATGTACTGGAAGCCTGAGATCTTCAGTGACATATTTGCTCGGCGAGTTTTTAAACCACTTCCTCCCAAAGAGGAAGCATTCTCGCTGTTCCGGGATTTTTTTGAGAATTTCAACTGCATGTTCCCCCTGTTTCACGAGCCGACATTTATGCACCTGGCAGAACGCCAATACTCCCGAGATCCATATGAAGGCTCCGGCTGGTGGGCAAGCATCAATGTGGTCCTTGCCATTGCACACAGACTTCGCGTCATGAGTAATTTGGTGCCACAGGAAGAAGACAAAAGGGCTTGGCTTTACTTGAAGAACGCCATGGGTGTTTTGACGGAGCTCACAATGAGGAATACAGATCTTCTGAGCGTACAAGCGCTTCTGGGAATGGTACGTCCTTATTCTAGAGATTGATAGAACCTAGAAAGACTGACACCTTTACAGTCACTTTTCCTTCAAGGAACCCCAAATCCTCAACCCGCTTTCTTTTTAGTGGCGGCAGCAATTCGGCTTTCTCACAGCATTGGTCTTCACAAGCGTGGTTCCAGTTTTGGCTTAAATCCAGTGGAAGTCGAACAGCGAAAACGAGTCTTCTGGATTGCATATCTTCTTGACAAGGAGTGAGTCATTTTCAGCTTATAGATCCACCAGAATCCTTTGCATTTCTAACGTCAATCCTTCCTTCCAGTATCTGTCTCCGTTCCGGTCGACCACCTGTGCAAGATGATGATGATATGAATGTCGAGCTTCCAAGTGAAGACCCGCCGGATAATATCGGGAATGTGCCTCTTTCGGACGGGAAAAGCAAGTTTAATCTTTTCAGATCCCTTTGCCGATTTGCTATCATCGAAAGCAACGTGTATAAACGGCTTTATTCGGCACGAGCATCAAAACAATCAGATGGCGAGCTTCTAAACACAATCGGGGAACTCGACAGAGAACTTGAAGAATGGAAGGATAGCATCCCTCTGGATTTCCGCCCCGAGTATGACATCAAAGCAACCCACACGCCTTTGATATTACATGTCGCGGTCGTGCATTTTGCCTACTACAACTGTTTGACTACTATCCACCGGATGTCTGTCCACCATGGGTACTGGACAAGCCGCTTATCCAATTATGCAATCCAAGGATTGAATGCCAGGCCCCTAAATCCCAGGGTTTTCCTTTCTGCGGTCCTTTGTGTCACGGCCGCCCGGGCATCCATCAATCTAATTAAATACATCCCCCAGGGCGACTTTGCTTGTGTTTGGTAAGCACATTCAGCCCAAACATTTCTCATATGTTATTGGACGGACTACTGACGTCGGATGACAGGTTGATCCTCTACTACCCGGTTTCAGCCCTTGTCACCCTTTTCGCAAATATCCTTCAGAATCCAAACGATGCTCGGGCGCGCTCTGATGTCAAGCTTATGAATGTTGTGGTCAATTTCCTTTCAACTCTGGTCTCTGACGAATCGAACAGCAGCATCAAGCGCATGCTTGGTCTGTGTGGCGAGTTTGAGAGGATCGCTAGGGTGGTTCTGGACAAAGCCGAGAAAGACTCGCACTCCAGGAAGAAACGCAAAGCAGCACCAGAAGATGACTCGAATTATGAAATGAACACGCCGGATGTTCAAGCTAGTACTCCCTTGTCAGCCAAGCGAGCTGAGGGGCCTTCAGCCGCATCTGTCTCTATACCACCCTTCTCCGACCAGTCTAATGGAATAAATAACGAAAAACAACCGACACCCTTCGTATCTAATCCAGCGGTGCAGGCTCCCACCTCTCTTCCCGGAAACCTCCCCAGTGATCTCCAGGCGATGTCAGGACTTGGACGCGACTTTGCAGACATACTCGGTCCCTCAAATCTAGGGCAGGTGCCCTTCACTGACCCCTCGTCACTCCCAACAACTACCAGTCCGGTCGCCAATATCCCACAATTTCAACAACCATTTGTGCCCCAGGATCTATGGCAGATGCCTATGACCATTGAATGGGATTGGGCCGACATGTCATCGCACTTCCCAATTTTTGATACCGGGCTAGACTCGGGGGGGCACGCTGGATCGTGAACTTTCCGGCAAAGAAAGACAGTCTATGCAGAAAAAGATAATGACGAACTAGAATCGGACCTCTAATTTGGCGAAACGGTATGGAGTCATAGGATGGCACGCGAGGCCAAGAGAAAAAAAAGGCTCTCTCCACTTCTTATGGGATACAATGCGTCTTTTCTCGGTCGAAAATGGGCTCTCACCTCACATTGTAACTTTTTTGCTGGCCTTAGTTATGGTCATATGGACATACCAGTGACGTTCTCAACGTTCACTTTGGCGGCGTACAAACTTTGATCTCTACTCCCACAAATATAACGGGCGTGTTTATAGTATTGCACATTCCAAACCGTTAGAAAGAGTCGTATTTCCAACCGCTGTAGGTCTATTCTTCTTCGTTCAGTGTTCATGATTATTTTCTCTCAGGTCGATTCGGTGTGCTTCTGGAATCGAAAGAGTCGGTCGGATGACTCAGCCAGGCCCAGCCGGAATAGCAAAATCCATCACCGAAGGCGTCACCCTCCCAAAAGCTCCGCCGCAGGCTTTCGTCCGACCTCCGACAGCTCGTCGAGAGCTTATTGTTTGACCACCCACCCCCCATTTCGTCCTACTCACCTTACGAGCGTCTCTATGGCTGGCTGGCTTCTCTAAATCTTGTCTGAGCCTGTATCGATTCCTCCCCCCCTTCCCTATCCAGCGCCTGGGCTCAGAATCCTCGACCATGGCCGCCTACCTCCGACAGCCAGGCAACCTTGCTCGATATTCGAGGAGAGCGGCAGCAGGTGTCATCTATCGGAGAAGCGCGCTGCCCTCGAGACTCCCTCAATCCAAATTATCAGCCTTCATCGCGTTGCGCCAGCTCCGATGCTACAGCAGCGGGCAATCTGGCGGCGACCCACGGCCTCCAAACAAGGACGGCCCGGAGTCGAATAAGCCAGGACAAAATGGAGGGCAGAGGCCAGGCGGCGAACCTGAGTCGAAGCTGAGCAAGGAGGAGCAGGAGAATGTCGATTTGTTCATCCAACACTTCAAAAGTCGGGTGCCGGTCTCGCAACACCGTATGCTCGATGACATGCGGACGATCATGCAACGGGAAGGGCTTCCTGAGGAGCTGAAAGACTTTGTGACACAGCACCTTCGAACGGGGAAACCGGCGTCACTCCTGGATTACGCTAGACTCACCCGTTTCATGACGAAGCACCTGTCGAGCTACGCGAAGAAGCTGATCGAATTGGATGAAGAGCGGGAGCGAGGAACGGTGAAGTCGGAACAGAAACCGGATGAACAGCAGCCTCAGAAACCGCAAGAGGAGCAGAGTCAGGAGGAACAGATGCGGGAAAAGTTACGGCAACAGCAGGAACGGCTCAAGGATGAAAAGAACAAGGACCAACAGGGTCAGGGCCAGGGTCAAGGCCCTAGGATATTCGAGTTCCGCCTCGATCCGGCGAATTTCCTGGTCATGGCCATGATCTCCTACTACATCTACCGCAGCTTCTTCCCCTCCGAGAACAGCAAGGAATTGACCTGGCAGGACTTTAGGGCAGGGTTCCTCGACAAGGGGCTCGTGGAGAAGTTGACTGTCATCAATGGTGCTAGGGTCCGGGTTGACCTGCACCGTGAAGCGGTTGCCCGTGTGCATCCTGACTCGCCGGCAGCTCAGCCGAACTTCGTTTACTACTTCACCATTGGATCCGTGGAAGCATTCGAACGTAGACTGGATGAAGCCCAGAACGAACTGGGAATCCCCAGCAATGAGCGCATCGCCGTGGCCTACATGGATGAAATGCCTTGGGCGGCTGCAATCCTGAACCTTGCCCCGACTATCATCCTGATCGGTTCTATCTTCTTTTTGTCAAGGCGTGCTGCCGGCGGTGCCGGAGGCCAAAGCGGAATTTTCGGGATTGGCAAGAGCCGCGCTCGCCGCTTCAACCACGAAACCGATATCAAAATCAAGTTCTCTGACGTTGCCGGCATGGACGAGGCCAAGGTTGAGATCATGGAGTTCGTGAGCTTCCTGAAACAACCCGAGAGATTCCAGAAGCTGGGTGCCAAGATCCCCCGTGGTGCGATCCTTTCGGGGCCTCCTGGAACCGGTAAAACGCTGCTTGCAAAGGCCACTGCCGGTGAGTCCGGTGTACCTTTCTTCAGCGTCAGCGGTTCCGAGTTCGTCGAGATGTTCGTCGGTGTTGGTCCCTCTCGAGTTCGTGACCTGTTCGCCAATGCCCGCAAGAACACTCCCTGCATCATCTTCATCGACGAAATCGACGCGATCGGCAAGTCGAGAGCGAAGCAAAGTTTTGGCGGCGGCAACGATGAGCGTGAGAGCACCCTTAACCAGATTCTCACGGAGATGGATGGCTTCAACACTTCCGACCAAGTGGTCGTCCTGGCTGGTACCAACCGACCCGATGTTCTTGACAAAGCTTTGATGCGTCCCGGTCGCTTCGACAGGCATATCGCAATCGACCGCCCCACGATGGATGGCCGCCAACAGATTTTCCGCGTTCACCTTAAGAAGATCGTCACCAGCGAGGATATAGATTACCTTGTCGGTCGACTGTCAGCATTGACTCCGGGTTTTGCCGGTGCTGATATCGCTAATTGCGTCAACGAGGCGGCTCTAGTCGGTACGTTCAATCCATTTCCCTGACTTCTACCCTGTCATTTGTCTAGTTTCTAATCATCTCTAGCTGCTCGCGAAAACGCCGATACCGTTGTCATGAAGCACTTCGAGCAGGCTATTGAACGTGTCGTTGGTGGCCTTGAGAAGAAATCCCTGGTGCTCTCGCCTGAAGAGAAGCGTACGGTCGCCTACCATGAGGCTGGCCACGCCATCTGTGGCTGGTACTTCCGCTGGGCCGACCCTCTACTGAAGGTGTCGATTATTCCTCGTGGCCAGGGCGCTCTCGGCTATGCCCAGTACCTGCCGGCTGGCGGTGACACGTATCTGATGAACGTCAACCAGATGATGGACCGCATGGCCATGACGCTGGGAGGACGGGTTAGCGAAGAATTACACTTTGACACCGTTACGAGCGGAGCAAGTGACGACTTCAACAAGGTCACTCGAATGGCGACGGCCATGGTGACCAAGTTTGGCATGTCGAAGCTCGGGTATATCTACTACGAGGAAGACCCGCAACAACAGTTGCACAAGCCGTTCTCGGAGGACACCGCTCGCACGATCGATTCCGAAGTCCGCCGCATCGTCGCTGAGGCCAACAAGCAATGCCGGGACCTGCTGACCGAGAAAAAGAAGGAGATTGGGATCGTCGCCGAAGAGCTTCTTGCCAAGGAAGTCCTCAGCCGCGACGACCTGGTCCGCCTGCTCGGCCCTCGCCCCTACCCTGATGGTAGTGAGTTCGCCAAATACTTTGACGGCACCGGCGGCAAGGGAGTCCTTGCACCTCCTGAGCCTCCACGGTCAGACGAAGAAACCGAAGGCAAGGACGGAAGAGATCAGACACCTTTCCCGGCATAGACGCTTCAATTTCTGGGGCTAGGCTTGTCTTCTGTTTCTTTTTTCTTCTTCTGCTGACCATCAATCATACCATCCTTGGGAAGGATTTGTATCTATTTTTTGTATGTTTTATCATATCTCTACGGAAGCATCTCCTTTCATTCTTCATCGTTTTATCTCTGCGGAATAAACATCACCCCAAAAACGCTTTTTTCAAATTTTCCTTTCTCGTCGCCTTGTGATCTCCTTGATGTCCCTTGCTTTTAATACCGTATGGATGGTTCCTGTATAGTAGGTAGAGGTATCTTCAATGTTGGTTTGGAGTCCATTCGAGAGTTGTATTTTTTGAGTTTGGAATTCATCCTGTCGTTTTACTCTCCCCTCTTACGACTAGAAAATATTCATAAAATAGTGACTTGAATGGCTCTCAAACTCGCTTGAAGTAAATATTTCCTCAGATTTATAGAAAACTAACGAAAACTGCCCCAAACTACTATAAGTTTAAATGGTATCAACTATTCAACATCCAAAGTGACTCCTTGGTATCCAAATCCATAGCTAGTTATATATCAAGAGATCCAAAGCAAAAAAACCCACCCCCATCCTGATCCTCCTTAATTAGTCTTCTTCCCTTCTGCGGTCTGCTCTGCCTGGTCAACCTCAGACAGGGTGCTCTTGTTCTTCTTCTTCGATCCCTCGGCAACATGGCTACCCTTGGCTTCGACAGAAAGACGAGGAATGAATCTTCCCACACGGGCCTGGTATTCGACGTATTCCGGGTACTTGGCTGCGCTGATCGACTCGGTAAGCGGAGTGCTACCCTGGAAGATCAACAGATAACCCAACACGCCGATTCCGGTCCAGTTGACGTAGGTCTGGGTGATGTAGCAGGACCAGATGTACAGGGTGAGCCAGATGGCCTGTTCGGCCGCAAAGTTAGGATGGCGACACCAGGACCAGAGACCGCTGACGACGAAGCCTCGGTCAAGGTCTTCCTGCGTATAACGTCCCTTGTACCTGTCCGGAATCCGCGCCGTCTTCAGGTATTCGCCCTTGGCGCGCTGGAAACTCCATTGCTGCTGGTCGGCAAGCAGTTCGATGACGATGAAAAAGAACATCAAGCGAGAGAAGACCAAGTCAGGGATGCCAAACTCCTCGTGACCGTGTACTTGAGAGACGACGAGGAAGACGTAGGTGGGAGCGGTGATGAGCGCAAGGAGTAGCGACTGCACCACACAGATGAACACGACATTGAGGAGGAAGAAGAGGAAGCCGTTGTTGATTTTTGACCGTATAATCTGCCAACGATAGTCTTCTGACCCCCACTGATAGCCGCCTTTGCGCCAATAGTTAAAAGTCAAGCGAAGCTGCGCAGGATTTATGTCAGTCGAAAAAGCCCTCGTCTAATTAAGAAAGAAGCAGGAAAATGGATCCCCTTACACTCCAGAGAATAGTCACAAGGGCGATGGTATCGAGTCGTTGAGAGGAAATGCCTGTTGCACGCGCCCAGACTGCAAAATGAACGTTATACACAGCTGGTAGGATGCTCCATACTCGATCAACCTGGGACCAGTTCCGGAAAATCTCAGAAGTCACCAAGAACAAAGGACACAACAGAAGCGCAAAAGCGATCGCGGTAACGAACGGGTTGGTGGTGAAGTACACCTCCTTCAGAGTATCGACGTCCTGGCCAGCTTCCAAGAGGCGTGTTGGGAGAGCAAGGAACTCGGAGACAAACGGCATCACAGTCTGAGGGAAAGAGACGCACTCTGCAAGGGAGTGCACTTCAGGAAGAGGAACGGCCATCTTGAAGGCTTGTATGCCAGGGGTTCTCTCTCTGCGCAACGAGGATGACAAGGTGTCGGAGGAAGTGTGAAGTCATGAATAAAATATTATTATTCTTGATGTAGAAGACACGTGAGGCGCGTCCATGGAACTTGGAAGCCTCAGGCCGCGACGCGAATTTATGCCTCAGGAATCATAAATCTCCGGATCCAGAAACGCGTCGTGCGTGCGTGCCACGACCTCGTTTCTCGCACACTCAAGAATGATCACCATCCACAAAGGCAGCGGCCATGTTGAAGCGTC
Organism: Penicilliopsis zonata CBS 506.65; assembly: GCF_001890105.1. Classification (NCBI taxonomy): domain Eukaryota; kingdom Fungi; phylum Ascomycota; class Eurotiomycetes; order Eurotiales; family Aspergillaceae; genus Penicilliopsis; species Penicilliopsis zonata. The sequence continues at coordinate 2,296,358 of NW_019208911.1, forward strand.
AATAGGAGGCAAAGCGTCCCAGGCAGAACCATCATGACAGGGACCATACTATGCGTGGCAGAGAAGCCTGCCATTGCCAAAGCAGTCGCGTCCCACATGTCGGGGGGCGCCTTTCAACTAGTAAGTTGCGATATCGCATGGAGTTTGGGCCCAATTCCGGGAGATAAAGACGCACTTGTACTAAACGTAGCCGTAGTCTAATATCCCTGGAAATAAATATGTGAAAAATTATCAGTTCACTTTCAATTTCGGTGGCCGTTGGGGCCAGTGTTCGGTCACCATGACCAGTGTGCTCGGCCACTTGACAGAGACGGAGTTTGGAAGTCATCATAGAGCGTGGGCCTCTTGTCCTCCTGAAGACTTGTTTGATGCGCCTGTCTACGAGTCTGTGGCCAAGGTATACGATAGACTAATCGATAGCTGCGTGGCTTGCTAATTTAGCTTGATAGGACAAAGTATCAATAGCGCAAAACATCGCGGTGCAAGCCAGATCTTGCCGAGCACTGTTTATCTGGACTGACTGCGACCGCGAAGGCGAGCATATTGGCACCGAAGTGCGGAAGCAAGCGCTGGAAGGGAATCCGCGACTCGAGGTCAAACGAGCCAAGTTCAGCAACACCGAAAGAGCGTGAGAGTAAAGTTTTGGTCTAGGGTGTTTTATTCTTGCTAACTTGCAGTCTCTAGACATGTTTTGCAGGCTGCGCGGCAACCGATTGAGCTAGATGAACGCCAGGCTAATGCTGTAGCTGCGCGAATTGAACTCGACCTGCGCATCGGTGCGGCTTTTACTCGTTTACAGACTCTTCAGCTGCAAACGCTCTTGTCATCTCTCACAGACAAGGTTATTAGCTACGGTATGTTTGCTGAAATGCTGAAGTTACTGCTCGCCTTGGGTTAGACCTAACATGTCCCAAGGTTCGTGTCAGTTTCCTACGATGGGTTTCATCGTTGATCGCTATTTTCGGGTGAAAAACTTCAAACCAGAAACATTCTGGTTGATCAAAGTCATCCACGTCAGGGACGATATCAAAGTCAACTTCTCATGGCGTCGTGTCCACCTCTTCGACAGGGCTGTGGTGACCATAATGCTGGAACGATGCTTGGCGGCGAAGAAAGCCCGAGTCACGAAAGTCAATGAAAGGCCTACAAGCAAATGGCGGCCCCTACCCCTGACTACTGTGGAACTACAGATGATGGGTAGCAAGTATCTTCGCATGACCGGTCAAGATATCATGAAGGTATAGTGTCAAGTGAATTTTTCATGCGTTGACTTCAAAGCTCACTGGTACCAGACTGCCGAATCTCTCTATACAAAGGGATTTATCAGCTACCCTCGAACGGAGACAGATCAATTTGATAAGGCCATCGATCTAAAGAAGCTAGTTGAAAAGCAAGTACCCGATGGAAGCTGGGGACAATATGCCCGGGGGTAGGTAATCTATCGAGTCTTTTACTAGCGCCTCATAAGCATCGACGTATAGTTTTCTAACCATAACATGGATATAGCCTGCTTGACGGTAATTTCAGGACACCGAGATCGGGCCGTCATAATGACCAGGCCCACCCGCCTATCCATCCGATTGCTTGGGTTTCGCCAACCGCATTGAACGCCAGCGAAAAGAAGGTATACGAGTTCGTTGTCCGCCGATTCCTAGCGTGTTGCTCTGAGGATGCCAAGGGAAAAACAACCGAAGTTGAAATACAATACGGCGAGGAAATGTTCCAGGCAAAAGGCCTCATTGTCCTCGAAAAGAACTATCTTGAGGTCTACGTATATGAGAAATGGGAAAGCAGCCAACAGCTGCCGGTCTTCCAGCTTGGCGAGGAGTTCGAGCCCACAGAAGCCAAAATCAACGAGGGAAAAACGACTCCGCCAAACTACCTTACTGAGCCGGAGCTCATCGCCCTCATGGACGCCAACGGGATCGGCACCGATGCCACCATGGCCGACCACGTTGCGAAGATCAAGGACCGGGAATACGTGGGGACCCGCACGCGAGGCAGCGGTCGCAGCGCCGTCACGGAATTCATCCCTACCAGTCTCGGGGTAGCTCTGTACGAAGGGTACAACAATATCGTCTCTGCCATTCCCGGCTGCCCGTCTCTGAGCAAGCCGTTTCTCCGCAAGGAAATGGAGCAGCGCATGCGAGAAATCTGCGCGGGCACCAAGACCCGACGCGAAGTCATCCATGAGAGCCTGGAACGGTACCAGGAGGTCTTCTACCTGACTAAAAGCCGGATCGAAATCTTGAAGGCGGCGTGTCAGAAGTACATGCTTGGATCCTAAACGTTGCTAGGGAGCCTTGGGGGGCCTTTCTTTGAAATAAGTCATTGATGACTGTATGATATCAAAAAGATATAGATACCCTATTATTAGATAGACATTTTACGAGATATTTGAACCGGGAGACCCTCTAGATATAGACCTGGATCTGGTGGATCTATTGACTCTTATATTCAGGGGTTAACCATCATTATATACCACTACATATGTTCATTCAACCCTAAAACTTATCTACTCATTAGATTGATTATTTGATTATTTCCCTAGATATTAGGGACCTTTTATAATGTCTTTATAATCTATGGAGTACATACTATATATTACATAGGCAGCATGACATAGGGCTGAATCAGGCTAACTTACTTTTTTGACAGGTGCCCCCCCCCCAACAGCACGAGGCTGAGGATTGTCACTCCCAGTACCCACACAATGACAACATCTGACGCCGATCAGACAACATCAGGATTCTTTATGTACCAGCTAAAAGACCTATCATTGATTTAAATATACGAGGAAACGTCAAACAGGGCGCATCGGGCGCCTGCAGTCTGAGGTGCGCGACATCGATAGGGCGCCACATCCGCAATGACTTGACTTGATCCTTGCAAAGGGAAAAATCCAGGGTCCTTAGGCCCGCTCTTCCAGGTCGGTATGGAGTACTATATGTTGAATAATTATGATGAAATTGCCTAGCATCAGATGAAAGCATTATTGTCCTTCTTATTCTACCCATATACTCCAGAGTGAGGGCTGGTAAGTCACTGCAGACAACCCCACGATGGCTTTTCTGACTTGTCTATGGAGAAAAGTTTCTAGAACTTTGTCGACGTCATCAACGAGAACTTCAATTGTCTTTCTCCTGCTCTTCCGCTCGCTTACCCCCCCTCTCCCTCCTGATAGCTCGGGAAGACGATGGTCAATGGCTTGAGGGACCATGCAGAAAAGGTTCACGGAAGCCGGCACGACGAACAACGCCACAGAGTAATGATCTACCATGGTCTGGGACGCCTGGCGGCGACAGGCTTCATATTCTCCAGATCGCCGGTTTTAATACTGGTTTTATCGAGGGAGAAAGTCATCTGCATTTGTTTCTTCTCCACATATACATCGACTGTTGTCGCGTTGATTGGTATTCCAGCTCGCGTGGTCTTGGCTGACCCTTGGCTCAGATGCCATCTCACCCCCCATGGGGAGGTAGGTTTATCGGTACCACTTCGGCCAGATGCAGCTGCGCTGATAGAGGCATGGAAGTTTCGTTGGGCCTTTCCTATTTCGCCTGAAGCTGACTCGAATCCAATGGCGGTGTCAGCAACGACTGGCAATTGTGAGATGATTTGCACCCCAGTTGCCTCTATAGGTTCAACTGTAGTGATGGATCGCCTCGTATTTCTACTCGCACTGGCTATCAATACACCGGTGAATCACTGAATACATAAGGAAAGAAAAACAAATAGATGACGATAGTGGGGTCCGAGGACCTTTGGCTCTTAGTGATATATTGGATATATCCTCCACATCATCCTTCTGGTAGCATCAGCTCACCTATGTCTCTTCCTTTTTGGCTTGAATCAGATTCAGAGAGCTGTCAGCCCCTTCAGGTACTGCAGTCAATCACATAGTTTTGTCAACTAGCCTCTGTCAGCCGAGATGAACGGTTCAGATCCATTGGCCTCGAAGGCTAGTGAGAAGAATGATCCGTTTTACAACGCTCCCGCGACTGCTGAGCATGAAGAACAGTCGAAAGAAGGCCGTGGGGTCTTTGACGTTGAGGGAGTCTCTATGAACCGAACGAATGCCATCTTTGAGAATCCGTTAGCGGGTGTGCCCAAGGAGAAACTCTTAGAAGACGTTGAGAAGTTCTGCCGTCAGTATGGTCTCGAAGACCATCTTGACGTCTTTCGGAAAGGGGCGTTGATCTCGCAGAACCCTGCTCAAGCTCAGTACCTCACAGAACTCACGGAAGATGAGAAGGCCGTGCTGCGTCGAGAACATACCCATAAATGGTCTCAGCCGTGGCAGCTTTACTTCCTTGCAAGTAAGGCCCATATTTGTGTTTTCAAGAGTTCAGGTCCGCAGTTCAAAGACTGACGTGGTTATGCAACAGCTATGTGCTCTCTCGCCGCAGCCGTTCAGGGCATGGATGAGACAGTTAACAACGGCGCCCAAGCCATTTACCTCAAAGTATGTAGTAGCCAGGTGATAGGATATGGCTTTCGATTGAATAGACCACAAAGGCTGACTCCCTTCCCCTTTCCAGCAACTCGGCATCACCACTGGGCGCTTCTCCACGAGTATGGCAGACAACATCACTGGCCTTGTCGTTGGCGCTCCCTACCTAGCCTGTGCAATCCTTGGCTGCTGGCTCACAGAACCACTGAATAGATATTTCGCTCGACGTGGAACCATCTTTATCTCCTGTTTAATCGCCGCTGTAGCTTCAATTTGGGAAGGCGTCGCCAATTCATGGGTCAATCTGTTTATTGCTCGGTTTGTTCTTGGTCTTGGTATTGGCTCCAAGTCTTCGACGGTGCCTGTCTATGCAGCTGAATGCTCACCTGCGCCTATCCGTGGAGCATTGGTCATGATGTGGCAGATGTGGGTGAGTTGCAGTCTTGAATATAGTGTCCACTCTTTTCTGATAAACAAAACGCTTTGCTAACTACTTGCCTCTCCTACACAAAATAACTAGACCGCTTTCGGTATTATGCTCGGAAATATCATGGGTGTTGCCTTCATGAGCCTTCCTGATAATCTCTCATGGCGCCTTATGCTAGGATCAACCGTTGTGCTACCTTTGCTTGTTTGCGCTCAAGTGTACCTTTGTCCCGAATCACCAAGATGGTTGATCCAACACAACAAAATCCCCAAAGCCTATGAGTCTTTCCGGGTTCTGCGGCCGACCGATCTCCAGGCTGCTCGGGATCTGTACTATGCGCATGTGGGTGTCGAACTTGAACGCAAAATCAACCGAGGGAAGAATTTTTTCACCATGTTCAAAGAGCTGTTTACGGTTCCTCGCAACGCTCGGGCTACCCTCGCAACTTGGATTGTCATGTTTATGCAGCAGTTCTGCGGAGTGAACGTGATTGCATACTACTCTACTACTATCTTCACAAGTTCTGGGTACAGCACCCAGCAGGCTCTTTTGGCATCTATGGGCACAGGTATCTTGAACTGGGTCTTTGCCTTGCCGGCTTTCTTCACCATTGACACATGGGGTCGACGCAACCTGCTCCTCTTCACCTTCCCGTGGCTCTCGATTTTCCTCTTCTGGTCTGGATTCTCCTTTTGGATCCAGCCCAGCAATCCTACGAGCAAAAAGCGAGTTGCAATGGTTACTACCGGCATGTATCTCTTCGAGTGCTTCTATTCCCCCGGGGAGGGACCGGTTCCCTTCACCTACTCCGCCGAGGCATTCCCGCTACATGTTCGGGAGGTCGGCATGTCGTGGGCCACAGCGACCACATGGTGCTTCAACTTTATCCTTTCACTAACATGGCCTCACCTCCTGACCACCTTCAAACCCCAGGGTGCCTTTAGCTGGTATGCCACTTGGTGTCTCATTGGCTGGGTCCTGATTCTGTTGTTTGTGCCGGAAACCAAAGGTAAGCGTTGACTCTCCACATTATGGCTTAAAGTTTAAAAAGGGTCGACGAATGATCTCTTTAACACATCTTATCAGCTCTTACCCTTGAAGAACTGGACCAAGTCTTCTCTGTCTCCACCAGAAAGCATGCTGCCTATCAGCTCAGGAATGCGGCCTGGCACTTCCGTGTCTGGATTCTGCGTCAGAAGCTGGAACCATTGCCCAAGTTCTACGAAGGAGCGGAGAGATTGGCAGAGGGCGAGTAGCTTTTATCCTGATGCCACTACGTTGGCCGTCCTGAGTGGACTGAGAAAAGGCATGAGTTAAGTATGCGAATAGGCTTAGTTATATTTTTTGATGATTACTATGATGATTTTGATTTACAAGAACATTTCGGACCGTCCAGTAATTACTATAAATTGAATTTTATATGCAAAGCAAAATTCTGAAATCTTTTAGAATCAAGTGCAGAAATCAAAATATCCAAATATACATAACCAAAAATGGAAGACTCTCATACCAAGCCTTTACCACGTCGAGGCGTCCGAGTCATCTTGAGTGGAGAGGGCAGAGTCTGCCACTTCCTGGCATCGCTTTTGACCGTAGTGACCACGCTTCAATGTCCGGCCACGGAGAGGAGAAGAGCCACTATCCGAGGGCGTCCTGGGGGCGCTATCCTCTGAAGAAGCGGAGTAAGAAGAAGGAGAGACGACCGTGTGGTCTTCATCTTCGCCATGTACATTGGCATTGCTGTCTTCCTTTAGCGGTTTAGGCGCGTAACACGCCTGCTCCTCGTTCTCCAACTCCTCCAGTTCCCGCTCAAGCTTTTCAATGTAGTCGTTCAGCACTCTGGCTTCATCCTCGACGTCCTGGCTGGTATCGGAAGACTGCTCATCGTCAAAGTCGGTCTGCGGATGCTCTCCCCCCTCCTCCTCTGCAAACTGCATATGATGGTACAACTCCGCCGGGTCCGGGATCTCCAGGCAGGATTCCTCAAGGTGACGCATGAAAGTCTTGACCTGGTCCGCCTGCCGGTCGAACTCATCCTCAAGCTTGACTTCCATGTCCTGGCGAAGCGCGGTGAGCTGTGCGTCGAGCTCCTTACAGAAATGGTCGGAGATATCGTTCAGATCAGTAATCACCACCTGGCGGTTTTCGGCGATCGTGCCGGCGATGTCGTAGATCTCGTCTTCTAGGTTCATGCTTGCGTTCTGGACGTTCTGGACGAGGTTTGCGCGTTTCTCGTGCAGGTCTTTGACAAAGTGTTTGATGGTCGAGTCCGCGTGCTGTGCTGCCGCTTGGTATCGTGTCCGGAATGTGTAGACGATGATCCAGGCGTAGGCGATCACGGACGCCCCCACCGACAAGGCCAGGTAGAGGAAGTTGTTGATCATCACGTCGCTAAGATACGACCGGATGAAGGTGAAGGTATCGTCGGTCTTGTCTTTTGTAGGTGTTAATGCGTTGACGCCCGGAAAGTAGCTGGGCTCGAAACTATCACGGTTGTCCTCTGTTATATCCACCGAAACAGCCACCATGGGGGGTTCGGCCAGGACAGGTTCGTCGGGAGGAGTAAATTCGGTCTGGACGATGGAGGTGTTCTGAGGAATGACGGAAGGAGAGATCGTGCGGACGACAAAGTTGTTTCTCAGCCCTGTTTGGATAGTCTGGAGGAAATTGTTGGTGGTCTGGATGGCCGCCATAGGGATCGCTTGGAAGAATCCAAAGATCGCCATGGCAATTGAGACGACAGTGATGCTGAGAAGTTCCATGGCGAGAAAGATGGGCTCTGCTTGCCTTTTGTGGGTTCTGATTTCGGAGAGTGTAGTTTCAGGAGTTTGGTCCTGGTTAGATTCTGTCTCGCTGTATCGATTACGGACAATGATAGAAGTCAAGAAGGATCGATGGATTGGAAAGTAATAAGACAGACGAAACGTTTGGAGGAATCCAGTCCCTCTTTATGTCTCTGGTCTCGGATGGTTGCTGCACGCTGAATAGCAGAATTTATGGGCATGAATAAAGAAATCCATGAATAAAGAAACTTGCACATCTCATATTGGATGGAAAGAGTACAATGGATCGTGTTTGTAAGTGGATCTGACCGAAAGAAAGCCTTATCATGAATGAATACAAAGGGCAATGAAGAATAGATAGAGTATACAACATAATAGTAATTGTAGATACCTTTATCATCCATTAAAGAGTAAGTTCAAGATCTCTTAATAAAGGCTTTGAAATGTGTCAAATAGTCCATCAACTTGCTTTATTAGTGGTCTTTATAGATATAGGAGGATTGAAATCCTCCAGGGCTTGATTATTATTATGTATACCTTTATTTTATATCGTAGACTTCGTATTATTGAAAGAAAATCTAAACATGCTGTTTTTTGTTCATATAACCACTCTCAAAAGTAGAGAATAATAGATACTGGTATTTATAATAAGATATTTGTTTACTGTTAGTATCATCAGGCTAAGAGTTAAACTACTTTAATTCAGATAGGTAGTATATATTGTAACTATTTAGATTATTGACAGTTCATTGCAGTTTACTGCAACCTAGGTATATAAGATCAGAGGGAGTGATGAACTAGGCAAGTCTCTTACTGAGAACCACGCCATAGTAGAGCGTAGCAGCAAGGCTGAGCATATTGAGCACACTTGAGATGCCATGGACTCGGCCGAATCTCTTGTTCAAGCGTGTCATCTCCGGAGAGTGCGGCGGCGGATCGTAGCTCTTCTTGCCATCACGAGTTTCTGAAGGTAGGCTGTCAGCAGGTTTTATCAATCGAAATACGTAAAACGAAGAATATACCTTGATGCTTTCTCTCCCGCATCGCTTGCATCGTCAAGGGACGCAGCACAAACTGATTGATCAAGCCAGTCAAAAACACAGTTCCCAAAGGAAGTAGTGTTTTATAAATGCTCTCTGAAGGCAGACTCCCAGAGAGGCTGGTTGCCCGCCCGCCTTCCGAATGAGTCAAGATGACAACTATAGGCAGCGCGGTCTGCAGTCCGAAATAGATCGGAAAGACTGCACCCTGTAGGGTTGCAAATTGTGGGCGCGGCAGAGCTTTGAAGGCGACGATCCCTGCAACGAAAGTCTGTTCGACGAGTTAATTTCAGCCGATATTCTAGGAATTCCTTATATATCCATTATCCGATATACGCTGGAATCCAATTCATAATGGGTAGAAACAGACCTGGTAGACCTGCACTCCCAGCAGCGTTCCATAGCTGGAAACATTAGTTAATCTACATTTATTGAGATTGAAGATGATCTCAGACAGACCTTAGGATATGGTAAGGGCGAGGATCCATCTTGTTTCTAGTGTATAGACTTATCTTTGTGTCGCAAATTCCAGGAAACCAAAGCTTTTAAAACAAAGAGGTGGTCTGACTTGAGGATGTCGGCTTCGGGAAATCAAGGAAACTTGTTTCCACATCCCTGCACAGCTTATTTTGTTATCACCACAAAATCTTAATTTATTACCACGTCCAGGTAGAACGTGATGTCATGTGCTGTCGCGCTCCGAACCACGGCCCAAAATGGAAATATCACGCGTCTGCCTGGACAAGCCAAGCAGGACAAAAATAGGGCGCCTTCTCGCGCGCAACTATTTCTTTTTTTCCCCTCCTGTATGCGGTTGCATTTATTCATTCAATTGTAATACATTATGGCAGACAAAGAGGCGACTGTCTACATTGTTGATGTTGGGAAATCGATGGGAAAACACCGTCATGGCAGAGCCAAAACCGATCTGGAATGGGGGATGGAATATGTCTGGGACAAGATTACAACCACCGTACGACATCGTATAATGATCAAGCCGAACTGGAAACACTGATTTCGTTTTGTTCTAGGTGGCTACCGGTCGGAAAACAGCTACAGTTGGCGTAGTCGGTCTTCGAACAGACGGTGAGAATGACGTGGAGTATTACGTTGGGCAACGTTATCGCTGACTTGGAAAACAGGTACCGAAAATGAACTGCAGGCGGACGATAGTTTTGAACATATATCCGTTATTCAGAACATTGGGCAGTATGGAGCTAGAATTACTCGTGCTCTCCCACAGCCTTCGCTGATGTGAGTCCAGGGTTCTCATGCCAGACATTCGAAAGCTCCGCGAGGTGCTCAAGCCTAGCAGCACCGATGCAGGGGATGGTGAGTACCCTATCCATATGTTTGACCATGCCCTTGATTGATGCTTTTGAGCCTGACTATTCCAAGCTGTCTCTTCCATCGTTCTAGCAATCCAGATGATTTCTAGTTATACGAAGCGACTGAAGTATAAACGAAAGATTGTTCTGGTCACTAATGCCGAGGGCCTGATGAATAATGATGGTATCGATGAGATTGCTAAGAAAATCAAAGAAGATGGTATCGAGCTTGTTATTCTGTACGTCAGCCCAGGGTCTCTCTCGTCTAGATGGAGAAACGTAACTAAGTGCTACTTAGGGGAGTCGATTTTGACGATCCAGAGTACGGCGTTAAAGAAGAAGACAAAGATTCACAAAAGGTAGTTATCCTCTAATAATACACTGTACAGAGGAGATCTAACCGTTGCAGGCCTACAATGAAACCCTCTTGCGAGCCCTTGTCGAAGACTGTGAAGGTGTCTTTGGAACACTGGAACAGGCCATTGAAGAATTAGATATTCCTAGGATCAAAGTCATCAAAAGCAATCCTTCCTTCAAGGGCTTCCTTCAGCTGGGCGATGCAGAGGAATATTCCACTGCCTTTCGGATCCCTGTCGAACGATACTACAAGACTTATGTGGCAAAAGCTCCGCCGGCTAGTCAGTTTGCGCTCCGCTCGGATACATCAACAGGCTTTGAGAGTGCTGAGTCTTCTGCAACCGTTGCTCCACAACCAAATGCCCAGGAAGGCCAAGAGAGCACCCTGACTACCGTGAGAAGTCTGCGCACTTATCAGATTACCGATGAGTCAGCTCCAGGAGGCAAGGTTGATGTCGAACGCGACGATCTTGCCAAGGGATATGAGTATGGCCGGACGGCCGTCCATATTAGCGAAACAGATGAAAACATCACTGTATTGGAAACATTCGCAGCTCTAGAATTGATTGGATTCGTTCAAAGTGACAAGGTACGTCCCGGTCGATTATGGAAACCTAAAAGCATCAATCAACTAATTTTCATCCAACAACTAGTATGATCGCTATATGCACATATCGAATGTCAATGTCATCATTGCACAACGCACTAACGACAAGGCCATACTTGCCTTATCCTCATTCATCCACGCTCTGTTTGAACTCGACTGCTATGCTGTCGCTCGACTTGTTGTCAAAGAAAATAAAGCCCCCCTTGTCGTTCTACTTGCACCCTCTATTGAACCAGACTACGAATGTCTTCATGAAGTACAATTACCATTTGCCGAGGACGTTCGCACTTATCGGTTTCCACCGTTAGACAAGGTGATTACCGTTTCGGGGAAAGTGATCACCGAGCATAGAAATCTTCCCAACGATGCGTTGCTGGATGCAATGAGCGAATACGTGGATAGCATGGAGCTTGTAGATGTGGACGAAAATGGGTGCATAGAGCTCTCGTTTGACCCTTTTATTTCCGATGACTAACTCAACTTCCAGGGAACCAGTCGAGACTTTGCCCATCGACGATTCCTATTCAGCACTGGTGCACCGTCTTGACTCCGCGATACGATACCGCGCTGTACATCCCCAAGGGCCAGTTCCGCCTCCTTCTGATATCCTAACTAGGTTTTCTCTGCCGCCGGAGAATCTTGTCAAGAAAGGGGAGAAATATTTGGAAAATCTGATCGCTGCCGCTGAAGTCAAAAAAGGTATTTGCAGATTTGACACGATCTAATTGCCTCTTCGCCTTTTCTTTTCTGCCTTGCTAACTAGCTCTAGTCCCACCGAAAGCGAAGGGACGTAAACGCACTCGCGAAACAGAAAAGCCGCTCTCTGGTCTTGACGTTGATGAACTATTGCATCAAGAGAAACGCGTTAAGATCTCTCCAAATAACGCGATCCCAGAGTTCAAACAGACTCTATCACATGCAGATGATCTCAATACTGTCAAAGATGCAGTCAACCAGATGGTGGTGATCATCCAAGACCAGATTCGACACAGCCTCGGAGACGCCAACTACGACAGGGCCATCGAAGGCCTTAGTACTATGCGAGATGAACTCATTGCCTATGAGTGGCCAAAGCTCTACAATGACTTTTTACAACAACTGAAGGAGGATATCCTCCAGGAAAAACTGGGTGGTGACAGGCGCGAACTCTGGTGGCTCATCCGGCGGACCAAGGTTGGTCTGATTGACAAGACTATGTCGGATCAATCTGAGATATCGGAAGAAGAGGCTAGAAAGGTATGTTGTCTGGTTGAAGGATTATGATGATGCCCTAACTTGTTCGCCTAGTTCATGTCTGCAAAATGACTCGACCGCACATGGCAGCTGCATTGAGTTTCTTTGTTGGTTCTTCCAGGGGTTTGTCACATCCAGGAGATATTTGCAGGTTGAAATTATCTTGACAAGTTAGGGACTTGTATCCATTGAAACAATGGGATTTCCTTTACTCTTGAAAAGCTTGTCTGGGCATTCATGAGCAGTAATTGCTAGACCAGGATTCTATTAGAAATCAAAACATAATCAAAGCAAAGCGAGATACTAATAAGTATTCTAATTTTTGAAACAATAACACCTGGGCAAAGTATAAGCATTCATATAGATAACCTGCAGTAAGAAAAATATATTGACAGATGGCTGGAATAGGTATCAATATGCACGAGTTCGCTATTCTAGAATATATGGGAAATGTTGTTAAATATCTGGCCTAAGAGATCTTGCCTACTCTCTTGTTGCCAATGTCGATCTTTTGTTTGAGTCTGTGGGAGTTAGTTAAGAACGATATCTTGGGATGGGGGAAACATAGGAGTCGAAGAACGCACCTGTCTGCATCCTCATCCGCCAATTTGAGGATTTCGTTCTGGATCTCCAGCTCCGCATTGATCGCGATTCCCAATTCCCTCTGCCGAGCAACGATCTTCCTCAACTCTTCGACGTTCAGATCCTGGTCTTCCATCGTCTGTCGCTGCAGTTGGAGGACTCCCTGGTTGTCGAGTTCGCGGGTCCGTTCCGTCTCCTTACCTAGCACTCGACCCGAGCGAGGCTTCTTCGCCGCAGCGCCGCCAACCAGGGCCTCTTTATCCTGAGCCGACGCGACGGCGCTATCGATCCTGCTTTTGGCCGCCATCGCATTCAACAGATCCTCTAGCCCGTCCTTTTCTTTCCGTGCATTGACAAGCAAGTCCTTCCTTCGTCTCATCTCCCCATCGCCTATTGAGTTGCCCCTGTTCTGACTATTTCCCCAACCTACCCCTCCTCCAGTAGAGGGCGAGAGTCCGTCGGTGCCGAGATTCTTCAGCCCTTCCTCCAGCGCACCGATAAGCGACCCCGCACGTACAAGACTGCCCTTCGCATGCGCGGAGCTCTCATGCTGCTTCTGCGGCGTGGTCTCCTGATCCCGTCGCGTGAGGTGCAGCCGCGCATCATGCAGATGACCCTTCATATCCCGATAGCAGTCCAGCCATAGCGTCGGATCAGTAATTGGGGCGCCGCCAGCACCACTGCCGACCGCACTGGGATCTGTGATAGCGGCATGGAGGCGCGTCGTCGAGGTGTTTGCGGTCGTGGCAGCCGAAGAAGGGAGGTTCAGAAACGCTCGCCAGGCGCTAGAGCTCCGCCACTTTGGATCTACCGCCTCGTTGATCGCCCGGAGGTACGCTTCGAGGACCTTGCGGCGCTCTTCGCGGAGGTTGGCGTTGGAGACGGTGTTGGAGAACCAGGATTTCCCCGGTAGCGGCAGAGGCGGCACCGCACCCACCTGCGCTGTCAGGCTCTGGTGGAAGGCAACAAAATCCGAGTATCGCTTCTGAACGGCAAACGAGCGTAATGGCAGGCGGAGGGTGACGTTGTAGATGGTGTAGGCGGGTGAGCTGGTCGAGACGCTCGTGGTCGGGATGGAGATCTCAATGTTGGGCGCCATGGCTACACGGCCATCCAGCAAAAGCGGTGATTATAAAGATCAAAGCAAAATTCTTGTTTCAGATGCTGAGGGAGTCTTGAGTTCGTTTTCGAGCATGAAATGATGTGTCGCTTATGGAGAGATAACCAGGCAGTAACTAGGTGAGATAACGGTAGCTAGCCGAAGCCAGCTCAGGTGTCGGGAGCCAAACAATGACGCAGTCCAAGAGCTTTTCACACCACCTCTAGAAGAGCACGATTTTGGATATATAGCCTTCCAAACCATTGCTGGCACCAGGATACTACTACGATTATAATCCATAGGGGAGAACCGAAAGGTACGTGATTTTAGAATTAAGAACATATATTGGGTATCTTGATATCTCCATCCGACTAGACAATAGAACAATAGCTCAAATCAAACAACAGGAAAGGTTGATAAAGAAAAATCTCAGCTGAGATTCTATATCATTTTTCCCATTGCCCTCGTGCCTCGAGGAGATCCAGCTGGCCGTAGTATTCGCCCACAACCGTGAGGATCATATCCAACAGAGCACCGATCTGCTTTCGTACACTGTCATCTTCCTCGGTGTTCTCCTCTGTCGACCGGATATGCTCTTCGGTGCTTTGTAGCCTACGCTGTAGCTCCAGTTTCGCGGCTTCTAACTCCTCAGAACCCGTGTCTGGTTGAACTGTCGGCTCGTCAGAGGAATCAAGAGGCTCGCTATGATTATCATTTTCCACGTCAGGCTCAGCAGAACCAGAAGCTTTGTCGCCAGTATCGCCTGGCTCTACTTCCCCTTCATCGCGACCATCGTCGCTCTCCTGATCTGACGCTTGGGTCAACGGCTCCACGTTGCCATGCGTGACAGGCCGTTTCTTATTCTCTTCTCTCATCTTCTTCACAATGGTCACGGCCCGTTTTCCCAGACCCCGGATCTCACCTACCTCTTCGGTAGCCATCTCTCCAACCTCACGACACTTCCCAAGTAAGCCCCAGGCCCAGGCTCCCATTCTTCTAATTCGAGCCTCATCTCCGCTCCTGATGTTCTCTGATATGAGTCTTGCCATGATCCCCAACACGCCCAGAACACTGTCTATATCCATGCATGCGAGCTGGACCATTTGTGGGTCTACCGCGAGTAACAACCGCCGCCACTCCTTGTGTGCTAGCTTGGAGTTCGCCGGCAGACTGATCGGATGGGAGTCATCTAGAGCGGCAATCGCCGCGGGGGGCGGCGTGCATCTCAGGGTGGTCCGTAGGAGGAGGAACCGATGCCGGAGAAGGTTATAGTATGCGGCCTGGGCGTCTGGGAATTGTTCTTCCTGCACTTGACCGGCGCGCGCGATCGAGTGACCTTCCGCATCCTTGGACACAAAATAGACGCCGTCTGCATAGACACCTTTTCGAACCGGTTGTGTAGGTTGTAGATCCTCCTCTGGAATTTCGGTTTCCTCAGGTGGACCTGCCGGTTTAGCTGTTGGAGCCGACGAAGCCTTTACTGCGACAAATAGAGACGGTAACGAGTTCGCTTCTGACCTAGATGTGCAACCAAACGCATTATTATCACAGGCTCATGATTGAAAAAAAAACACCACCCGCGCGGACTGGGAGAATGGAAAATATGGCATTCACTTAGCACCCAGGCCACAAACAGTCGATCCGAAATAAAAGAGAATGAACTTGAGCTTACCGAACCATCCGTAGATACTCTAGCCCATCTTCTGCAGGCCCGTAAAACAGCTCGTCCGTCGCCGAATCATCGAGGCCGGGAAACGCGCTCTTCTGTCCGTAAAGAGGGTCGTTACGCGGCCGTTCGTTAGGCGCCACAGACGGTGACGCCGCCTCGTCCCCTTCATCGTCTTCTGCGTACGATACACGAGACCGCTTAGCGTATGGCGACATCCCGGAAACAGATGTTGACGGTTTCCTCTTGTCCGGCATTTTGATCACCGATTGGGGATGGTGACTGAAGGCGTAATCATTTATTCTTGTCGGAGGGAAAACGCCAAAACGCCGCAAGAGCTAACGGAGCTTGGGCCACCCTTTAACTAATCGTTCAGCTGCAAAAGACTGGAAATACCCATCTCATCTACCGAAGTCTAAGACGAATATCTTTTCTTAACAGAAAAAATCCAGCTTATTTGGAATTCATTCTTTAATATATCTCTTAATTTACTTTATTTTCCACTCGCTTGGGTATGAGAAGAGAAAGTCAACCCGATTTATACGCTCAAGGACGCAGACGCTGGGGGTCACGAGGGAACAAGGTGGCCAGACGGACATTGGGCAAGCCCAAGAAAAACATGACAATGCGGTTAAGACCCAGCCCACCGCCAGCGTGAGGGGAGCACCCTTGACGGAAGGCGTTGAGGTAGTCCTCAAAGCCCTCCTGGTTGGGGTCAACGCCCTTGGCGATCATGGACGCCTCCAGTTCCTTGGCATCGTTGATACGCTGAGCACCGGACATAATCTCCTCTCCACGCATGAAGAAGTCGTAGGAGTTGGAGAAGGTAGGGTCATCTGGGCAGGGTTTGGTGTAGAATGGCCGGACGGCCATGGGGAACTTGTCGAGAACATAGAAGTCAGTGTCGTACTTTTCCCGAATGATCCTGCCCAATTGCTTTTCCATGGCGGTGGTGAAGTCATTTTCATAACGCTCCTGCTCGGAGACATCCACGCCAGCCTCCTTCAACATAGCAAGACCCTCCATATATTTCAGTCGCAGGGCTTTGCCGTCCTTCGGGAGCTTGAAATCTCCGGCCTTGGGGTAGGATTTCCGGATGGTTTCAATCTGGTCCTTATAGCGCTCCTGAAGCTGGGTGAGAATGAAGACGAGAAGGTTCTCGGCAAAATCCAGGACCTCGTGGTAATGGTGGCGGAAAGTCATCTCGAAATCGAGACCAGAAAACTGAACCATATGTTAACCACGGGGAAACTCGATGACCAAAGCGGTTTATTATGTTGGGGACATACCTCAGTCAGATGCCTGTGTGTGTTACTATCCTCGGCACGGAACACAGGGGCGATCTCGAAGACACTCTCCATATCACCGGCAATGCACATTTGCTTGTACAGTTGAGGGCTCTGGGCCAGGAAAGCCTTTCTCTTGAAGTACTTGATCTCGAACACGCCGCTGCCTCCCTCAGTGGCGGTGCCGACCAGCTTAGGGGTGAAGATCCACCTGGATCCGTGCTTGATCATGTATTCGGCAAACAGCTCTGTAACACCGCTGGAGATCCAGGTAATGGCCTGGCTGGTCTCTGTCTGCAGATCCAGCACGCGGTTGTCGAGACGAGTCTTGAGAGTGACCAGAGGAGTCCCGTCGGCATCGACCTGACCTTCCTCTGTCGTCTCTGGCGGGGGTCTTTCGGCATCCTTAACCTGCATCGGCAGCATCTGGGCGGCCTCCGAGATCATGTAGATCTTGCGGATGTGGATTTCGATATCGCTCAGGGTGGCGGAAGAGATGGGGATTTCCGGCTTCTTGACAATACCAGTGACTTGGACAATAGAATTCACATTCACTCCTCCGGTCCACTTCACCATCTGTCTGGAAATCGGCTCTGCCGCAGCAATCACGGCCTGCACCTTCTGGCCTTGTTGCCGCAGCATCAGGAAAGCCAATTTGGCGCTCTGCACCCGAGCATTGTCAACACGGGCCACCACAGTGATCTCAGTCTCATGAGTATCTTCGGTCAACCCAGAGAACTTCACGCTGGGAATAACATCCTCCGACTCGGGCAGCGGGCCGTACAGGCCCTTGGCGGTATCGGCGGCTTCCTGAGCAGCGGCTTGGGCCTTTTCTTGAGCGGCGCGGGCAGCAGCCTTCTCAGCCTTGGCCTTCTCCTTTGCGAGCTTCTTCAGCGCACTCTTGCTCGGGCCTGCGGCTCCTTCTGCTGGTGCTGCATCGGCTGCGCCTTCAGGCGCTTCAGGCTTGGGTCGGTGGGGTAATTCGGAGTCCGCCATGGCTGTTCGAAAGATCAATAGTCAGAATAAATTCCCAAGGTGCGGCTATATTTGAGGCCCTATCGTCTCCGTACCTCGATCAATCTCCGATATAAAAGCTGTCGGGCGTTTCTGCAGCTCAATGAATGAGAACAACTTGCTTTCTACAAGCTCTGACACCAGATCAGCCCAGAAGAGTCACCCCACCCGGCCCCGCCGTTTTGCCCTAAACCCTAAGAGGGGCCATGTATAGCACGTGATACCATAATTTATGCCTGAGGCTGCAAGACGTTGTACACATGATTTAATTGAACATAGAATACAGCACATTGAGATATAGTATGTACGTTCGATTAATGGAATTATCAAGATAGGTATATGCCACTTCCTGTACCTGGCAGTGTTGTAGTATGTAGGCCTGGTATCGTTTCATTGTTAGATTCTGGAGATGGGCCAATTAGAGGATCTTAATCCCCATTCGACAGCCTTTTGTACATCATCGGCGATGGTCTTGGGTACCCACGCAGGCTCCCCCCCGTTATAGACGCCTGTTCGTACAAGAATAGATTGCCAGTCACTACCATGGGCGCTGCGGTAGGAATTGGCGCCTCGGATGTCGGACTCGGGGTTGTCTCCAACCATGTACACCCTCTGTAACGGGCCCAGCTCGCGTGTGCCGAAGAAAGTAGATCGGTTTCGAAGCAGTTGGCGTTCGGCAAACTCATATGTGCCTTGGTATGGCTTTCCAATGATGGTCTTCTTCAGCTCGACCCCCTTGCTGGGTCCGCCAGTCACTGCAGCCCATGTCCCTTCCAATGCTTCGCGGAAGCCACCCTGACCGAGCCGGGGTAGATGGTAGGCAGCTGCCCAGAGCAGATCGGGGTTGGAGAAGTATAGATGTGGCTGCCCATCTTGTTGGTAGCCACGATTGGGGAGGTCAGCCCGGCCGTTCTTGTCCGAAAATGTCCCCATAACACCCTGCGACGATAGGAGTAGATCCAGAATCACTTGTGTATCGAGGGCCCAGTCTCTAGGGTCGTTAAAGACAAAGATCGCATCGATCTTCAGACCTCTTGTCGGATCGACTGGATCAACAGGGTTCGGAATTGGCCGGGCAAATGCCTTATAGTAGTCGCTGAACACTTTCGAGAATGGCCAGATAGAGGGATTGGCCATAAAGATGTCTCCCGGAGTGACAACATTCTTGAATCCATACCTATTCATTCATCAGAGATTTTGTATTGAAAGCGCCTCACAGCCTACAGAATCCAAAGCACCTACTGTTCTGCAACTTTTCGGCAACCATCCTCGTCACCGCCAGCCACCAGGACACGCTTGTTCCCCAGCGCGCGCGCTTCGTCAGGCCCGTTGACAAGCTCCGCAAACGGTGAATGACTCTGGATGATCACCGAGGGATCAAGCGGTACATTGAGTTTCTCACTTATCTCCGCCACCCTCTCCGTCTCGTGTTTTCCACCGCCGTTTGTCAGAAGAATGAACGGGATCCCCTCTTCCTTGAGCAGGGCCAATGACTCAGCCGCTCCAGGGATTGGTTTCGAGGAGCGCAGGAGAACACCGTCGATACTACCCGGTAGAAATCATCAGCAAGGCATCCCAGTAGCCAGAAAATTAAAGAGGATTCGAACGCACTCACTCAAAGGCAAAAGCAAAGTCAGGTATCCGGGGGGGATTACTGACCGTCTTGATGCCCCTTTGGCCCAGGGGAATCTCCCGATAAGACCGCGAGAGCACTCGCTGAAGCGATCCGACGGACCGCCAAAGCCCCTGAGGTCTCATTTCACGTGTGAAGCAGCGGAAACTCTTTCAACGGAGCCTTGGTTGATGATAGGTGTGGTTCCATGTTCTTGTACTGCCCTCGGTAGTCCGTACTTCTGCGGGGGACGTGTATAGTGTTCCCATTCAGGGAAAGCGCCATTATATCTCTTGGCATTCTGGTCTTTTTAGAGAGCCTTGAATAGCCATAACTAGAAGAGGGAGGCATGACGGAGTAAGTATTTGCTTCAGTCTACTTTTCTTCAAGGGCCTCTCTGGAAAGCATCGCAGCTTTGGAAAGTGATAATCTAGACGGTTGACCTTTGCGAAGAACTCAGTGTAGATTACAATCTGGTCACCTCAACACCTTGACAAGAGCAAGGAATATCCGTGATAATATCTTCTTACAAGAGAAGAAGCTCTTTGACTCATCCAAATGCCCACTAATAGACAAGAATAAAGGTACATCACAATACAATTTACAGGGAGGAAAAGCTGCAAGTAGAAAACACGCGGAATTCGCTCCGGAGACGTAACGGGCGCCCGCACTAACTCATCCAGGAAATGATATCATTTTCCCGAGGTCCCCCTCCAGCTGGCGGAGGAAAAAAACAAACAACCATCCGGTCAACGGGCCCCTACCATGACTGGCTCGAGGCCTGTCGTAAGAAATGAACACCGATCACCAGGTTCATCTCCCTACTGAGATTGTACTTGAGATTGTTCGCTTCGTTGCCGCCAACGACGATGAAGATCGTCAGGGTACTCTGTATGCCTGTTGCTTGATATCACGACAATGGTATTCTGCGGCCGTCGCCTTCTTATATGAAGATCCGCGGCTGGACGTCGGTCAGGCGTTCCAAAAATTTACAACGACCATCTGCCCTTCTATCAGTGCCCGACGGAGCAAGCTGAACTTGGGATGCCTGGTCCGCCGCCTGGACCTCGGCAGACTCGTCCACCACAGCTCCAACAGTCGGACTGCCCGGTTGCTGGGGAGGGTTAAGGAGAACCTCGAAGTCTTCATTGCTCCAAGAGTATCATTCTCGTGAGTTAACCGCTACGATGATGAGCGCCTGTCATGAGCAGTACTGAAAGTGCCCTCAAGAGTGGCTAGTATCCCCGCGTTGTCGAAATGCCTCAAACTACGCCATCTTGACCTTGCCCTCGTGGGCGATCCGATTCCCATCACCCTGCTTGAAAAGTCATTGCGCAATCTCCACCAACTCATTAGCCTGCGACTACCGCAGTTCACCTCCTTCACTGTTCCCGAGGAGACCCAGCTTCGACTGCCACCCCACCTCGAGCGGCTGCAGATCAGCGGCAGCTTCTCACAGTCCACAGTCTCGTTCTGCTCCTGGCCGAGCAGCCTCAAGAGCCTAACGCTGCTGAACTGCGTCGATCTCTCCGTGAGCTCGCTCGGAGCCATTCTGAGCACACCGTTACTCAGCGACACGCTGAAAAGTTTGACCATCTCATATGCGAACCGCGGCCTCCAGCCCGAATCTATCACCATGATCCCCGTCTTCTTACCCGGCCTGCTTCTTCTCAACGTTCCCGGTGACCTGGTCGAAGAGAGCTTCTTCGACCTGCTCAACACCCTCAGCCCCCCCGTCGCCCTGCAGACCCTTGAACTTGACCACCCCTGCAGCGACCCCAGCCTGAACTTCGAGGCCTCTTCACTCCTAACTGCGCTACATCGCGGCCTCTCCAATCTGCTCTCGATAGGATTCTCACAGACCTTTGTCACGGATCAGACCTTCCTTGAGCATGAAGACATTGACGATGTTCTACTGCAACGGACGACAGAGAATTCTTCGCTTCTGCCTGGTGTATACTACTTTTGATGACAAGGATGGCGGCAGTAGAAACCTAGCCCATACTCATTGTAAATAACTACCTAATTGGTCTAGGATACTACTATCTCTCAACTAATTATCTCTCAACTAAACATCTTCAACTTAATGCCTAATCTCATTGGAAGGACGTTTATCTAGCCCGACACCTGGATGGACGCAAAACAAATGCAAGTGCAAAATAATAATGGGATTATTTTCCTGAGACTCATCGCAGATGTATTCGCCAAGGATAAAAAAAAAGAAGGGGGAGGAAAAAAGAATAAGATATCAAATTTAGAGGGAAAAGAGAACATAGGAAGCAAAAAATCTACAAGACCTCAAGACACGGCCGCAACAACCGCTTCGGCGACTCCTTCCTCCTCCGCGCGGACAGTGACTTTTGTCGTGACGCCAGTTTTGCTGGAGAATGCCATCTTGACCAGGGCGGCGACCTTGCCCCCCGAGACCGTCTTGCCGAAGAGCTTCAGCGTGTGTGTGCTGTTGCTCATGGCGACGTCGCTGCCCTCTAGCGGTTGCAGCGAGAGGATCGCAATCAGTTGTTCCGTGGCGTCTAAAAAGTGAAAGTTAGTCAAGATTGAAAAAGAATATTGCCTGGAAGGAGGCGACATACCGGCAATGCTCTTCATGTTGCCCAGTTGCAGCGTCTCGCTGATTTCCTCGCCATTTGCCCCCGTCTGTTCCCAGACGTGGTCGAAGCTGCCGGCAAAGGTGGGAATCACGTAGTCGCTTCCCGTCAGCTCCAGATCCTCTACTTGGTACTCGTCCTCGTAGCCGCTTTCCTCGGGCTCGCCGGTCGTCGGGTCGATCTCCTTGCTAGTGAACTTGAGGTTGTTCGTGAACGAGGTGACCGAGACGCTGTTGTCCCCGGTAAGCTTTCTGAACGTGACATACACGATGCCCGGCTCGTTAGTCGCCAGTTTGGGCGCGGGGACTGTAAATTCTTCTTCCAGCAGATCCTCTTCGGCCGGGGTGGCGATCACGGTCACGTCTTCCAGGACAGTATCGGGCAAAGTGTTCTTGATGTCGTATTGCAGTACAATATGCTCCTTGAAGATGTGCTTGACCGCAGACACGACATACTCGGTCTCGCTCTCCGTAAGCTCCACCGGTGAAGAAGATTTGAGCAAGGTACCGTACTCCTTGAGCTCGGGGATACGCATGAGCTGCTCGGCGTACTTCTGAGTCGCCGCAGCGGAGGTAGCGGCCTCGGCAGCACCGCTGGGCTTGGCCTTCGACGGACCGGTAGACGGCGCCTTGAGCGTAGGCGTCGCTGTGGTAAGCTTCTTAGTCCTCTCCTCCGCCAGGGCCTGTTCTTGTGTGACCACGGGCACGGTGGAAACATCAAATGCAGCGGCAAAGGTCTGTTTGTCCGTTGACGTCACATACATGACTAGCTGGTGCTCAAAAGTAGACAGGGAGAACATCGAATCTGCGTAATCCTGTTTAGTACTATGCTTGGATTGAAAGATCCAGGGAGGGGGGGCATGATTGATACGAACCGTTCTTGAGAAACCGGCCAGCCATTTCATCCTCTTCACTCATCAACCGAAGATTGAGAGCAGCGCGATCGCGGACCTCATCGTCCGTATCATCCAGGCATCTCGTAAGCAGAACCTGGACACTAGACTTGACTTCAGGGTCCTTCTGGCCGACGCCGAACTTGGCCAGGGCGGTCACGGCGGCAGCACGAACAATCGCGTTCTCCAGGACCACTCGGTTATAAATGTAGCGGATATACTTGGTGGGATGAGCCGTCTTGGGGCCCTCCACACCGAGCAGGTGCAACACTCTGACGGAAAGCTTAGTGAACTCGCAGTCTTCAATGAACTCGCAAAGGTGGGCGAGAGCTATTGTTTAAAAAAGAAAAGGTCAGTAATGCGCACAGGCCGTCATTAAAAAGAATGCCTACCATCTTCTTTGCTATCCGGAACAAACTTGATCAAATCGAACATGCTCTCGACAACACTCCGCTTGAACTCGTAGCCTCCCTCATCTCTGAGGATGCCACTCAGGAACGAAAGCATGCCGGCCTGTTTGCTGGGGAACTTCAAACACAGGGTGCGAATAGCCTCGACGATTGTGATCTTGAACTCATCGGTAATATCGGCCATGAAGCCGGAGATCTGCTTCATCAAGCGGTCGACGCTGGCCTCGTTGCCGGTTTTCAGCAAAGTGGTGATGGCGAAAGTGGCGATGGAGCGGTTCGAGTTCGAAATCAACGACTCGATGTCTGGGTTGCAGACGTTCACGACGTGGGGCTTGAAGGAGGCAAAGTTGTGGAGGATACGGATGGCAGCGAACTTGGTGACTGAGCGGGGCGAGGAGAGGAAGAGCTGCAGGACGTGGACAGCCTGTGAGGCCTCGGCGTCGGTGACATCCCGCATGGCACAGATGGCCTTGGCCGCCTCGAAGTTGACCATCTCGTGTTTGTGTCGGAGCCAGACGTCCAGCATCTCCATCATCGGTTTCCGCAGAACAGGGTCCTCCTCTGCCAGCTTGGCAGACAACCGCACAAGCAATATGAGAGCGGCGGGGCTCTTTACCACACCGGCAGCGCCATACTGCTGCACCATCTTAACCAGGGCCATCCGGTCGTGGGAGCGCATCTGGTAGAGCAGACCAATCGCATGGTACTGGGTCATGAAATTCGATTGCGAAATGGCGTGGGTCTGTGAGCTGCCACCAAAACCAAGGAATCCGACAGATTGCTTCGAGGAGGATGCAGCCTCCTGTGTCTCGCTCTGCCAGCGGCGGACCACATCACGAGCGATCGGCAGAAGGTGGTAGGAGGACACGAGGGCTGCCGAGGAAACGGAGGGTGTCTTGTCGACGATTGCAGTCTTGATCAGACGTTCAATGCCTTGGACAGTGGAAGCCTAGAAGAGAGATAGTCATGAGAAATCAATCCAAGCAGAGGGATGAAGTACGACTTACGTCGATGATGCGGCAGAGAGCACGAATGGCGTTTGCGCGATAAAGGATATCACTCCCGACGGCGGTATCCTTCATGATGATACTGGTGGACATGATCACATCCTCCGCGGTATTGGCCAGCTCCTTCAAAATCAGATACACCATCTGGCGCAACGAGGGGTCCTTGTTCTGGAACAGCTTGGAGATGCCGAAGAAGAGCGTCGTGGCCTCGTTGGTCGGGAACTGCTCCCCCGTGAAGAGGAGGACGGCGATCTTGGTGAGCAGCGTGCGACATTTCCGCGGCGAGATAGGCGACGAATTGAACAGGCGAGCTGGAGAAAAAAAAGAAATAAAACGTCAGTTGAACACCGTCGGTTTCTACAAACGAGCAATGCAATGAATGTGTGGTGTAGACCAGGCGGCTGCGGCGTCCAGGGGAACGAATCTGAAATCATAACAGGTGTGCCGTACCATCTTGAAACACAGAGGTACGATCCAGCTTGATCATCGTCTGGTCGGCATCCTCGTCTTTCTTCATATAGCTCATTGTGGCGGTGGCAGCAGACTTGCTGAGACGTAAGGAGAGAAGTAGAGACCAGTGGTTACGGGTATGGTGGTGGTGGTAGTGGTGTCGTCGTTTCGGGCGGTGTGAATCGGTGACTTTAACGCGCCTTCATTATCTGGAATGGAAAGACACAATTCCTCGGAAGGCTAGAAATAGCAGGCCGTTCGTAGCAGGCGATTCACCAGGACATGCGCAGAGCGCCTTGTTGCTTGCTGCGTTCAATGTTGACCGCGAGGATCTCCAGGTGTCCTTACTCTTAGTCCTTGAGGCTTACCTGCGAGATTGTGTGGACCGCACCAGCCACAGTGGCGGTCCACACAAACATTGCAAACACGCTTCATCCCACTTATGAGGTACCTCCATTGTATAAGGTACTACTACTGCCTGCTGCGACATCTTTCCCCTAATCCACGTCCAAATCATCTCGACTATACTCTGACGATGGAGGTCCAGGTAGACCCAAACGAAGACACCGAGTGGTACGCAGATGATACACCCATTATCGACCTTCGCTGTTCGATTGTACTCCAGTAAAGCTGACGCATGCCCACAGGAACGACATCCTCCGCAAGCATGGGATCATCCCCGAGAAAGCACCCGACCCGGAACCGATCATTCAGGAGGCGATCATCGAGGCGCAGCGGAGGGCGCACGAGAACCGACTAGAAGATAAGGATTTGGACGAGCTGGCAGCACTAGAGGATGAGGAGGATGATGAGTTTCTCGAGCAATATCGGTACAACCCTACACACACACACACACACACACACGTATATAATATATATATATAATACATTTCTAACTATCTATCAGGAAAAAACGAATGGCAGAGATCTCCAGCCTTCAACAATCAAGCATATACAACCAAGTCTACCCGATCCAGAAAGTGGACTATGCGCGCGAGGTGACCGAGGCGTCGGACAAGAGCTTCGTGCTCGTGAACCTGACCTCGTCGGCGGGCGGGAACGTCGAGTCGCGCGTGTTGACCGCGCTGTGGCGCCAGCTCGCCGCCACGTTCGGGGACATCAAGTTCTGCGAGATCCGCGCCGACATGTGCATCGAGGGGTATCCCGAGCGCAACACGCCGACCATCCTTGTGTACCGGCATGGCGAGATCAGAAGGCAGATTGTCACCCTGAGAGAGATGAATGGAGTCCGTACGAGTTTGCAGGGTGAGTTCTTCTTCTTCTTCTTCTTCTTCTTCCTCCTTGCTGTTCATTCTAATCGTTTAGACCTTGAGAAAATGCTGGTCGATCTGGGCGCCCTCAAGGAAAACGACATGCGGCTGAAGAAACGCTCCGCGTCGATGGACGAGGGCGATACCAAGCCCGAGAAATTCGAGGACTACGATGATGATTGGGACTGATCATGACATTCACGAGTTTATTTTCAAGGTTGTATTTCTGCGTACATATTTGTATCAAAAACATATTTTCAATTGATTCAATGATCAGTTTAGAGAAGTAGTGGTTACTACTAGTTTATAAAGCACAATCAATCGGAAGGACATATACAGTCAAGATATATACTAATTCTAAACACCAGATTCAAGACCTCCCATGCTCCCAGTGGATCTTCATTCACCATCGCTCGAATAAACAGCAAAAAGGGGTTTTGGATTTGTTTAGAAAGAAAAAGGCGGGGGAGCTTAAAGACAACACGTGGGATGTCCAAGTCGGATATCTCGAACAAAAAAAAAAAGATTCAAAACAAACCTCGGCGCCAGGTAAACTCCGCGACTAAAGGGATTCATTCTCTTGTTTTCATCTGCTCATGGGATCATATCAACTCATCGCTCCCGCCTAGGGCACACTCCTCGATCAGCTGACGGAGCTGGCTCTCCTTGAAGGCAGGACCCTGCCCGTCGCAGCGGGCTGTGTTTCGTAGTCGCTCACAGAGAGCCCCGATGTCGACCAGCCCGCGCCGGAACAGGTCGTGGGCCTGGATGAGGTTCCAGGTGGCGCCGACGTCGAGTAACTTCTCGCCCGTGGCCTCGCAGACGGTGATCTTGTGCGGCCGGTTCCCCGTGCTGCCGTCCAACATGAGGGTGGTACAGAAGGTGGCCGGGGTGAACTGGATGGGATCGGTGGAGGAGGCGGAGTCAACAAGCGAGCCAGAGATGGGAGGGGAGGAGGAGGAGGAGGAATCAGAGGCGTTGCTGGTGGTGGTGGTGGTGGCTCGCAGGATCTCGTTCTCGGTGGCGAAGCGGGCAAGCTCGCGCTTCAGACGCTCATTGTCTGCCTGAAGCGAGTTGGACACCTGCTCGAGGTTGCTGACCTTTTGCTCAAGCTCACGCACGTGTCGTTCCTTTCTTTCTCGGAAGGCTCGCTGACTGTAGAAAAAAAGAAACACAAGCAGCCGACGTCAGTCATTACAGTGCGACGATGTCGAGGGGGGGGGAAGCGAAAAAGAGGGTCACTTACGCCGCTCTGTTCTGCGCCTTACGCCTGTTCTGTGCCGGCGTCAGGATCTCCTTCTCCTCACTGCTGCTGCGGGTCAGCATGCGTTCGCCGAATCCGTCTTCCCCGCTCTCCATCGGGGCGGGGGGTTGGGTGATCGTGCGGAGAAGCTCGTGGCGGGAGTTGGCAGCGGTGGACTCGCCGGGAGGACTGGAGAAAATCTGTTTCGAGAACGATCCGGAGGGAGAGTGCGGTGGGACGAAGCCTGTCGGCGGCCCGAGGCGTACCGAATTATATGCGTAATTGTCCTGGAAATTGTTGGCCTTTCCATTAGCAACAAAAATTTCCGAAACCCAATGCAGCAAGGAAATTAAAGATGAAGAATAGAGAGAAAAAGGGAACGATGGAATCTTGGAATAGCTTTGAAAGGAAGGGAGAAAAACAATACCATCGAAAAGGTCTCCTGAAAGTCGTCTGCCGAACCGTTGCGACCCGCGGTCGACAGCCCGTACAGCGAGAACGGCTGAGGTGGAGGGTGTGGGTAGTAGGAGTAGTCCATCCTTTGCAGTTCAGAGCAAAGGAAGGCTCAACGGATTAGAGAAAAAAGGAGAGAAAAAAAGAAAAACGAAAAAAAAGAAGTCGAATGGAGATGTGCCTGAGCCTGTGGAATATTTATGTCTTTGAATAGGGAGAGAAGAGAGAAAGCAGAGGCAGAGGCAGAGGAGGAGAGAGGAGAGAGGGGAGGAACTGCGGAGAGGGAAGAGGGGGTGGGCGGCGGCGGCGGTGCTGGTCGTGGTGATAGGCGATCTATCTATGGCGACTGGTACCGTTTGAATGGTACCTCCAGCCGGAGCATTTTTCCTTGTCTTTATGGACTGTCCTGGCGAGTCGCGACAGGCCCCAGGGTGTGTTGTGAGTCGCCGAGAGGTCTCCTGCTGGCTGAGACCTGCCCTCTCTGGACCGCGCCGAGCAGGGCTGCAGAGCGAGGGTTCTGGTCAAATGGGAGAGACCGATTCCAGCACCTCGCTAAGGAAGCGCAATTTAAGTGATCCTTTGACCAGCCTTACGCATACGCACGCTCGTATGAACCAGGCAGGCATCATTCGACAAGTTTTGGGGGCCGATTCTGGGACAACCGACCGGAGTAGAAGAAGATCGTGACACTCCCACGGGCCCGAGAGAAGGGTTTCAGTTTTTTAGCCGGTGCGCCTTTAAATTTTAAGTCAAGCCAGGAGGGGAGTCAGAGCTAGGACGGCGCTGTTGGTGACTTCGAGTGCGTCCTTCTGGCGTCTTCACAGAGTACGAGTACGAGGCGTGTTGGTTGTGTTGGTTGCAATGACTGGTCTCTGTCTTTTTTTGGCCGCTGGCCATCCTTATCAGAAACGTTCAAGTCAGCATTCAGAGCTCGAAACTAACTGGTTAGTACGGAGAACGGCAGTAGTAGTTACCTGGTACCTAGTTGCTTACTGTGGTGGTAGCTAACGCGGAGTCACGGCATGGGGGTTGGTTTGATAGTAAACAAAGCAGCAAAAATTAACTCGGCGTTGTCGATAGCCCTCATAAACTTCAGCGGAGCATGGATCCCAGTCAAGAGCTTCATTGATGTCTTCTCCTCGAGTTCCTCGTCTGGGCTGAGGTACAATTCCGGGACAGAGAGGGTAGCAGAAGAGAGAAAGTACTGAGTAGCTAGTAGTCAGGTACCGTAATAGTACCTTATATGTACAGCTACCATTCATTCTCATGAGAGATATATAGTGAATAGGCAACCACATTATCTATAAAACTGCTACCAAATCATAGAATACTACATCACTTGTATATACCTGAGATAAAAGTTATTCTGTAGCCTGCTGTTAACCAGGATCATAGCCAAAGTACTCCATATAGTGCATGAGATATTGTTCAAGACTTGTCCTCGAGTACCTGGAAGTACCAGGTAACTACTAGTTAACTAATGTAGTACTACTAGTTACTACCTAAAAAAAGCTTCAAAATCCAGGAACAGTCACTGGCTGAGCTAACCATCTATTAAAGTTTCTAATATCTCTCTCGATACCACCGTACCTAAGGTAGCTACGTTAGCTAGTTATGCATACTACTCAACTAGTATTGTACAGAGCAACTAGCTGTGTAAAATTGACTATTGTCACAGGAATATATGACCATATAAGGCCCTAATTAATGTCTGGACATTTTTAGTGGCTCAGCGGTCTAGTGGCCCCCTAGATTTTGTCAAAACTATTTTATAGTAAGTAGTTACTCTGTACTTTTTACCTGCAGAGTAATTACCTACTAGCCATCTATATAAATTCTCAGGAAATTGACAATATCTTCATTTTTACTCCGTATGTAGTAGTTCATCCGGGATATACGGTACCGAGAGTACTCCGTCGGAAGTTACCTAGTAAGCATTTGAGCTACAAATAGCGTATTAAGTTATTCTGTACCTTCCAATACGGAGTACTTTACCTAGGTAACTTACCTATGCACGGAGTACATCCGGAGTACGGAGTACGTACGGAGTACTCTATTATTAGGTACCCAAGGTACTCTATGCAATTAGTTACTAGAATTTATACTAGATAATAAGTAACTAACTACTCTGTAACTAACATGAACTGCCAAGCCGATACCCCACCATAACTATTGTACCAGTTTCTAGATAAGGCAACCCAAACGGTCAATTAAGGTTGGTATACTAGCCCATCTAAGATGACAGCTGGCTAGTGCACTATGAATACCTAGATCCCATATTAATGTATTAATTAAACAACTACGAGGAGACGAGCTAGTGCAGCCTCTTCTCTACTGAATACCCCTCTTCAGACACAGTCATGTACCTGTCGACCAATGAGTTCATCTATTCGAGGGGATGCGCCAGCTCGCCGATCAGGATGGGCGCCACGTTGGTTATGCGAGGATAAAGCGGCTGGCGAGGAATATGGTCACTGCTGATTAGCGCGTCCCTTAACCCCTTCCACCTCAGGGATTTGGAGGCTTACAGCGCGGCACAGAAGAGCAAAATACACCCCTGCATGGTTGAGTGGCTGTCGCAAAATAAAGGAAGAAGACAAAACTCTCCACCTTGGAAAATACTAACTCAAGCCTCTGAGGCGGAATCCTCGGTTACTGCAGATAGTGTGTTCTCGACCTGTCTGGTCTTGGAAGGAGAAGGGCCAACGGAGGCGGTAGTCACAGACTGTTCGACGTCATCATCCTCCCTTTCCCCCACAGAGGAGTTAGACTGGCTCAATTGGGGGTCATGTTGCCATTTGGGCGTGGATGAAAACATCTCTGAGATGGATTCATGTAGGGCGCGGCTGTGAAAGGTGTCAAGTGCTGGGGCAGCACCCTCAACATCATCGTTGAAGTTGTTCCTGTTGTACTCATCGGCGGCTGCAGACATCGACACGATGCGCGTCAGAAACCATTGCATCTCCAGTAAGGCAAAGCTCGGCAGGGGGTGGGTCTCGGGGTTGTGAGTAGTAAGCACAAGGATGTCGCCCGTTCGTAGTAGCCGGTTGAAGATGCGAGAGTAGAGAACGAAGGAACCTGAACCTTCAAGATCGCGAGACTGGCCAGGTGGGGAGAGTAGATCAATGGCATCGAACTTGGTATGCGTTTGTACTGGCTGCCAGTGGAGCTCTACAGACAAAGATCTTCTATCCGCGGCCTCTTGAAGAGGCCGCAAGGCGAATAGTCCTTTGGTCCACGCGGTGTGTGCCGATGCAGTAAGGCAGATCTGATTGAAAACCCCATCCATCGCCCGATCTGGTTGTAGTGCATCCCGAAAGATGGCCGAATGCCATTTGTCAAGACGATTTTGGTCGAAGAAGATGCGCAGCAAGTGCCAGAAGGGTGGAATGCATGCGGCAAGGTTGGATCGTTGTTGTGGTTGGAGGAGACTGACGGGGTAAATATGAGCTACTTCCGTCACGCAGCCCATCTTGGTGAGTATGCAGAGAGTATCATCACGCTCCATGACCAAGTTCTTCAAGGCCTGGGATCTTCTACTAGGAGCGCGATCGGGAGTCCCAAATGGGCGATTTGGGGTGGCTGGGCTTGCTGGGCTGGATGTTCCCAAATTTCTTTCTCCTGGGCTCTTTTGCATCCAATGGAGAGGGATGGCGAGAGCAGTTGATTGCAGAACATTGATGAAAATCGGTCCGCTGCAGGTGTTTGCTATCATTTTTCGCAGGCAGTTGAGATCGCAAACCTGCAAGCAGGCCCAGAAAGGCACGGACACGTTCTCGGTGCCCATGGCTTGTTTGAGCTGCTGAAGGAGTTCCTGTCTTTCTGTGGACTGTATGTTGTAGATCTCGTCCTGATCTTGAATACTGATAGGCTGGGCCGACATCTTGCAATTACTACCTCTAGGTAGGTAGGTCCTGTACTCCGTAATCGACAAAATAAATACAGAGAGGCGACAAGAACACCAGGCGAACACCAGCAGAGGCAGGGGCAGGAATACAAATCAGAGGAATTTGTTGTGGCGGAAGAGAGAAAAAAAACTGTTTAGGAAATTTCGCTTAGCCTGCTGCTGCTGTTGCCTGGAGATATTCTGTCATATTTACAACTTTGTCCCAAGTTTGGAACCTCCATACAATTTGTATGGAAAACCCAAAGTTGATCTAAATCACTTTTTGATGCCAAGGGCGGCCCTACTAAAATCCCACTAATCCATATTAGGAATAGACTCAGCTCTTAGCCCTGTAACCACCTCATACCAACTACATACTCGTACAATTTTGTCCAGTTTCCGGCTCGGTCAGTTCCTTCTCAAGAGTCTGGAAGCGCTAGAGGACGACTCAGAAGCATCCGAGCAAACAATTCCACCGGTGCAGTTGACTTCTTTTCAAAGCCATAAAGCTTTGATTGTTGGATTATGAGTTGCTTTCCATCCATATAGGCATAGAAGAGCCGTCCATGTTGAGGGCCCACATAAGAAAGCATCAGGACTGGAAAGTGCTCTTCATCTGGAAATGCCAACTCAAAGTCACTGGCCATACTAGGATCATTAGAAAGAGCTTCCTGGACTTGCTCATCATCCACCTTTGGCTGATTGACACGACTTTTTAAACCTGAAAGCAGGGCACCCATCTCTCCAAAGAGAATAGAATCCTCTTTGCCAACAAGCGGTTGGAAGGTCTGAAGGGTCACCTGTGAAAAGGTATATTGATTGTCTTGCCTTTCAGGCTCCAGGCTTGGATAGGTGTCCCAGTAGATTGATGGGATCCAATAGTATCCAAAAAAGCTTGATTCTAGTAGGAAGGGGTTTGGGTGGCTAAAAATAACCTGTATTAATAGATGCTTAATTAAGACGGAGCCTTAGATAATTACTACTAACCTGATTTCCTCCAGCTTTACAATATCTAGAAGTGATGTGGTACCAGCTGGTAAACCTGGCCTGAAGCGAGTTGCCCACTCAGACACAAAGCTGCAGGCTCCCCTTGTGCGTTCATCTATCCTCAATTTTAAAGTAGAAGGAATATCTGGGTTATATTCAAAAAAATAGCCGTCCTTAAATCCTTGAGGGTCCAGAGGGTAGCGGTTGAGAATCTCCTGAGGCAGAGGATAGAAGAGAAAGGGAGGGTCTTGGTCCAGACAAGCAGCCTCAGAGTTTAGGCTCTCAAAGTCATATTGAGTATCATGATGGATATTGAGTCTTCTCAGATCGCCAAAGTGGCCATCCTGGTCCACCAATTTAAGGCCATTCTTCCCACATAGTTTCTCACACAGGAAGGTAACTTGTTCGCGTGCGTCTTGGTTGAGGCGAGACATTTTCAAAAGGCTCCTGATTAGTGAGATTTTCTTCAGCAAAGGGTATTAAAGAAAGGAGAAAGAGTCAGACGATAGAAGTAGCTTCTGAGGTTCCGGTACACGTGAGTGTGGCCATCAGAGTGACGGTTTGCAGGCCTGAGGCCACAAGCTTCTCCGTTGGTCGACATCAAGTACCCATTGGTCGAAAAGGGACAATTCCAGGCCTTGTCCAAAGTTCTGAGCCTCTCTCTCGTTGACTGTCCTTACTATATTACTTTCTTAGAATCTCACCGATGGGCAGAAACTTGCCGCTACTAGTAGGTAGCTTGCTTGTTGATTTCCTTTTGCCTAAAGTAATAATAGTAATCTTGATTTGGACTCCCCTGGGACCCTGCACTCCTATGAGCCTATCTTGGAAGATCAAGTAGGTGCAAAAAAATCCACCACTTTCATCTCTATCTACAGACCATAAGCTATCATGATGTAAGCCCACATCCTTCTGGACCGAGGTTTCAACGTTCTGCAGCTCTCCCTGTTGCACATTAAGAGCTTTATAAAGTCTTCCTCACGCCAAATATGACCATGGCTCCTGAGTCTAACTGCTGCTGCTGGACCCCACAAAGGAGGACTTTGACGGCCTCCTTTGGGAGAGATACACGGCACCAAACACCGCACAAATTTAAGGCTATGACGGATGGTCAGCTCGAAACTAAGGATACCGAAGAGACCAAAATCCTAGTCGAATGCAAAAGAGATTTACGGCGTGGAGGATCTATCCAGGTCGGAATGTAAGAGACTGCACAGATGGTAGCTTGGGTTCAGCAACATCCTGATAGCACTAATACTCTGAAAAGAATTGTTCTGTCTGAAGATGATACTGAGCTTTATCTGTCGGTTTTTGACTATGACCACAGATGGGAGGGATATATCAATGGCCATCAAACAGCAAGCACTGCAGGGGGTGTAAGAATGAAGCTATTTGGCCCTTGGATGGCTCAAGTCCCAGATGAGATACAAGAGTTCGGAGTGATAGTTCTTGCAATCGCTCTTCTTTATTGACTTGCTACAAATCCTGCTGATACTCGGGTGAGCCATTTATGCTGAAAGGCTGACTATGTATGCTACAAGACATAGGTCAAGCTGAAATAATGCTGATTCTGACTCCCTCTTGAGATCATTGGGGGTTTCCTCGAACGCTACGGTACGAGGTTTAAATCCTGCTTAACGGCAGGTGCCTGGTCTCGGCCAGGCCTCCAGCGACGAGCTCGCACCTCACCGTGGTGTTGGAGTCTATTAGCCATATCTTATGGTGAAGCTAAGATGAGCTCAATCTTTGTAACTTCTAATAGTGAAAATGATCTTGATACTACTGTCCTAGTTGTAAGTAAACCAGTTACCTAGATAATGGCACATAGTAACACTGCCGCTGCCTGGAGGTATTCACAGTCATGTTTCCAACCAACCTTTTTGTTCCAAGTTTGGAATCTCCATACAATTTGTTATGGGAAACCCAAAGTTGATCGAAATCACTTCACTTGGATGCCACCGGCGGCCCCATTCAATCCCACTTGGCCATATTGAAAATAGACACAAATCCCACTCCATCCAGAGCCTTCTGTCCCGTTTCCGGCCCGGCCAGTCTCTTGCGGCCTGGCTCGATGGGACTCTCAGGGCTGTAGCTCAAGTGCATAATCCGGACATGTTCATCTCTGCGCAATGTCTGCAATGTCTCGATGTATTCATACTGTACACTACTACAAGGAAACCCAGGAACCATTACTTAATACATATGCTAATTACTACCTAGGTACTAGTTAAGTTCTCATCCTAGATTTAGCATCGTCGCGCGGAGTCGCGGCATAAGCAGTGAACCACTACTACATACCTACTACATACAGCAGCACTGCGGCCTGTGGAATACTACGTATACCCCAGCTAGCGCTGGCTTCTTACCTACCCCTCTTTAGACGTCAGGTTGAGGTACTTGGACTCCTGATCAATGATCATATGATCCAGGTCACGAGAACTAGACTATAATTAGATAATCTACCTGGGGACCTACCTACATACCGACCTAGGTACATGTACATAGCCACAAGCAAGGATGTAGTCAGCTGTACAGGTACACCGTAGAGTCTAGACTAGCGCCTGATCTTCTCTCTATCGCCGAGAGAATGTGCAGACTACAGGAGGTTCCACCGGAATACCACAGCACCACTACGTAGCTAATGACCGCTAGAGACAATAACATCAATTGCAAGGGACAATGAAAGTATGCAAATTAGGTCATGAAGTTTGAAATCGACGCAATACCACCCCGGAAGCGACCCTACCCATTGTCCTTCGCCAATTACCAAAACCGAAGACATGTAGGACCCGTGCTTCTTTCCTGCCCCTTCACTTGACTTGGAGACCATCACAGAATTGGAGACACGCACATGCATATCCCCCTCTCTGCTCCAAAGGTATAGGCATGAGAAAAAAGATCCACCAGACATCGCCCCCGGATGATGACCTCTCCACCGTTGGCCACGCACCCCAACGCCTCCTGCGTCGATTTGAAATACATAAAAAAAAGAAGAAGAAAAAAAAGAAAGGCTCACTCAGAAAGCATTGCAACGAATGACATGTGGAAAGAGAGGGGGAGGGGGAGAGGGTAAAAGGAGGGGGAAGAATGTAGCATCAATGCAAAAAAAAAGAGGCAAACATGCATAAACATCAAAGCATCAGAAAAATAAAGCCCAATGGTCCCCAGCCAGTAGCCATCACATTAAGTTGAATTGGTAAGATGTGATGATTGGCCACACAATAAGGCTGGTAATTCCATGCACATCTCCTTGCCTCTTCACCCGGGGTCGGCATCGATGGGAAAAAATGGGAGTAGTTTTTTTTTTCGGAAATCGAGATATGATAAACTGAAACCACAGGGTGAAAAGTGATCATCAACCGTCTCGAAGTAGGCGCCTTGTCACAAGGTGATTTTATCTGTCGCATCGCAAGCTTGAGGAGAGAGCGTTCTGACCGGACGGAGACAAAAATCATCCTCTCCAGAGGCTTAATATGGCGAGGCGAAGAAAAAAATCAATGTTTTCGAAAAACGTGTGAGATCGGGGAAGAAAAAAACAGATTCGAGGAGATTGTGTCAAGGAGATCCAGAGGAGGGGGGAGATAGAGATAGAGAGAAGTCCGGATAAGAGTCTCCTTTTCTTTCCTTTCTTTCTTTCCTTTTCTTTTTTCTTTGCGTCATGTGCTGGGATTTCTGCACCGAGGAACAGCGAAAGAAATTTGAAAAAAAAAAAGTTAAGGAAAGGAAAGGAAAAGAAAAGGAAAGACAAAAACAATTTCGGTCCCGGGCTTCCAGGTCAGCGTGGTGTCAACACGCAGAGAGCTGCACTGCCAAAAGTAAAGCCACACTGCTATGCTGCACAATTAGTACCACTGAGCACCAGTTCCATCGTCCCGCTTCGAACGGCCAGCTACAGGTGCATATGCACCCGAAGCAGCCATCTTAGAAGCAGAACGCAGCCTAACGCCGAAGACTATGAGATTAGTCAGATTCCAATATCAAGTAAAAAAAAATAAAAGGAAAAAAGAAAGATAGAAAGAAAGAGGAAAGAAAAAACGAGAGGCAGTGGGCTGTTCTCCACGCAAGCGTCGTTCACTATAAAAAGGTACCGAACGCAGAGTGTTGAAGAGGAGGGAAAAGAAAGAAGTCGGCGTTCCCTGCACGGAACCCAGGTTACAGATACTCACATCCGATCGCTACCGCCGACAGCACGGTTGGTGTCTGGAGTATCAATGACACCACTGGCACCGCGTTCAATGACCTTACGGCGCTGACCCGAGACGGCGCTGGGCTTGGCAGCGGGCGGGGTGGCCATGGGTGCGGCGGTGACGGCGCGGCGCTGGGGGTCTTCGCCCTCCTTGTCCTTCTTGGTGGCGTCCACAATCATGGCCGCATTCTTCTGGTACTTGTAGACGGTCCAGTCGAAGACATAGTCATACTGGAAGGACTCGCGGACGAAGAGATCACGGAAGATCTTGCGCAGGTAGGAGTAGTCGGGCTTGTCGTCGAAGCGCAGGGAGCGGGTGTAGTTGAGGTAGATGGCGAACTCGTTGGGGAAGGCGCGGCAGAGCACCTCGGTGGGAGTGGTCATCTTCTTCTCCATGATTCGATCATACTTCTGCTTCTTGGTAGCAGCCTTGAGGCCCTGCCAGGGGAGCGAACCGCGGCAGAAGTAGAGCATAACGTATCCGAGAGACTCCATGTCATCACGGCGGGACTGCTCGACACCCAGATGGGTGTTGATACTGGCGTAGCGAGCGGTTCCGGTGAGGTTCTTGTTCTCACGGTAAGGGATGTGGAAGTGTGTCTTGGGGTCACGGTATTTCTTGGCGAGACCGAAATCGATCACGTTGACCTGGTTCCCCCGCTTGCCGATGCCCATGAGGAAGTTATCGGGCTTGATATCACGGTGGATGAACGACTTGGCATGGATGTACTCGATGCGGGAGATGAGCTGGTCGGCCAGCAGAAGCACGGTCTTGAGCGAGAATTTGCGGTTGCAGAAGTTGAACAGGTCCTCCAAGCTGGGGCCGAGGAGATCGATCACCATGGCATTGTAATCACATTCGGTTCCAAACCAACGCACAAAGGGAATCCCCACGCCACCGGCGAGGGACTTGTAGACACGGGCTTCATATTCCAGCTGGGGGTGCTTAGCCTTGACACTCTCGAGCTTGATAGCGATTTCCTCGCCGGAGATGATATTCGTGCCTTTTTTTTTTTCCCCCGGTTAGTCATTGAGTTTCATTTTTATGAAAAGAAAAGAAAAGAAAAGAAAAACGTACCCAGGTAGATGTCACCGAAACTGCCACTACCAATCTTGCGACCGATACGGTATTTATTACCGACACGCAAATCCTACCCAAGGAGTTAGATTATATGAGATATATCGAACGATAGGAAGGGCGGGCAGGGCGGGCGAGGTACTGACCATGGTCGTCATTTTGGATCAATCGAACACAGCTAGCCGCTGTGCAGGAACAAGGAAGGTGTGGGTGGTGTGATGGAAACTATTTAAACCGACAACGTTAGCAGAGAGTCTATCTTAAAAAAAAACCCCCCCAGAAAAAAATGAAGGCCGACAAGATTCAATGAAGCAAAAAAGAAAAAAGAAAAAACAAGAGCCAAGGCTCCCACGCAAGGCGTCACGCCGAATAAACAAAGACTGCGGGTAGAAGGGAGAGAGAAGGTCGGGTAAAGCTGAGCCTTGCCGCACCTTGCCACCTTACATGACCTAGACTGTAGACAAGAATAGATTGTAAACAGGACAGAAGAAGAAGAAAAAACCAACTCCGTGACGATAAAGAAAAGGGAAAAAAATACGGATTGTGTAGGGTAAAAAAGGGCGGCCACGAACCTTTTTGTGAGGCGGTGATGGCGATGAGAGCCCGACCGTCGATCCGACCGGAATGGCGAGAGAAAAAGAGTCGGGGAAAGGGGATTGATTCGGGGGAGGGCGGCGGGGGGGAGGGGAAGAAAAGAGATAGCGGATGAGGAGAGGCGGTGTCGAGCGGTCCGGAAATGACAGTCGAACACAGCGGGAGAAGGAGGAAGAACGAAGCAAGAAAAAAGAGGCGGCAAGAATTGAATCAAGGACGAGCCTTGATGAGGGGAAACGGGAGGTGGTGAAGAGAGGGAAGAGATGAGGTGAGAGGGGGAGAGGGAAGAAGGGGCAAAAGGCAGTCGGTGAGAGAAAGGCTGCCGGGAAGGGGCTGACTTGGCTTGAGCACACTCAGACTCAAACACATATCCTGTTAATAATATGAATTAGGCCGAGTTGAGCAGGAATCGGTCTTTTTCTTTTTTTTTTTTTTCAGTATGCGAAGATCATTACTCCATATTACTATCAGCATTATGACGTTTTATTTATTAAATTATCCTCGTGGTCGTGAGTGTCGTATATGCCTCATACAGTTAGTTAGCATTAAGAGGATCGAACAGTAACCACCTAGATTCTAGTGAATAGATAGCTTTACCTTCAATACTAGAGTTATTTCTAGGTATTGTACTGATAGTGTACTCCGTACTGTTATACAGATCCTACTAGGTACCATGCTGTAAGGACATTGAATGACTCCATTGAATGACCGACATAAGACCAGCGAATCTCCAATTCAAGACAAGACCTGATTCAATAAGGAATCC
The DNA here is from genome assembly GCF_001890105.1 of Penicilliopsis zonata CBS 506.65. Lineage (NCBI taxonomy): Eukaryota > Fungi > Ascomycota > Eurotiomycetes > Eurotiales > Aspergillaceae > Penicilliopsis > Penicilliopsis zonata. Next base: position 2,335,674 of record NW_019208911.1, read on the forward strand.
GACTCGGTGCCTTGCGCTGCATGTGCCTGATCAGTGTTCGACGAAGCGCCTGAGATGTGTGCGGCGTCCTATCAAGCGGTGCCAACAGTGACCTGCTCTACCCAACGTTAGTAAATATCTACCTAGGTAACCATCTACTTGGACACATGATCATTTATGTCAAGAGTATGTTCATTGTCTACATCACGAGTACAATGAACCAAGTAGCAACAGGAGGAGGATTAGTAGTAGCAGTAGTAGTAGTGGTGGTGATGGTGGTGGTACAAACAGGATATGAAAGGGTATTGAAGAACAGGAGGAAGAGTAGATAAATAAATGGATAAATAACAAGACATAGCCTGGTGTGCCCTTTTCCAATGACCTGCCCTCAGCCGAACGAACTACCCAGTGGAAATAAGCAGCTAATAAAAGTAATAAAAAAAAGGAAGACAATGAATGCAAAGAATTGGAGGAAAAAGAAAAGACGAGGCAGTGGAAGTGGAAAGGGTGAAGGGAAAAAATGGGAAACAAAAAAAAAGGAAAGGAGGCAATCAAACTGGAACGAGGAAATGGCTTGAAAAAAAAAAAAAAAAAAGAGAAGAAGAATAGAATCATAAGAAGACAGACGGAAAGAGACCATGCTGCCATATTCTAGATCATGTTGACCGTGCCAGCTCCGAGACTTGGGCTCATCGTCTTGCTGCGCTCCGAGCTGGGGCTCGCAGTGGCCGTCCGCTCCCGCGACTCCTCCTCATCCAGTCGCCGGCGCCAGTCGGCCACGCTGCTGCTCAAGCCACCCATCTCCACGGCGGCCGGCGCGGTCTCCTTGGTTGGGGTGCGGTCAAGATCCAGCTGGCTGCTGAGCCGATAGTTTCGGTTTGTCGTCTCCCAGTGGCTGCGCAGCGCCTCCAGCTCGTTGGCGAGCGAATCCAGCGCTAGAGAGCCCCGGTTGTCCAGGAAGGAATGCTCCTGCGAGGCCGTGCTGTCCGCGCGCGCGCGGGTCCCGTTGCCCATCATTCCCATCGTTGCGCTACCGCCGCCACCGATGGTATTGCTCGAGGCGTTGCTGTGGGTGCGGGAGATACCGTTCAAGCCCGGGCCGTGTTGCGACTGGCGTCGGTAGTTGCCCACCGAAGCCTCCACCTGGTCCAGGAGCATCGTCACCTTGTGCTCCGCGTCTAGAGCGCGGGTTTCTAGTAGCAAGTTCTCCTGCTTGAGCTGGTCCAGTTCTGCACGGCTCTTTTCCACCGCAGACGCCAGCTGCTGGCGGTCCGTCTCATACTCGGCTTGCAGTTGCTCCTTGTCCGTGTGAGCGGAGTACAGTTCATCCTTCAGATCCGCCACTTGGTTTTCCAGGTTGGTAATCGAGGCACTCATCTGCTGTTCGAGCTGTTCTAGCGACTCCTGGAGTTGAGCACGCTCCGCTTGCCACTCCTCTGTCTTCAGTCCGTCGGCGGCAGACGACGACGATGAAGAAGAAGCAGCAGAAGCAGCAGATAGCTCCAGGCTCTTCTGGGCCGCCTCCAACTCAGCCTGTACCTTGGCGTTTTGCGTCTTGTATCGTGTCAGCTCATCTTTCATGCGCTTCAACATCTTCTCCGTCCCCTTGACGTAATGAACGGCCGATTGGTAGTCGTTCTCGAGCTGCTCCAGCTTTTCGCGATACGCCCGGTCGGCTTCCTGCTCGCGAGACTCGAATGACATCTTGAGTTCATCGTGGGCCTTGAGGCTGGTGGACAACTGCTGTTCTAATTCGCGCAGCCGGCCCTGTTCGGGGGTTCCAAAGCGGGAACCCGGGGAGTCTTGCATAGGCGACCGGCGACTGTCGGACAGGCTCATACCACGCTCGGCGAGCAGATCCTTCAGGGCCGAGTGCTGGATCGTCAGCGCCTTTGTCTCCCGCTGCTGGATCTCGATTTGAGCCTTGAGTTCGCGGTTCTCGGCAGCCGACGCTTGACTCTCCTTCAAGGCGGTCTGCAACTGGCGACGTAGTTGGAGGCCTTCTCGGCTCGCCTGCTCCTGGTAAGCCTCTAGGCCGGCAATTCTCTCCTCGGCACGTCGGAGCTTGGTTGCGGCCGAGTCCGCCGCCGCTTGGTTCGACTTGGCCAGATCGTTGGCCTTCTCGACCTGGGCCTCCAGTGCCGCCACCCGGTTGTCGACAAGAGGCCGGAACGACGACTCCGGGTCGAACGCCGAGGCACGGTCGAGCCCCGAGAGGAAGGCGTTCTTGTGCGTCTCCGCCTCCTTGGCATGGCTCTCCGCGAGCTCCTGCGCATCCTTCAAGCGGCGGGTCAGGTTCTCGACGTCAGCGGTCTTTTCCTCGTGCTCAGAGCGCAATTGCAACAGCTTCCGCTCCAGCCCCTCCCGACGCTCCCGCTCCTCCTCGAGGTACTTCTCCATCAGTGCCGACTTGGCCGACGAGGCCGTGACGGCTTCGCGTAGAGTGCTGAGATTGCCGCCGTGATCCTTCAGCCGGACCGACGACTCTTCGAGTTTGGTCAGAAGCTCTTCTTTTTCCACGGTCAGCTGCTTCAGCGCAGCCTCGGCCTCGGTGCGCAACCGCGACTCTTCCCGAGCCGAAGCCTCAACCTGGTGCAACTCGCCTCGCAGAGTTTCTAGCTCGAGGGTATTGGTTTGCATTTCCAACTCGGCGAGTCTCTTGCGAGTTGCTTCGCTCGTTTCCTCCGCAAGCTCGCGCGTCCGCTTCTCCTGCTGCAGTTCTGCTGTCACAGCCTCAAATTTCGCCTTGATCTCAGCCTGGGCGGCCAGTGCCAGTGCCAGCCGCCGACTCATGTCCGTGGCACGTTCCGACATTGCTTCATCCATATCCCGCGACGACCCCTCGGGCTGCGGCGTGCCACGCTGACTACCCCCGTGGGCAGCGAGCTTGGCTCGGGCGTAGGCGGCCTCGTTCAGGGCCGCATCGCGCTGGTGTTCAACCTCGGCGACCCTTTTGGACGCGATGGTCGCCTGCCGATCCACGGTTGCTTGCATCTTGGCCAGCTCCGCGCGCATCGCTAGGAACGCCTCGATCAAGGGCCGATCCTCATCGGCAAAGGCATCGGCCCCACGTTCATCCAAACCAGGGTTGGCGGAGGGGTTTGGTGTGTAACCTGCCTTTTTCGCCAGCGCCAGCTCCGACGCATACCACGCATTCCGGCTTTTCGCCGCCTCCAGCTCTTTGATTAGTGCTTCTTGGTGAGGCGTCAGCCTCGGTGAACGAGGCTCCTCCGCATATATCTTGGAGTTTCGAAAGCTGCGAGACTCTACCGAGCTGTCGATGCTGGCCTGTCGGCCCAGAACGGATTCCTCTGCGCTATCCATAGAGCTGCGCTGGCGTTGCTGACGCAGCGACCGTTGCCGGGTCGGCGCACTCATCAACGGTGCCGCTTCTCCAGCTTCCATGGCCTTGACGGCCATCTTCGACTGCTGCTGAATAGGAGTCCGCCTCCCGACAGAGGCTGGGCTCTGATCGCGCGGGGGCCGGGACTCTTTTGGGGAGTGACTGGTGACGGATGACTCGTTGTCTCTTTCCGTGGGCACCACCCTCACCGTTTCGGCCAAGGGACCACCGTTATATCCACGATCCTGTTTTGTGGGGGTTTTGCTGCGCGCAGCGGATGGGTTTTGGGGTGATGGGACGTTCCCTCTTGGGCCGGGCGTGGGGGCCTGTCCCGGGGGAGGCGGTCCAGCCGGGGCTTGAGCGATGGATGCTCGAGGGAGTCGCGAGCCGGGTCCGGTGCTGGGGCCTATCTCTCCTGGCCGTCCACCCGGGCCCATAAGCATGCTTTCCCGCGACGGTCCGCGACGGGGTTGTTGGTCGGGCGGTGGATTCTGGGCTTCTCGAGATGTTCGACCGCTGGGTTGTCCGGGCTTCTCCCCACTCATCTTCCGCGGGGTTGGTCCTCGATCTCCGTTTGGTGTATCGGACGGGTAGCGAATCTTGGCCGTGTCGAGGATGTATACCATGCTGAGCTCTGCCGGGTCACGAGGCGCAGAGCTGGGCTCCCCCGCCATCACGATTATCTGTTTCCCAAACGCAGTCATGCTATGACCGGAGCGCGGCGAGGGTGCTGGTCCCATATTTTGGAAGGAATACCACCGACGGCTGGAGATGCGGAACGCCGCGAGATCGCCTAGATCTACGCCTTCGTCCGTCCGGCCACCAAAGACGTACATCGTATCATTCACGAGGGCCGCGGCGTGGCCTTCTCGAGGGGCCGGAATAAACCCAACACAGTCGAGTTGCGTCCACATGTTGGTACGGGCGTCGTAGGACCAAACATCGTTGAACCATTGAACGCCGTTTGTACCTCCGAAGCTGGAAAACAAGAAAAAGCGAAAAAGAACCCGGTTAGCCTGAGAAAGCGGATGATTGTTCCGGAAGGAGGGAGATTACAGGTAAAGCTTGTCATTGTAGGTGACCATCGAATGGTTTGTTCTTGCCGGCGGGACCTGGCCTGGAGGAGGTCCCCCTTCATGACTGTTTCGAATTAGAAATTCCCACCTGTTGGCAGGGTTCTGCAGCTGGTTCAAGTCAAACGCCACGAGGTCGTTGAAAAAGTAGCCTTCGACTTGCCCTCCGAAAACATAGATCTTGGAGCCGAGGATGTTCAGGGTATGGCCGTATCTTCCAGCAGGTCGGGGATTGGGAGGGATAGCGCGGGACCATTGCCGAGAAGCTAGAAAGAGGAGAAAGCGTTAGAGAGAAAAAAAAAAAGACTTGGACATCTCCAAAAAGGCCGGTTGCTTTTCATGGCCGACTCACAAGTGTTCAGAAGGTATAAAGTATCGTCTAGACTGTCAGACTCGTCGACTTTTGTATCTCCGCCGAAGACAATGAAAGCGTTGCCGACCAGCAAACTAGAATGACCAACTCGTGGCCCCGGGCCCTCGGAGACGGTAGCGATGGGGAAGCAAGAAAGATTCCCGCCGCTGCTTTCAATCATCCAGAGGTCCCCTTTGACCGTAGACCCGTCAATCAGCCCACCCATCATGTAGATATCGCCTTCCTTTGACGCAATGGAGTTGATGGCCGCGCCATATCGGGGGAAGGGGTTCGCCTGTGGAGTCGCGAAATTGAGGCGTCGTTGTGACCAGGGGTAGAGAGAGGTGCCTGGACTGCCGTTGGGAGAGCCGCCATTCATCGCCGGCTGGGGGCGTGAAACCTGGGAGGGATTTTTTTGTCAATTCTATCCATCTATCCATCCATCCATCCATCCATCCATCCATCCATAAACAAGACCAGGGCTCCGAAACCAAAAGGTGAAGAAAGGCGAAACTCACCTGTGATTCGGACTCTGCCCGCTGACGCACCCTCTGCTGATCCGGGCTATTCATACTGGCGACGGAATTGAGCGAGTTGTTATAGCTGCTACTGGGCGTCGGGGTCTGGGAGTGGCTGCCCTCGCGACCCCCCGGTCCGTTCATCAAGGGCGGCGCGGTGGCGCCTGCCGGGGTCCCTTCTGAAGTATGCACATTGCGCGTCGCCGGCGGCAGCGCAGTTCCCTGCTGGTGCTTCTTGGATTTGAACAGAAAAGCCATCGTAACAATCGATCATAGACGGGTCGTGTAGCACGTTATTATAAGAAAGCAAAAGGAGAGCAAGGACCGGAAATGACAGGCGGAGGGCGAACGTTCTCCCATTCAACACCCGCGCGCACACGGCCGGCGGCGGAGCGGGCCAAAAAGGGCGGCTGGCAGAGCAGACAGAGCAGGCAGACAGGGAGAGGGAGGGATCAGCGATCGTGGCGGTTGCCCAACGGTTTCCAACCTTCGGACACGTGCAAGAGAAAAAGCGATCGAATCCTCTTCTTCTTCTTCTTTTCTTTTTTTTCAAAAGAAAAGAAAAGAAAAAGGCGCCGTGAGCGGAAGACAGACGAGGGTCGACAGGGACAGGGAGAAGGCCAGATTCCAAGCAACTACACGGCCACACAGTGGGTGTTCTTGGGGGAGTGCGAGCAAGGCGGTCTCACTGGAAACAGGCCTTCACCACACCGGCAAGGACATGAGTCGCGGGCTGTCGTTCGAAAGGAGAGACTGGAAGAAGAGAAATCAATCAATCAACAACACGGGAGACAAAGAAAAACAACAGGAACGAGGAAGACCGGTCGGAGAATAAAGGTGCAGGGCGTTGACAGGAACAGAAACCCCGGCGTTTCACGCTCTCCTGGGCAATATTATTAGGGGGGGAAAAGACTCACCGCCCAGCAAAAAGCAATTCCCGGCCACGAGGGAAACCTGTCGGCCGGTTCCAACTGGGTACTCCTGGGGGGGAGAGAGAGGGAGAGGGTGAGATTAATGATGTAGTTAATCTCTGATGGGGGGGGAATTCGCTCGGTTAAGACTTTGTTGCGGTTCTGTTTGTTGTGGGCGTGGTTTTGGGGCAAGGGGAGAGGGAAGGCGAGACAAGGGCTGATCTTCGGTTCCTGGATGGCTAGGTGTAAGGGAGGAGTCAGAAGAAGAAAAAGAAGGATATAAAATGGGTTCTTTGGGAGGCTTGGGGGGGGGGGAATTTGTCTAGAGCAGGTTTACTGTCTTCATAGACCTACTGCATAAGCATCAAATTAACTACTTGGTATAAAGATTCTAAACCATACTACTACTACTACATATAGTTCTTCTCAAGTCAACGAGGTGAGATTTAAGCGATGAATACCCTGACAGCTCCGTCAGCACCCAAATGACGTACCAATCCTTCATCCATCCGAGTCGATATCTCAAGTATATATAGTTACTGTCAGACTATCAAAACGTCGATGTTGAGTGCGATCAACACTCTGGTAGTCCAGAATCCTCCCCGCATAGACAGAAGTATATAGGGCTCGAAAACTGGTAGATTATTTTATTCTTAACCAGTATGGATTATTCATTCTTAGCCAGTATAGAAACGGAGGTGCATACCTGGTGGTTAGCCCAGAGTCGTCACTAGAGAGCAGGAGAATCAATGAGAAAAACGCATCAAATGATAGTCGCCTCACTGGTAGGATCGTCTCCAGAGTCCACCATCCACCCGTCCAGTGCCCATTTCCAGTATAGGTATGATGTAGTATGAGTGGGTGGCGGGTCTGGAGAAAGGGGTTCGTTTGGAAATTGCAGGTGGGAGTGACGGTTGACCAGTGACCATCAGTCCATCCCATCCCTGCACCCGCCGACTCTGGTAGATCGGGCAGGATTCCAGCCTCAGACATAATTCGATCGCGAACATTCTTCTCTTTTGCTCTGCTTCGGGTATCTTTGTTGACTAGGTTGGCTCTGTAGTCCAGTCAACACCGTGAAGATAGAATGTCCTACTACCTAGGGAGCTGTAGATTCATTATAGAGCCAAGATGTCGCACGAGCTCGTATTCTGTGTATACAGCATCTGCAACACGTGTCTGGAGGATGTGGATTCTCACAGGCTTCTGGGATCCCCGATGCACTGTGCCGAGAACAGTAGCCATCTCTATAACCATGGTACTCAAGAAGTTGTAGAGAACTAGGTAGTTACTCCTCCTCTATCTATACCTGCTCCTACTTTCTTAGGCTGACTAATACGTATGCCGTCATGTGCAGAACTCGGGGATATAATTTTCCGTGCCAAGATATCACCCTCAAGCTCATGACCTCCACGAAACCTCAGGCTTGTTGCAGTCACTGCCAGTTGCTTCTTGCTGGAAAGGCTGCGCCTGTAGGAAAGAATCCAGGGGAAGTGGCATTCTCTAGACTCTATCTTTTCCAGTTGAATTTGTGTCTTATCATGGAATATCCCCCTTGTGGCTGCTGAGAACCCATCCTCCAACTGTCAGAATAGGGAAGTGAGAGTATAAAGTGTACTGGGATATGGTTGATAAGGTAGGCAGGCAAACATTTTGACCGCCTTATAGTCTAGTGTTTTCTCTCACTTGCTTTGATACTATGCTCTTCTTTGAGACTTGCAACTTTCTGACTGTTATCTCTCATCTTAGCTTGCCTCTCCTTCCCACTGAGCACCCACCGATATCGTTTTCCTGGAAACACACCATGAAAGATTGTACACAATGAGGGACCCTAATCTGACGATGGATCAAAAAGCCTCGAGCAACCAGCAGTCGCTTGTTGCGCAGGGCGAGCAGCGCAAGACGCAGAATAAATCAGTGCGAGTCGCCTTCGGTCCGGAGCTGGAAACATGGATCCCCCCACGCGATAAGTCGCCGGTGCCTCTCACAGGACACCACCGATCCCTCACCAGCGTGGAACAACAGAAGCCATCCAGTTTGACCACCATCCCTCGCCCGACGAGCTCCGCCGGCGAGGGCCCTTCGGCTCCGGAGTCGAATCATCTGCATACCTCCGATCGCGCCTCGGAGGGTGGTCGACCGACGGCGACGCTGAAACGAACCAGAAGTGACTATGGCCCGCGCGTAGGGGCTGACAAGCCGGTCGGCGCTGAAGAGGACGAGGATTTCGCCATGAGGCACGGTTGGCAGGAGGAGTACACCTCCAGCGAGTACCTCAAGATCTTGCACTCGGTAAGCCTCTGTCAGGCCTTTTCTTCATTTGCCTAACCGGATGGCTAATGTCTAATCAGAATTTTTACATGTACTTTACTGAAAAGCGCCACGAGACGAATGGCATTCCAAGAGACCCTGTTGGGAGCTGGCCCAGCCAGGATTGGCGGATGAAGGATCGGCTGAAGACTGTCTCGGCCGCTTTGGCAATCTGTCTGAACATCGGTGTTGATCCCCCGGACGTGGTCAAGACGAACCCTTCCGCCAAACTCGAATGTTGGGTCGACCCCACCTCGACCACGGGCGGCGGCCAGAATAAGATCATGGAACAGATCGGGAAGAAGCTGCAGGAGCAGTACGAGACCCTGAGCCTGCGCACTCGATACAAACAGTACCTGGATCCATCGGTAGATGAAACCAAAAAGTTTTGCATCTCGTTACGCCGCAACGCCAAGGATGAACGCGTCCTCTTTCATTACAATGGCCATGGCGTCCCCCTGCCCACTCAGTCCGGAGAGATCTGGGTTTTCAACAAAAACTACACCCAATATATTCCTGTGTCCTTGTACGATCTCCAGTCTTGGCTGGCTGGGCCGAGCCTTTTCGTTTTCGATGTCTCGCATGCGGGAAACATTGTCCAAAATTTCCACACCTTTGTGGAGAAGCACGAGAAAGAAAACGCCGAGGCAAAGAAACGCGACCCCAATGCGGTGGTCCAAAGCTATGCCGACTGCATCCTGTTGGCCGCCTGCCAGAAGGCCGAGTCTCTTCCCACAAACCCGGATCTTCCAGCCGATCTCTTTACCTGTTGTCTGACTACCCCCATTGAGATCGCGTTGCGCTTTTTCGTTCTACAGAACCCGCTGGATACAAAGCTTTCCATTGACGAGTTCCGTGTTCCCGGCCGTTTACAGGACCGCAGAAGCCCCCTGGGTGAACTGAATTGGATTTTTACTGCCATCACCGATACGATTGCCTGGAACACCTTGCCTCGCGCTCTCTTCAAGAAACTCTTCCGTCAAGATCTCATGGTCGCGGCCCTGTTTAGAAACTTCCTCCTCAGTGAACGCATTATGCGTACCTACAAGTGCCACCCGATCTCTTCCCCCGAACTTCCAGAAACCCATCACCATTCTTTATGGAAGAGCTGGGACTTGGCCGTCGAGATGGTGCTGGCTCAACTGCCCGCCCTCATCGACCATGAGGAAGGCCGCAGACAGTACGAGTATCAGCACTCTACATTCTTCGCCGAACAACTTACAGCCTTTGAGGTCTATCTCTCCTCGGGGCCCACAGAGAAGAACCCTCCGGATCAGCTTCCGATTGTCCTACAGGTGCTTCTCAGTCAAGCTCACCGATTGCGAGCCCTGATCCTGCTGAGCAAATTCTTAGACCTTGGACCGTGGGCGGTGCACCTTGCCCTGAGCATCGGCATCTTCCCCTACGTGGTCAAGCTCCTCCAGTCCGCAGCCCAGGAGCTCAAGCCCGTCATGGTCTTCATCTGGGCGAGGATCATGGCAGTCGATCACACGGTGCAAAGCGATCTCTTGAAGGACAATGGCATCCACTACTTCATCTCCATCCTCAACCCTGCCTCGCCGATCCCAGTGGGAAATGCCAGTGAACACCGAGCCATGTGCGCGTTCATTGTTTCGATCTTTTGCAAGAATTACCCCCAAGGTCAGAATGTCTGCTTGTCCGCCGAGCTCTTTGACTCGTGCTTGAAGCACCTGGTCGATGTCGAGAACCCGCTGTTGCGGCAGTGGTCGTGCCTCTGTTTGAGCATGCTCTGGCTGGACTTCCCAGATGCGAAATGGATGGGAATCCGGTGTGCTGCCCCGGCTCGCCTGTGCGAGCTGAACTTCGACCCCGTCCCGGAAGTTCGTGCAGCGATGTTGCATGCTGTGACCAACTTCCTGGGGATCCCGGATCTGACCGATCAAGTTGCCCAGATCGAAGAGTTCCTGGCCATGGCGGTCTTGCCGATGGCCTCCGATGGCAGCGTCCTTGTCCGCAAGGAGCTGGTGGTGTTTTTCTCCACATTCGTCAAACGCTACCAGAACAAATTCCTTGTTGCGGCTTACGAAGAACTTCTAGAAGAAAAACAAGAACTGCTTGCCAAGCTTGACGGCGAGAAGAGTCTGACGAAATCCGACGTCCGGTCAAATGGCTCTGCCTCCCCTGCTCCTAAGCATCAATACTTGTCTCGCAACACCACTTTCGGGACGATCTGGAAGCAGTTACTCATCCTTTCCGTCGATCCACACCCGGACATTGCCCGCGATGCCTGTCTTGTGGTTGACTTTGTTCACCATACCCTCCTAGACTCCCCCATGGCATCCGTCACTAATCAGGTTAGAAATGAGATTCTTGAGCTTACTGCCCGTATCCCACAAAGGTTCCCCTTCCGCGAGAAACCCGAGGCCAAGCAACCGACGCCCCCGCAGCCGTCCCCGTCCCAGCAGCCGCAAAAGTCGGAAGGCTACATCTCGTTGAGTCTCAAACGAACCGCCAGCGTTGCAGCATCATTGAAAAACCTAGCGTTCGGTGGCTCATCTTCGACGGACATCCAGTCCTCGTCGCCATCGGCCGCAGTCCCCTCAAAGGCCCGAATGCCCATCACCCCCCGCGGACGAGCGCCTCCCGAATGGACTCGTAACCCCGAGGTGAACGATCAGATAGCTCCCGCCACCGCGTATCATCAGGCCCCGCACCCCAAATCTCACGGATACGAGCCCAGAGATTCATCTGTGGCCCCCATGATACCGCTGAAAAGCAGGTTCTTGGACTGGTCCACTGAGGTAACTTCCGAACTCATTCATCACATCAGCCCGGTGTGCTTCTCGGAGTATGATCAGTCTCTTACTCATGATGACCAGTATTTCCGCGAGCCCCAGATGAAACCCAACGAGCCCGACGAACCCGGTAGTGCCGACTACAATGAACGTCTCTGGAGACGTGGCCGCAACGAGAAGATCATCGCAGAGACCCAGCCCCTGAAGAGCAAGGCCGGAAGCAACCGATGGGACCACTCGGTTGCCTTCCTGAACAACAACCAGCCGTCCAAGATGTGTTTCCATCAGTTCGAGGACCACCTGGCTGTAGCCGATGACCGGGACACGGTTTTGTATATATCTCCACTCCCCCACACCACCTTTTTTACTTTGATATCACTAACTATCTCTATAGGATCTGGGACTGGCAAAACCACAAGCGTTTGAACCGGTTTTCCAACGGCAATCCGGTTGGTTCTAAGATCAACGAGATCCGCTACATCAACGAGGACGATCAAGCACTGCTGATGACCGGCTCGTCCGACGGCGTCCTGAAGGTGTATAAGAATTACGAATCCGCCAAGGATGTCGAGATCGTGACGGCGTTCAGGGCCCTCCCGGAATTGATTCCTAGCAACCGCAATGCAGGGCTCGTGTTTGACTGGCAACAGGGTCAGGGCAAAGCGCTTGTCGCCGGGGATGTCAAGGTGATTCGTGTGTGGAATGCCGCGACTGAAGTGTGCACGAATGTAAAACTCATTTTCTTCCCCCCCTCCCCAAATAAATCTCACTGAATACAATCAAAAATGCTAATCAACTATCCATAGGACATCCCTGCGCGCTCTGGTTCATGCATCACGTCGCTGACCTCCGACCAAGTCGCGGGCAACATCTTCGTGGCCGGGTTCGGCGACGGAGCGGTCCGAGTCTTTGACCAGCGCCTGAAGCCCACGACGGCCATGGTGAAGGTGTGGCGCGAGCACAAGCAGTGGATCACCAACGTCCACATGCAACGCGGCGGGTTGCGAGAGTTGATCTCGGGCAGTCGCAATGGAGAGGTCCGACTGTGGGATCTCCGCATGAACGACCCCATCTCCACCATCAACGCAACCAAGGATACCCTGCGCACATTGAGTGTGCATGAGCACGCCCCCGTCTTCAGCATGTACGTTCCCCTTTTCCCTTATCTTTGAATTGTCGTCATTCCTTCTGTATGCATTCTTCTAACGAGCAAAGTGGCACCAACCGGCACGAGGTGAAAACCTTCAACGTCGACGGCACCTACCTCTCCACCTTTGAACCGTACTCGAGCTTCCTTCACCATAACCGTTCCTCGCCCATCGCTTGCACTGCCTTCCATCCTCACCGGACCCTCCTCGCCTGCGCGGCGCTTAATGATCACCACGTCAACCTCATCACATGTTAACCTCTCTCTATCAGTGTCAAGGCAGTTCCCTCTTCGTCTTCCCTCTTCGTCTTCCCCATTCTAACTCTTTTCTTTCTTTTTATTTCTCTCCACGGCTTTCTTACGAATTGATTGGTCTCGGCGCAGGAGCGGGCAGTGGACCCTTTGATTACTCGGTTTGGCGTTTTTTTCTTCTTTTCTCTACTTCTCCTTGTCTTTACGCCGGTCATCATTGTGTCTAGCATATCCACATCCTTTCTTCTAGCTTCAAATGACCTTCCTACTTTCCTACCTTCCTACCCATCTGCACATACAGACAAACAGAATAGATGAATGTTAATGAGAGCCAGAGACCGTCTTGATCATAATCTAGTCCTTCTCAATTAGAAGTCAACTACAAATCTCCTTCTGTTTGGGAGTAACTGCTTGTCATTAGATCAACTAATTCCTGCACTATCAAGAATAAAGCTGCCTATAGACACAGATAAATCAATTCATAAGCCTGCAGCCTCCCAGCCCAATGACCTCATCTCCAAGTCATGTTCAATGAATCCGAAAACCCTCCTGCAGAAAGATAGGCCAATGTCTAGTCCACGAGCGGATACAAGACGCAATAGAGCGGCTAGAAACAAAAAAGGAACACCTGAATAACCAGCATTCAACAATCAAGTTTCTAGTCCCAGCTTCATTCGGTATTCAAAATTTCTTCTCCTCCTTCTTCTCCTTCTTTCCGTTCTCCTCGTCTTTCTCTTCCTCTCCGTCTTTCTTCTCCTTCTCCCCTTTCTGTTCCTTTCCCTTACCTTCTTCATTGACCCGAGATCCGAAAAATCTGCTCTTGGTTCTCAGGGGAGGGCGGGGAGGGTTGCGGGTCTCACTGAAATATGGATCCTGGTCAAAATAGCTACGACGTCCTCCGTCATTGGATTCGTAACAACCGGCAGCAACGTCTCCAAAGTTCGCAAAGTTGCCGCGCTGTTTTTCGCGATCTCCATCAACATATGAAAAGAGATTGATGATGGCGTTGCCCAACAAGTTGTTGGTCTGTTCAATGGCAACTGGGTCGCAATTAGGATCCTTGGTCTTGCACTCTGCTGCGTAGTTGCGAGAGATGTCGGCAATTTGCTTCCGGAATGGTTCGTAAAGAGTGTCATCATGAAACCAGCGATTGGCTTCTTCCATTCTGGCATTAGGGTCCTTAGAGAAACCCATGGGATCATCATAGAAGCTCGGTTGATGCAAGCCTGGAGGCAGCTTTGGGGCCCGTCTAGTAGATGCACTGATTCTCGCGGCCATGCTGTCTTCAATGAAAACCTTCGACCGGTCCACGGGTTGTTCTCCTTTGCCAGTAAACTGTGAGGCCCCGTTGGAAGTTGCCGCACCAAAGAAAGGATCGATATAATGCATGCCGAGGATAGAAGGTTCTCCAGATGCAGGATATCCGCCGCTAGAAAGTCCAAAGTTCTTCGGTTCACGAGCCACTTGGAAGAGATTGAATGGGTCATTGGAGTGCATCATGTTCGAGTAAACCTTTTTTCCAAGCTCAGGGCCTCTCTCTGTAGAAAGAGATGCTGTGTTCAAGTAGACCTTTTTTCCAAACTCAGGGCCCTTCTCTGTAGGAATAGATACTGGCTTCCGTTCTTTCTCATCTTTCTTGGTTGGTCCCTTGATGGTATCTTCGAACTGCAGGGGGATACCCCAAAAATGTTCGGCAGGCTTGGTAGTATTCTTTTGGATTGGCTCTTTTGTCACCTTCTCTGTCTGATAGGATTTCACGGGACCCCAAAATGGATCGACGAGGGGCTCGTTAACTTTGTAGGATCCTTCGAGAACACTGTCCAAGAAGGCTTTTATGTCCATCTTAGGAATAGGCTCTCCAGAACCTTCAACGTGCCAGCCGTTAAGCTTTGGATATTTGGTTCCAAGAGTGGTAATTCCAGACGCATCCTCAGAGGAAGGGCGAGCCAATGGGGCGAGTTCTTCTGGCTTGGGGACTTGGTTTTGGCTGTGCTTTCCGGGGATTGATCCCAAATGTCCAGGCGAAATCATGGTGTCCACTGCGTGGATTTTGGGAGGCTGCTGAGAGAATGAGCCCCGAGGCTGGTGACTGCCGTGAGCATTTGAATGATCGTGCGAGGCAAGGACTGAGCCTTCATCGCTGGCACTTGGGTTGTGTCCTTGCCCGAACTTGGGATCACTCATGAGGACGGCTCGTGACAAGGCGGATCCTGAGACTGGAAGTCGATTCTCCTGGTTCTGGATCTTGTGCTGTGACTGGCTCACAGTGCCAGTAGCTTGATGATAGGTATCTTTGGACCAGATCGAACCGAGGCCTTGGAAGTGGTTGTTGTGAGAGGAAAGATTGTTGTGGGAAGAAAGAGTGTTGTGGGTAGATGAAGAGGAGTTATGTTGGTGATCCAAGCCATGGCTATGAGATGATCGATGATCACCTACATAACCAAAAGGATTTTTATAGGCCTGAGTCTTCACATTCTCAGTTAATCCTAGCTGGCTTTGAATGTTTCTGCCTTCACCAATGGGTGCTTGCTTTACTGGTTTATAAGGATTATGAGTAGAGTTTGATGCAGGCTTCTTGTCATCCTTTAACCCTCTTTTTGGTCTTTCTATTGGCCCTAGAACATTGACCCAAGCTCGGTCGGCTGGCTGACCAAGGTCATCCAGCCTGTATTGATTCTGTTCATCGGCGAAGGATCTCCAGGCCTTCGAGCCTTTGTTTCTCGAATGCGTTCGGCTGCTAAGCGAGCTCAGGGGCAGCGGCTGCGAAGACGCAAGATCATCGAAGTCGTCAAGCTCCATGGAGGACCGAGTGTTTGCGGATGAAGTTGGTCCACCAACGGTAGACAGGTATTTGGTCTTTGGGAACATGTCCTCTTGCACTTGGTTTTCGGTTTTTTGTGAGAGGAAGGCTTCTGCTGACACAGGAAAAGGTTAGCAGCTTTCAAATTATGTCTGAGAGGCCAAGGGCTAAAAGCATACGCAGAAGATGGATAGGGACGAGAGGAGGGGAGTATCTCGCAATTTCTGAATCCCCAGAACCTGGTGTGGACGACAGGAGAGAGCTGCTGGTCGCCTCTGACTTGAGAGCTGGAGACAAGCTTGGAGAATGTGGTGATCTGGAAGTTGTGGACTGGGATGGTTTAGAGGTACGGAAAGAAGAGATTCAAGGAGATTATGACAGTCTTGCTTACTGGAGAAGGACTGTGTTCCAAAATCCCTGTCACTGAAGGAGTGACTAGAGCTGGGGGAGCAGGCCTGAGAGACGAAGGAGACCCCCAGCCTAATGGAGCTCGGCCAGCTACCAAGTTACCAATGGTAGTCGCTGCTTTCTTCCTGCGACTTCTGCGGCCTACAGGGACCCTGCGTTAGAACAAGCCTCTAAAGGAGCACGAGGATTATGGGGCATACGACGACGGTGCTTCTTGAATCCCCCCTCGTCAGCCATTATCTTATTGTTGTCTCGAGAGCCCATTCTTCTCATAACCAATCCGCTGTCGCTGTCGTTTTCGTGACCTGCTGTTTGCTCTTTGATAGGTGGATGTGTCTGGGACAACACATTCACTTTGCAGTTTGCTTGGTTTAAGTGAATGCTATACGTTGATTGGGTTGATTCCTCTGCTGCTATTCAATCAGCAGAACTGAGGGATAACATCATGAGGGAGGTTAGTATCTACGACCTGCGTTCTTACCGAATTCGGCAACTGCGGATTCTTGGACGGAAAGAGCATTCATGGATATGCCAATTGGGTGCCTACGGTAATTACCACAGAGGGAATGCATTCTATTTTGAGCGTAAGTATAAGAGATATTTGTCTTTAATCGGAGATAAGTCTGCTGAAGACTCGTCCTGATGGATGTGGATTCAAAGTTTATATGTTCGACCGATGTTTCTTTCGATATATCAATTTTAACTATCACAACAAAAGTACAACAGGGATACAGTAAAAGTTATACGGCTCGTTTAAGTAAATCATTATAAATATGTCTTTTGAGTTTTCTGGTAAATTTATTACTAACTTCAGAGAAATACTGTAACTGTACACAGAAACCAGGATTCATAAAATAATACACAAAACCGAAACATCACACTTCATAACAATCATAGAAAATGACACTAACTATAGGGTAAACATCTCGGCCAACGGTGTCTCTCAACACTCATCAAAGATTAATATTGACGCTGGGTTCCGAGAGTACGACTGTTGTCCAGGTCAGAGTCCACACGAGGATCAAGCTTGTTCAACAAGTCAGAGTTGTGAGGTCCAGCTGTGCGCCCGGTATTGTAGCTGCTGCCCGCCATGGCGTCATGGCGAGCGCGATTATCCATGTCGGAGTCGACACGAGGATCCAGCTTGTTCACAAGGTTCGAGTCATGAGGGCCGGCGTTAGTCGAGCTAGTGGTTGTGTTGTAAGTGTTGCCTCCGTAAGCACCCATGGTGTCTCTGTTGTCCAGTTTGTTGGCCAAGTTAGAATCGTGAGGCCCGGCATTAGTCGAGCGAGTGTTGTAGGTGTTGCCAGTTCCAGTGGTAGCACCATAGGCACCTCCATATGCACCCAGATTGTCTCTATCGGAGTCAACTCGATGGTCCAACTTATTAGCCAAGTTAGAATCATGAGGACCAGCATTGGTCGAGCGAGTAGTGTTGCCAGTTCCAGTGGTAGTACCGTAGGTACCTCCGTAAGCACCCCGATTATCTCTGTCAGAATCCACTCGAGGATCCATTTTGTTGGCCAAGCTAGAGTCGTGAGGACCAGCATTGGTCGAGCGAGTGTTATAAGTAGTTCCAGTTCCGGTGGTAGCACCGTAGGCACCTCCGTATGTCCCAGCACCCAGGTTATCCCTATCGGAATCCACTCGAGGGTCCAGTTTGTTGGCGATGTTGGAGTCATGGGGACCAGCATTGGTAGAGCCAGTGTTATAAGTGGTTCCAGTTCCGGTGGTAGCACCGTAGGCACCTCCGTATGTCCCAGCACCCAGGTTATCCCTATCGGAATCCACTCGAGGGTCCAGTTTGTTGGCGATGTTGGAGTCATGGGGACCAGCATTGGTAGAGCCAGTGTTATAAGTGTTTCCGGTTCCAGTTGTAGTACCGTAGGCGCCTCCGTAAGCACCAGCACCAAGATTATCTTTCTTGGAGTCCACCCGAGGGTCCAGCTTGTTCATCGTGTCAGACTGGTGAGGGCCGGTGGTGCTGCCAGTGGTGTAGCCGGTACCTGTCATAGGTTCCTGGCGAGCACGGTGATCTCTGTCTGAGTCAACGCGAGGATCCATTTTATTGGCGACGTTCGAGTCGTGGGGGCCCGCGTTGGTTGAGGAAGTGTTGTATCCAGTGCCTGCAGTGGTAGAGCTGAGATTGCCGCCGTACGCAGCGCGATTGTCCCTGTCAGAGTCGACGCGAGGATCCAGCTTGTTAGCTGTCTTGGACTCATGGGGTCCGTAGTTTCCTGTGGAACTGGTGCCTGTAGTGACGCCGGAGGTATCGCGGCTGTATGTGTTGCCCGTAGAGCCGCCCATGGTGTGGGTCTGTCTTCCTGGAGCAGCACGGTGGTCTGTAACAGATCAGTCAGATACTTGGTACTCAGAAGTAGGTATGGGTATGTATTAAGATCTAGCGTACCTCTGTCACTGTCTACCCGAGGGTCAGCCTTGTTGGCCAAGTTTGAATCATGGGGGCCGTGGTTTGTAGAACCAGAGCCTTGAGTGCCGTAAGCGTCAGTGGCAGCACGCTGATCTACGCAGCCATGTTAAATGTATGTCTTTCCATGAAAAAGAGGTCTCGTCACTCACCATAACCATTACCACCACGGGATTCGACCTTGTTTGTCGCTTTCGAATCGTGAGAGGCCTTGTCGTCATGGTGGTGGCCAGTGAGAGCGTCTTTTACTTTGTGAACGATATTAGACATCTTGCTAGTATGACTTGAAGGATGCCTTGGGATTTAGGATTTGATGCTGAATACTGATGTTTTCAATTCTGATTAAAGATGAGATGGAAATAAAAGTCTACACAGGTCACCCGAGGGCCATTATATAGCTTTGGCCATCAAGCTACGGGAATACCGTGACGTATGGGCATACCGTTGATGCTGGACGGAGCTCAGATGGAGACAGCCTGATCTCGACTTGTTGTTGGTTCCCCAGAACAATCATGACGTTCTGATCATCTTCTTTCAACCTTAAGACAGCATCCAAAGCCCGACGTCCAGCCATTGTCCCTTCGTATTGCCCACTTCGACGCTTGAGGAGCTGGTGGAGATGAGATGGAGTGTGCCCATAACTCACATGTATGGTGTTGTGTCATCGGTCGTCATGGTTAGAGCCTCACCAGCCACAGCCATAAGCAAATCTAGACCCCCAACCATGATTCACCTTCTTCAGGAATTCCCGCAAGCGAATCAAGGGCTCCAAAGCGTTTTGAAAGCTTGTTTTCCAGACCCATACCTGGAGCACAACAGGACGAACGTTTCTGGCTCCGATTCATTTAATCAGATTCCATGGGGCAAGGCAAACGGCACCTAGATCCCAAAGGGGTGTGGCGGTGATTCCCAGATGATCGATCGGTCCTAGGTTGCAGAGCTGTAATTCGTGAAACAATGGAGCAACAGACCCTGGATGATTGAAGTCAAGCGGGGGCTTGGCAATGACGTACCACCTGGCATTCTGAAGCTGGGCTACCATCATCCTGCAGAGGTGCGTATCACGATCACAGTAGGCCTCCAGGGCCCTAGGTCATCATCCAATTCCCCTATTGCAGTGTCCCATTGGGTACTCTGTGTATGGGAAATGCTTTTAACGCAAAAAAAGGGGCCGAACCGTGTTGTCTTGCCGATCGTGTCTCGCTTGTCAGGATGTGCTAGCAGCCCTGCTGAGGGACCGACGGGGAACATCTGGACCTCGCAAAGAAGTGCTTCTATCACAGTGCTTGTAGCAGTATAGTCGTAGGATTGTCCTGTAGCTCATATCGAATTTAGTTGTTAGTTATTCTGTAGGCAGCAGGCATCTACTGAGAGATTCGGGTTCGGGTCGGGTTGAGACACGGGAGAAAAGGAGTTCACTGCCTGAGGCCAAAAGTTCACGTGACCGACGAGGGATGAATCATGAAACGGCGCGGCTGTGCATGTTGCGTTCTCCTGGGCGCTACTTCTGCCCTCCTCCAGTCTTCCTCCCAGGCCCTTCTCTCCTTTTCCCGCACTGCTATCCTCAGCTCGCGTCCCTGTTTAGGACTGCCGACGCTGTGGTTTCTCTGTGTTTTCTGCTTTCCACTGCCTTAGGTAGTTTTGTCTCGATGAGCGACCGTCTGCGCTCCTTCCGACGGCCCGTGGTTTGGTCTTGAGAAGTCTTATCATTCGACTCCCCTCTTGTTAGGCAGGCATCCAAAGAATCGCCCTGGTCCGTTTGGACTCAGGGAAATTCAAGATGCGACCTCCACGCTTGATTTTTCTTGTCTTTTGCTTCATCTTCTTCCCTATCTTTCTCACCTTCTTTTCTTTCTGTTTTTCATCGCCTCGTGTGACTACGCCTAGCGCGCTCCCTGGTCGGACGGGCGGCCTGCACGCTCTCTTCTCCTTCAACATCCCCTCCTCACTGTTCCCGCCGTCGGCTATCATCAGTTTGACCGATGACAATTCGACTTTCTTCTTGGCTAGACCTGCAGCGTTTGGGCCGTTACTACCGTCGAAAGGCCTGAGTGGCCAACTGTGGGTGGGCAGCGGCTTTGGCGAAGGCGGAGCAATCACCGGTATCGAAGGCGAACTCGGCTGCTCGGATATACCTGGATGGGGAGAAAGCGAAAACCACCGCAAGCAGGATAAGTCGACCAAGGATGTCGAAACGGCTTCTGGAAAGTCTGTCTCGAGCCCCGATAGTGAGTCGGCGAAGTTACAGAACCGTCGCCGGTCCGATTCTCAGCAGGACGCCAAGTCCCCGATCATTGGTGACGATAAATCGTCTGCACCATCGATGAATGACGGGACAGACGACCATCTCCATCATCCTCTTCTCGAGTCTGGCAAGTCAGATTCGAGCGCTTCGGACCAACATGGCGACCACGACTTGAACAAAGTGCCTGCTCATGCAGACATTCAATCTCTACAAGAGAGTGCTGAGATCGCAGGCAAGGTTGTTTTGCTGAGCAGAGGAGGCTGTGGGTTTTTGGAGAAGGTGAAGTGGGCTCAGCGGCGAGGAGGCATCGCCGTTATCGTGGGAGATGATACTAGGGGTGGTAGTCTTGTCACCATGTATGCTCGTGGTGACACTTCCAACATCACTATACCCGCCATTTTTACATCTCACACCACTGCGCACCTGTTGTCGTCTCTCATTCCCCAACAAATCGGGGCTACCACAACCAACTCCAAGTCTACTCCAGCTGATTCTAGCAAGCAAGACTCGGGCTCCAAGACTCGTACCTCATCTCTTCCGAGCCCAACTTCCACGATCTCGACAACTAGCCGTGACGATGGTTCTTCCACTCCCAAGACAGGATTCTTCCGTACGATCTTTTCATTCCTGGGACTTGGTGATGATGCCGATTCATGGTATGGCGCAAACGATAACTGGCGCCCACCGAGCAGCGGGAACATCGACTGGATCACCATGGACTCTTGGGATGATGAAGACTCCTCCCTGAACGCCATGAGCGCTTCGAGCGACTATGACCGTGACAACGTTCAGAAGCTTAGTAAATCCAAAAAATCTGGCTCGACGCTCACCGGCCCGGACAGTGACGACTTCATCATCGGAGTGCAAGATTGGCGAGATCCGGATCTGGTGGCTCCTAAGAGCAGTGTGCTACCTCAGCCTAGCAGTACGGCTAAGGACAAGACAAACTACAAGAGCGGGAGTAAGGACAGCCTGAAGGGCGGCAGCATCACACCAGGAAGCGGTGAATACGAGTTGGTAGACAAATCTTCTGCAAAGAGCAAGGATTCGGGTACAAAGATGTCTAGTCAATCGACCTCAACGAGTGAAGCTTCCAACAACGCCAAGCCTGGTTGGTTCTCAAGTCATTTCAGTTGGTTGCAGGATAAAGAGCCCATGGTCGATGGGCCTTCTGGTCCAGAGGAGCAAAAACGCCCGCTGGATGCGAAGACACAGAAGGCATCGTCAAGCTCCCGAAATCATCAGAGCCTTCATAAAAACGAGCATGAAGGCTTGTGGGTCACCTTGACTCCTACGAGCATGTCAACCAGTCCATTCTTTGATACTCTTCTTGTCTTGGTTGTGAGCCCTCTGCTCACCCTCACGGCTGTCTACGCCCTACTGTTGCTTCGATCCCGCATCCGACGGCGGCGGTGGCGTGCTCCGAAGTCTGTCGTGGATCGTCTCCCCGTCCGTACCTACCACACCATTTCGCGTTCTTCTTCTTCTACTACTACTACTACTACTACTACTACCAGCAGCCCGAATTCATCCTCTCCTGCTTCACCCTTGCTGGGGTCCGAGAATCGCACCGGAATTCTCGGGTGCAGACCGAGGTCCCAAACGATATCTGGAATTGTCTCGAGTGCTCCCGACCCTAACCCGGTGTCCCCGCCGAAGGAGAAACTGGCCTCCGGCTCAACCTTGTGGCGCCGTAAGTACACTGGAAGGCAAGTGGAATGCGTGGTCTGCCTGGAGGAGTATGTCGATGGGCAGAGCCGCGTTATGAGTCTGCCCTGTGGTCATGAATTCCACGCGGAGTGCATGTAAGTTTGATCTAGTATCTTCACATCTTGATTTTGCTAATTGTTCGTATAGAACTCCTTGGCTTACCACACGTCGTCGAACCTGTCCCATTTGTAAGGGAGACGTTGTCCGGTCGTTGGCGCAGACCCGCGCAGACGAGTCGCGCGAGCAAACTGGAGAGCGTGTAGAAGCTCCAACATCCGAAGCTCGCCCCGAAACCTCGTCTTCTCCCGTCGCCGTATCTGGCTTCAGCGGGGACCTTTTGAATCCCCACGCCGGAGCAGACGTCAACCTGCTGGAGAGACATGCGTCTTCCGCACCCCAGTCGGGGCTGCGAAACTTGGCGTCGATGAGCTATTCTATGCTGAGCGGCGATGGCATCTGGCACCAAACCCGAAACGACCGGAATAGATAATCTAATGGTGGGTTGGGTACTTGGATTTGTGGCTCCGAACTGAGAAACAACTCGATATCTCTTTGCGCGGTTTTCTTGTATTAAATTAGCGATCCTTTTGATGTCTCCTTGTCCACGGCCTGGCGTTAGCGTTCTAAGAGACCTGGTGATATCCTAAGCAATTAATTGGCTATGTATCTTTGTAGAGCATTCCTCAATGACGTCATCACTTCAACACCAAGGTATAACTTAGGTAGGTAGTTATAAAGTAGTTAGACTACCAACCCATTTACCACAATTGTCATAATCTAGTACGATGTCAACCCATATCAAAGCCGCACTAGCAGACGAAGCGTCGCGACTCCAATCGTCAGCCCACCAAATCGCCAAGTCAGGCGCATATCTGTACCCTTTGAAAGTATGTCTCTAACCAGAGCAGTCTACTACTGTCTACAGCTAACGAGTGTCAAAGGGCATAGTCTACCTCCTTACCCACCGAAATCTGTGGTCCCCCCTCGTCGCTCGAGCATGGCAGACCCTCACCCTCGGGGCGGGGATCACCGTCCTCCTCTTCGCAACGACGTATATCCCGCAAGTAGCTCTCCTAGCATTCACAAGCGGGCCTCTGGCGCCCGTGTCGGCGGCCTTGCTCGTTCTAAGCGAGAGCTCGACGCTCACAAATTTTTTCTTGACGAAAAGCAATGCGTCAAGGGTCGCCCTGGGGGAAGTATTCGATGATACCCTTTTAGCGCGGGGATCCGGACATCTCCTCGACGACCGTGAAGCAAAACGGGACGGAAAACGGATGAAGATTCCTTCTTTCTCGGTTCCCCTGGTCAGATCGCTGGTTTACTTGCCTCTTAACTTTGTTCCGGTCGTGGGAACGATCTCCTATATTGTTTTGCAGGGGAGGAAGATCGGGCCTTTCGCCCATGCGAGATATTTCCACCTGAAGGGGTGGAGAGGGGACGAGGTTCGAGAATGGGTTGAGGCCCATCGGGGGGGGTATACAGGGTATGCTTCTTTTTCCTCTTCTTACCTCCTTACCTTCTTTTCATCTTATTATAAGTAGTACCGTGTACTGTTTATGCTAATGTGTAGCTTTGGAATTGCCGCGTTCGTCCTTGAGATGGTCCCGTTTGCCTCGACCATTTTTACGTTCACGAATACCATCGGGGCAGCCATGTGGGCATCTGATATTGAGAGGGAATTGAGCAGTAGATAGATATACATTGTCTTCGTTCCTGAAAATATACATACTGCTTTCCTATACATACATACAGTGTTAATTACAATGGAATGCTTGAGACACTACTCGGTGAACACGCCCAGCTGCACCCGAAACGCTGGAAAGGCAAGGGCCGCAGCACCTCTCTCGAGGCCCGCGGCCGCTTCAGGCCGTTCTCGTACGTGCTGCAATCCCACCACTCGACCCACTCGGTGCGAGGCAGGACAAAGCTGCGGTGGCAGACGGAACAGCTGCGCCCGCCGGCGTTTTTGACCTGCTTGGCCTGCCGGAGCAGCCGGGCCATCAGTTCGGGGAAGTACAGTGGCATCTCAGCGTCGGAGATTTGGTCGACGTACGGCGACCTGGAGAAGGCCAGCAGGGAGACTTCGCGCAGGGATGGGACGCGAGAATTGATAGGTTCCGTTGTGGTGGATTGGAGATATCGAGACTGGTTCTGTCGGTTGAGAACCGGAAATCCTTCCATATTGAACCGCTTCACGGGGCCGGTCGCAATGTGGATGGGTGCCCAGGACTCCTCCGGTGCAGGGCCCTCATACTCCGCCAGACGGAGAAGATCATCATTTTCCGGCCGAGGATAATGCCAGACAGCGATCTCCGCGTCGCCGATCTGCAGGAGAGGGTTCGGATGCACGATCATGTGTTTCAAGTCACCTTTGCGGATCAGCCAGAGAAACTCCCACGGGAGACACTCCAGCCGGTTCATGGACAGGTTGATCTCCTGCAGCATGGTCAGTTTCCGTACTGCTGTCGGGATGCTGGTCAGCTTGTTATTCCGCAAACTCAGGACCTTGAGGGTCGCGAGCTCGAAGATCTCCCCCGGCAGCACGGTTAGGGCATTGCCGGAGAGGAACAGCCGCAGGAATGGTTCGAGAGAGGAGTAGCCATCTTCGGTGATGGGAGCCTCCGTGATGGCAGGCAGCTTTGTCAGCAGCTGCAGGGGTTGCAGTAAACCAGGGGGGATTGATCTCAACAAGCCGTTGCTAGAAGGAAGGTCAGATTAAGACCTCACACTATAGCAGAAGACACGATTACAGGGCAAATATCTAGTACACACCTCAGGTCGACACTATCCTGGCCCTTCTCCAAACACTCGTTGACAATGGCTCTAGCGAGGCGATGTTCCCGCGGCTCCTCGGCCTTCTTGAACGTCGCACGCGTAGCCACCGTCGACTTGAAGTCGTTATCTGATGACAGACCCCCTTGCTGTGCAATAGTAGTAGTCGTAGTTCCCGCCGTCTCACCGATATTCTTCAAGAGATCCTCCCCCCACGCCGGGGCATTATCGGACGGAAGAAACGACGACTCGTCACTCCCCATCCACACCCCGCTGTCGACGTTGCGTTTCTCCTTGAAATCCGCGCGCTTCCTCTTCGGATCCATCAGCGTCTCCCCCCACCACGTGCCTCGATAGCGGCGCTTCCTGCCCGTACCGGTGGTGTAGTTCTCCAATCCTGACGCGGGGATGTCGTCGCTGGAGAACAGCGCCGGGTCGCTCGAGGGCAGGCTGGAACGGTCATCGGTTACGCGGGAGAACCGGTACGTGTTTCGGAGCGACGACGAGGTCGAGCCGGCGCCTGGCTTAGCGGGGGACCGGTGTCGCACGCGAGGCTGCGGCGGTAGAGGAATCTCATTGTCCATTTTCTTGTCTTGTGCGGGTTCGC
Source organism: Penicilliopsis zonata CBS 506.65 (assembly GCF_001890105.1). Lineage (NCBI taxonomy): Eukaryota > Fungi > Ascomycota > Eurotiomycetes > Eurotiales > Aspergillaceae > Penicilliopsis > Penicilliopsis zonata. The sequence goes on from NW_019208911.1 coordinate 2,361,285, forward strand.
GGGTTTCTCGGGATCGCACGCTCTGCCTGGTTCCTTACTTACTGCTGATAAAAAAAAGAGAGGGAAAAAAAATCCACGTTTCAGGTGAATCCTCCTCACACCATCCTACCAGAGAAAACAAACAGGATCCTGGCACGAAACGTACCTGGTGAGAACCGGTGGTTAGATAAAACCCCCGTCGACTGTTTACCTGAAGCGGGCACACGCGTCGCGATGCGCCAGTCCCCACCAGCAGCGATAAGGAAAGTCAAGTCGTTCTCCCCTCCTCCCCACCAGAGGAATGCGGGATGATGACAGGCGATAGAGGGAAGTAGTTTAAATTACTCTAATGGTGTCGGTGGAATGTACGGGGTACGAGGACTCGGAGGATTAAACTGAAAGTGCTACGACTGTTATACAATAATTGCTCAAGCTTGCGTGAGCAATACAAAGTAAGATTAAAGTCAAGATTAAAAGAATAACTATAGTTCAAGTATCAATATATAGCTGAAGTATGAACAAAAACATATGTGATCCAGTACAGATCGCACTGGAGAAGTATAGTATAACACCGTCACCTCATAATATCCAATCGTAAGGGGTATAAGAACCACGTAACACCTGAGAATCCATGCCTCTCCATTCGGAGCCAGCTCATCAAGAAGAGAAGAGAAGAGAAGAGAAGAGAAGAGAAGTAAAGAAGAATCCGCGGAAGAGGATGGAGTGAGCCCGGGGGCCTCATATCCCGTCGACCTGAAACCAAGTCGAGGCATGCAAGGGTATGCCGTTGCCGATTTATCACAGCGCAGAACCCAGGATCAGGGCGACAGAGCCGGCGACTAGAGCCACAGGTATACCGCCACCAGCACCAAGGTGCATCGCAGCTCCCGTCTGAGTGGCAGAGCTGGCGCTGCTTTGAGTAGTCGAATCCGCCGCGGCAGCAGCGGTGGTGGTAGCGACGGTGTCGGTGGCCGAAACACCGGACGTAGCAGTCTCACCGGGAGTCACAGTCACGGAAGTGACTCGGACGACGGTTCTGGTGATGGTGGTTGTCACGGAGGTGGTCGAACTCTCTGCTGTGACGAGCTGCGCGGCAGCCAGGCAGAGCAAGGAAGAGAAAAGCGTAGAGATCTTCATCGTGACGAGATGTCGAGTCGAGGTCGGTCTAGAGACGATCAAGTATACGGTTGTATATATATATATATATATATATATATATATATACAAATATGGAGTAGGGAAGCCAAGTAGATGGAACAGTCGAGTAGCCTGCGCGAGTCTGTAGGGAGGGGTCTGTGATCTCGAATGGGAAAGATTTGAAGTATGAAGCGAATGAGTGTCGTTGAAGGAGTTCAGTAAAGAGCGTGGGGAGCGAGATGCTCGATAGTAAAAGAGAGTGTGGAAAGTGCTCGACACAAGGAGGCGCCAAAGGAGGAGGACGAAACCAGGGAGGGCGCGAAGGTACTTAATAAGTCAGTACCTGGTAGTAACTACTACTAACTAGCGTTTCTTTCATCCATAAACCCCAAAGTAACGGCTCGATGGCCCCTTCAGCCAGGGTGTCACCGCTGTGACTAATTAGGAAGCATCTGGAGGAAATCTCTGCTACCGTGTGTCCAAGACTAGACTGGAAGGGTCTTTTTTGTCTCCATTCAGGGACTGACAACTGGGTCGGCGGATACGAACAGCGAACAGCAGGGGCAGCAGGGGAAACAGGGGCCAGTGACAGCGCACATCGCTTACGGATTACGTACTGGGATTAGAGTATAGACTCATTACGGAGTAACTTAATCATTCTGTACCTGGGGGGAGTTGAGAACCACCGTTCGCAAGATCAGGTACCAAACTTTAAATCGGGCTCGAAATTGTCTAACATCAAGTAAGAGTAGGAATATCTAGTAAGAGTACCAAGCAAGTACCAAGGAGTACCTAGTACCTACAAGCAGTAGAGTAATTCACATTGTTCTCTTCATTCTTGGTGACGTCTCTCATCCCTCGTGGTATTGGAATGAGGGGATGTCTGTATTCCTGCAGGGACCTCCTGGTCCCTGGCGCTAAATAAAATGGGCAATAGTTGAACTTTGGAAGCTTGGGGTCGCTTAGATATCCCTATTAGGAAAAACCCAAGACTTTCTCGATATTTAATATTACCGCCTCATGGTCTTCCAATAATAAAGGAGTAGATTTGAAATCTGAAGAGAACTTTTTCTTCGTAAAACTACTCTCTTTGCCATCACGTGGTGGTGACTCAGCCAGGGTTAGTCTCCATTTACTACATGGAAAGGAAAGAGTAAATACGGACTGTTCTCGACAGAAACTAGCATCGAAGTAACCTTGCAATAGGATGAAGCAGGGAGACAATTTATTTGGAATAGAAGAGCTTATTTTAAACAAGACTGTCGCATTGAATTTTCGCCGTGACAGAAGACTGTGTGATAGTACTGAGGTGGCATCCCTTACAGTGTGAAGTCTACTACTTCTCGAGTTGGGGAACACTTAGTCAGAATTGATTGATCAACTCAAATACAATGTGCGTACCTGGAGAAGAGAATAGTCCATTCGATTGATCTACGGACGAGTGTTGATGATGCAGTCAACTGTACTCCGTAGGGCTGGCCCACAATAATAATGGTGACTTGATCGTCCCACTCGCTCTAGCTGAGTTTATCAATCTCTGCCTCAATAGTATGTATGGACTATGGAGTACTTCGGTTACTGTAAGCGTATCTACTCTCCTTAATATCAATATGTCAGTGTGCTATAGTAACTGACTACCTCTCAAATTGGGACTCTGTTGACTTTATAGATGTGCTCCTCCGTGTGAAAATACTACAAAAGGGCCAGATCTTTTCATTTTTGGCGCCAGAACATATCTCAATGAGGTAGATCTTTCGTTTGTATGCCAAGGTAACAGATAGCTGGCCGGTACAGCTTCTATTCTGTCGACAGTCGAACGTTTGTGTGGATCAGCCAAAGAGTCAACCGTCTACAGAGCATATTATAGTTTGCAATAGCCATTATCAAACAAATGGTATCTTGATATACAGCTATGCCATGACGACTTTCCTGCTGTCATTCCTAGTGCCGGAGAAATTACCACATAACGCCGTGACAGCATTTTGCATAATTGCATGACAAAAGCTGTTTTTGTGCCCGTGCTAAACCAGATCATGGTCCTGTTATGTACACTGCTGTGTCGACTGCTTCTGATCCTGCCACTTCGGGTCCCAGTTTCCATGGAGAAAAAGCCGTTGCAACGCTAGCTGTCTGAACCAAGATTGGATTGAAATTATATTTTACAGTGGAGACACCCTTCTTGGTTAACATCGTGTTCGCATCTCGCTCGGTCTTTCCAAGGGGTGGTGTGTGTCAAGGATGATCTATGGGCGTGTAGATCGCAGCGGGGTCTGTCGGGGGAGCATCATCGGGGGCCCGCGAGCGCGCAGCCAGGCGTCGTTATAAGGTCCTTCGGTACGGATCACACTGCCGATCGACATGAAGAGACTGTCCGTAGATAGATCATAAGTATATAGGGACATAACTGTGATTTCAGGACGCTGAGGAAAAAGACCCACCCGAAAGTCGCACCCGATCCGAGCATGTATTTCCCAAGGGTTCGCATCACGCCGTTGGGACCAGCGCCGTACTGGAAGATGGTCACAGTTCCTGTCCTGTATGAGCAGCAATTCCCTCAAGATGAAGCACATTAAGCCCACCGATAATAAAACCCATGATACCGCCAACAGCTGGACAGGTGAAAATAGCTTGTAAGTAGCCGACTAGAAAAGCGGAAAAAAGGATTCAGTTGGACATACTGCTTCCCATCATCGCGCCCATTTTCACTATAACATCGGTCAGTTTATTGTCATTTCTCTGCTGCAACCGACTCCACAAGAAGGAAGTATTAATCTATTGCTGACTCCGAGTCATTTCCCAGAACAACAGCAGCAACTTACTCTTGTCAAAGGTGGAAGGGCCTCCTCCATGAGGGGGGGCGGCAACAACGGGCATTGTGAGAGAAATCGACCAAGAGACCAAGCTCAAGCAGGGTGGGGGTAAGTTCTTTTCCAATAAGTCTACCCTGACGCTGTACAGCTCTTTCTGTATGAGCTCACTATCATCACCCAGAGATGATGAAGCTTCGCGCCGGCAACCGTTGTCGCGCATCACGTGCTGTGGCACAGTGTGGCTGCCACAGCGGCGCAGGCCACACGTGCCCTCTATTGGCTGCCCCTCGCTGAGTCTCCGCAGACTGGCACGTGACCCGCGCAGCACATGAGTTGGAGTTAGGGAGAGCGCTGTGACCTGATCCTTACTCCCGCTGCTGCTTGGTGTGGCCATCCATGGATTCCGACCTGGACGTCTGCTGAGGACTCCAGCCCTTTGTTGCGTCGATCCATCGCTCTCCAGTGGTCTCCCCAGCCTGTTTGAGGCGGAATCACTGCCTGTCTCCGGCTTTCCTATTTTCTCCTTTTCTCGGGATCCTGGCCGCCCGGTCGCTTCTCCACACACTTCACTTCCTGGGCCTGGAGCACGAGCTGCTGTGTCCTCTCTTGGTCGCGGTTTCGCTACGCGAAAGCCGTGCTGCGTCGGTAAGCACGAATTTTTCTTTCGTATGTTTGGGTATTTTGTTCGCCCGTGTCCGCATCCGCGTGTTGCTAGAGTAAAGACACAGAGAGAGAGAGCTGACGCGACTCCAATCTTGGAGAGCAGGTCCCCAACCCTTGTTTATTTTATGGTTATTGATATCTCGGAGAATTGTTCCTACGCGGTCTCTATGCTAGAAGATACGATACGGAGGGGTTTCATCGATCTCACCGCGCCGCGCTTGTGACTTTTGGCAAAGTAATCGTCGGTCTACTCGTTTGCACTGAGAGCAGTCAGTGACCGTCCGGCGTCACCCTTCTCCATGACTGCTGTGGCATCTCCGCCTAGCGTGCAATCAGGGCCCCGCCTGGGATGGTACAGTTCTGGTAACGGAGGACAAGGAGCCCTGTCTTCAATGAACGACGAGGTGTCACGAATGTTCATGCCGCGAAAAAACGTCCAGCGATCCAATTCTTCCTCATCTCTGTCATCGACCTCGTCCACTTCCTCTTCATCCACCATACAATCGAGCCACCACCAGGATACTAATGCAGCGCAAAGTAATCACGACTGGTCATTGAATACATCGGGATCAAAGAGAAAGCCTCGGAGCCTCTTGCCTCCATCAAAGGCGGAGCCGGTATCCGGAGTGACCACTGCGCGTTCCCAAGCAGTACCTGCCTTGTCCTCCTCCGGGCTCACGGCCTCCTCAACGATGTCCGCTATCCACCAATCACCCTCTATTGTTCCGTCGCAGCATCTGCTCCAGTCGTCTCAACAGAATGGCATTCGCCAGAGCAACGGCCCGTCTGCAGAGCCCCCGGCCATCTTAACATTGCTGCCGATAAACGCCACTTTTGATAAGAAACAAATCAACGTCCCATATTATCCAGACGTCTTGCGCGTCGGACGCCAGACCAACGCCAAGACCATTCCAACAACCGTTAATGGCTTCTTTGACTCAAAGGTGCTTTCCCGGCAGCACGCCGAGATCTGGGCCGACAAGACTGGCAAGATCTGGATCAGAGATGTCAAGTCGTCCAATGGCACATTTGTTAATGGGCAGCGATTATCTCCAGAGAGCCGCGAGTCGGAGCCTCATGAGCTACGCGAAAATGACACCCTGGAATTGGGTATTGACATCGTGAGCGAGGACCAGAAAACAATCGTCCACCATAAAGTATCCGCGAAAGTTGAGCATGCGGGGATCTACGGGACGAGCCCGAATATTCTCGACCTGAATTTCGGAGATCTAGATCCGTCCGCTGGCGGTGGTCTTCTCCCGCCCCCCCTTAGCCAGCCTCTGTCGCATTTTCGTGGGAGGGCGGGGAGCGCGGCGAGCAATCGGAGTGTGCAGAGCTCTGCCAGCAGCCAAATCAATGCCATGCATCAACAACGTCAAATGAACTATTGGAATTCCCCCATCACTATCGAACAGGTGGTGAAGAGGCTTACGGTACACAAATATAATTTCCTGTTTGTCTTGAGACTCTGTCCCATGCTGACCTTGATGTACAGAATGAAATGAAACAAGCCAAACAGCAAGCGCAAGACCTTCGTCAAACCGATGAGTTCTTGACAACGCTGACCAAATCTGGAGGTCTGGAGAAAGAGAAACCGAAGCACTCGCCATTGGAAAGCAATGGTCCTCGTCTGATGAATGGGCGGCCGAAGATGCCTCGTGTCGATTCCATGTCCCGGTTCTCCGACCCCCCTGCACCCCCTCCACAACAGCCTCTTCCGGAGAAACCAGATGCCGCAATGTCACCGCTGAAGCGATCCGACACGGAGAAGCCTAAGCTTGGTGCGAATGGCTCTCCGGTAACTCCGGTCACGCGCGAATCCAGCCAGATTCTGTCTCTCATCGAAGCCTTGTCGTCGGCTAAACGGGAACTGGATACACAAGGGGCTCGTGTTAAGGAGCTCGAAAACATGCTGCGTCTCGAACGATTAGCACGCGAAAATGCGGAAGAAAGAGCCAGACAACTTGAAGTCCAACCTGAGTCGGAAGGCGAAACGGGAAGCAAAGCGGTGCCCGAGCTTCCGGCAGACATGGAAAAGGTGAATGGGGTCCAGGCTCAACCTCACGACGAGACCCTTCAGCCTAACGGGGCTATCGAGCCTGCTGAGCTGGTTGAACAGCCAATTGAGCCGAATGGAGTTGACCTCGTTGCTGAAGCCGAGGCCAAGAAACTGCAATACCGCCTGGAAACGATGATGGAGGAGATGCAGGAAATAAAGCAACAAGTTGAAGAGTTCAAGAAACGTGCACAGACGGCGGAGGAGGAAACTATCCAGGCACGCAAGTCGTTGGCAGAGATGATTGAAACCTTGCGACAGGAGCGTGCGCAACGTACGGAGACGGCATCCAAAGAACTCCCTGCTGGTAGCACCGAGACCGATGAGGTGGAATCTGAGCCTTCCCAAACAGTCTCCAGAGACTTGACACAACAACAGAACGGAAACGATCTAGTTGCGGATACCGACTATTCGGTCAAGTTGTCTTCAGACGACATGGATGATGCTATCACAACACTTGCGACACACAAGCATACGTTGTTGGAACAATCCAGCCCGTATGCATCGATGCTGGGCGTTGTCCTTCTGGGAGTAGGCTTGATGGCCTACCTCAACGGATGGCAAAAGCTAGACAAATAAATGCCGTTGCTTGCCATTTCGGACTGATTCATTACTGTCGCTTCGCTTGCGAGGCCTGATTCCTCATCCTGATACCATCTCGGCTGTTTCTTATTATGAGGATTCATGTCGTTCAATTCTCTTCTCTTCTCTTTTTCTTTTTTGAGATAGCAGCCTTGTTATTCGACTTTTTGTGTCTGGTTCATGGGAGTCGAGCAACATTATTTTTTCCCTTGGAAAAACCAGTATCACCATGCATATCTCGCGCCCTCATTTTTCTTTCATCTTCCTCTCCATCCTGTATTTCCAACCGCTCTTCCTTTTTTTGTTTTTGTTTTTGTTTTTTGTTTTTTTCTGTCTTCATTTCCGGCGCTGTCCTCGCTCCAGTAATGATTCCTGGATGCATTGGGTCTTGAGTCTTTTGTTATGTTAATTTTTTTTAATCTCGCAGCTGATACATCATCCGCGCCACTTTCTCTACCCTCCCCCAGACACGGCCACTCTGTTTGTCTGTTCTCGCGACAGTCTGTGTTTCATCAACACCTTCCTTCCCCGAGTTCTGGAGCCTTGAACCCGGCATCACCTTTCTCCTTTGTGTGTGTATATGATGGGAAAATAAGATTGTTCTTGACGTGGACCTCTTGTTCTGTTTTAACCAACCTGCTTTTCTCCATGGGCGTTTTCCAAGGGAATGAGTTCCTTTTAGCAACTACACTACGCAAATCTTGGATGGGGATTGACTCAAGAGAACACAAGGTTCATCTATTTTCCACCTTATACTGTTTTGGTCTTGTTCTTGTTCTTGCCATTAGCATGTTTGATAGGGGTAGATGTTTTTTTCTTCTTCTTCTCTTCTTTTCTGTCCTGTTACGAAGAGCCTGCATCCAATCAAGACCTACTCATGAAGTGTATAGAAGTATTTCCATTTGAAAACCTTGTAGCTGAGCATGCTGTCGCAATATTTAGGACTGAAGCTCGTTTGAGATTCTTGCATGCCATCGCATGACTGTCTCCTGTTCCACCGGCAGCAAAACCTCGAGAGAGCTGACCGGCTTTAACCTCAGTCGACGCCATCCCTCGCTTCAGTCTCATTCCGAAGGATATGTTGAACAAGGCATTAGCTATCCTGTGAGGGTTGTGTTGTTTTCATGCTGGGAGGGCGTCACTCATAAAGGGAGCCGAATTGCGATTGACTCCGTAATATGCCGCTACACATGGTATTCGTAGTACCCGTGTATGAGGCGATATAAAAGACCCATTTCAAATTGGCGTATTCCGGGGCAGAAGAAAAAAGAAGGCTTGCCGTAAATTGGAAGGTTCATCTCAGAGTCACAGCCACCTGGACCATTTTCACCCATCGAGTGCGCGTCTCGGGGAGGTCAGCGTTTAGATCGAAGGCGGCATGCTTCCTCTTCTTCTTCTTTCTTGAACCCTGCGCGTTTGATTCCTCCTCCTCCTCTTCTTCTTCTTCTTCTTTCGCCCCTCCACTCGTCTCTGTCTGCGGCTCTGCCGTCTCAGACTTGGTCTGTAACATCTCCTTGTCGATCAATTTCTGCTTTGCCTGCTCATCCTCGACGATGTCGTCCACGACCAAAACACTCCCCGTCTCATAGCGAACCGTGTACTCGGCCGTTTTCTCTTCGAACCACTTGCCTACTCCTAGCGCCTTCTCCACCGCCCGACCGGTGGCCTTGACGAAAATCTCCTCGCGCGCCAGCTGCTCCTGGCCGCGCGCCAGACGGGCGAGTTTCTCCTTCTCGCTGACCTTGCTGTCCGTCAGTCCGATTGAGCTTGTCGCGCGTTTCTCAGCCTGTCGGAGTAGTTTCTGGACTCGCTTGACGACGCTCATAAAGGGCGAGTTGCTCGAGACGTAGACGATCTTAGGCACGTTCGCACCGGCGTAGGGAGAAGCCACGGGGGCGTGCGGGATGGGACGTTTCTGGATGCGGGCATCTGGACGGGGTCAACCCATTAGTCTTTGCATATACGTAAAATATCATCATAGGGGTGCTCTTATTTCAATGTACAACATTTTGGCACCTTGACGAGGTTTTGGTTCTTTCTTTCGAAATGGAGCTGTCCCTCCAGTGACCCTTTAGCCATTGCGAATCCGATAGACTCTGTGTTTTTTTAAGGTTTGTAGTTTCTTCTGTGCTTAAGCTTCTGTGCTGTTCAGAGACCATAAATCTTGTAGAAATGATATTTGATATTAGGTTCGAATAATCATTTGGTTACAGCTTCTCTATGATTATGATGAACCCTTTGATCACGTGGAGATAAGGCAGCTCGCTCACTGCTCTGTTTACTACAATAGCCTATAGGCCTTGGTCCCCTACAGGGAGAATACAATGATGCATGAATATTATATTTAATAAAAAGCCCAAGCTATGCATCTTCATTTTCTGATCATCGAAGCTCTCTGTGTGTTGGCTATGACGTGGCGACTTTGATTGAACTTTGGTACAGACTACGGAGTACTCCGAATAATTGCAGTGCTGCAGATGAGCTCGACTGCAGAACTGCAGAACAGATCATCCAGGTTCCATGCTTCTTGCTGACTCTGTACATGTGGCAATCCAGAAGGCTCTGTACCCCGTATTTAATGCGCAGAATCAGAGATGCGAGATCGGTGATCACTGTGGATATCCCATGCTGTATGTACTTTCGCACAGGTCAATAAGATGGACTCGTGCAGCATTAGTTGGTTACCAGGTACTGTCTCAGTTCGAGTCAAGAAGTACACATCTTCCAAATTGACTGCTGCCTGTTCCAAGTAGATTGTCCCGGGGCAGACGCAATAAGACAAAGTCAAAGCGCCCCTCTCTCCCTTTCCTCAGAAAGGAAGAAGCACTTCGTAAACCTCGAGACGATCTCGACGATCCGTTGCGCGTTCTCGGCCATTCAGCTCTGCCCTCTTTTGAGTCTTCGCTCCATACGGAGTACTCCGTACTCCCTAACGTCAGCGATGTAAGTTCGGGAGCTGCAGCAGGATCGTCATATTGCGGCTTCAAAAAAAGAAAAAGGATAACCTTGTTTCTTTTCTGTGGCTATGCCAGTATTCGAATTCGGCTTCATATGTAGTAAAGCTGCACCGTGTCTGCAGCGGCTGAAAATTACGTACGTGTTGCTTCGGGGCCTGAGGCTCGATGACTCCGCTTGTCCACCAAAGGCATGATGATGGATACGATGAAAAGTCTGATATCTCGAGATTGCTTCTTGGTCAGGAAGCTCTTCTCCGATGTATTATGACATTTTTTTTTCTGTGCCTAGATCCTCTGGTATCTTTGTCCGGCCGAGCGGCGTATCGTGACGCTAAGGATCGACTTGACGGATCTGCAGGTTTCGCTCCGATTCTTTCACAAGGTCCGTCCTATAATTATACCAGCCAAAAAAAACGGTAGATGCACAAAGCCTGGAGATTTGCCCCCCTTCTTCCTCCGTAATTGCCCCTCACAGACATCTGTCAGACCAAACGAACTCTGTCGTAGAGTGGGGACAGAACGAAAAAGTTCGTACTCGTAGCTACTAATTAGTTAGTAACTAATTTGTAAGTATCCTAGTCGTTAGTACTACGGACTTTGGGGTCCATAGCGTTGGAAGGCAGTGTTTTTCCCGCCCCAGGCTACATCGAACCCGATTCGTCTCGGGGAAGTCGCACTATTTACGTACGGAGTCCTCCACCGAGCGATGGCTTTTCCAGCAGCCTGGGAGAGAAGCTCTGGGGCCACATAGCTTCCTTGCTAGGTCAGAGGGCTGAGCCAATGGCCTCCCCCAATCCACGATCCTATTCAAAGACCGGTAGTTTCGGAAAGACGGAAATCAACCGTCACCGTGCGGTGCCAGTCACTTAGTATGCAGTCTGGACTCGCGGAGCTGTGAAACGCTTCCAGGGGAGACATTCCCCGGTCAGCACTGTGGGCTCGATTCCCGTTTCTATCTGCACTGAACAAGGATTAGTTGCAGACTTTTCCAGCACTTTTGCTCGCGGCGAACTTCGAGGTCAAGGGGTGGCACTCACTCATTCAAAGCCGCGTACTTCGACCACACAGATGGGAGCCAACCGGGGATGGTCTGATCGCCAGAGCGTAAATTGGTGAGCAATTTAGAAACCCCAGACAGAGATCGCAGAATGAAACCAGTTTGTTTGTTTGTGGCAGAGTGGGAATAAACTAAACAAGTGGGCGTTGGTGGTCCAAACAGCTCTCGATGGGTGGGTGGATCGCAGTCGGTTAAACTGTCATTTCCATCCGGCCCACGTTTTTTTAGTGGTAACGAATTGTTAGTATTACTGTTGCTGCTATTATTTTACCTTAATTACCTAGTCGGACCTCCTCCTTCTGCGTCAGGCCGAGTCTCTCGTTCTCTCGTGTCTTGCCTGGTTCAAGAGTTGCTTGCTCCCTTTCTCTCTTTCAGTTGGTTTTGAAACCTCTCTATTTAACTCCCGCATTATTGCATGCGACCTGTTCTTTTTGGCTGTTTTGCCTCAACCTTCGTTGGACTCTGCGTTTAGACTTTTTGGATCCGTCCGAAAGCTGTTCCACGGATCTGCCTGTACCTGTCCAAGCCTCATTTGCTTGGTCTCATTGTTATTGATAACCCTGCCTGGGCCCTCGAGTCGATTGCCTCGGTGCTGTCTGTGTGTTGCGCTGCTATCTATCTCATCCACAAACAAACGACGAAGGCTCCGCTGGTCGGGAGCAAAACACCGTTTCGTTCCAACAAAAAGTTGGATCATAAGATAGGGAAAGATTCTAGCCATTCGTCCTTGTCTCTCAAGTGATCTCGAACAAGCCCAGAGAAGAAGTAGAAGAAGAAAAGAAAAGAAGAAACAGAACACGAACGCCGTCTCGAAATACCGGTTTCGCGAGAGGTTGATTTCTCCCTCATTTGCATCGTATCTGCCTCTCTTTGATACCCCTTGACCTCGGAGGGTTGTTTATTTTTCGTGGTCTCGACTGGCGTTTCCACCGGCTGTTGCTTTTTGTCTCCTATTTATTCTTTACCTCCAGTGCCTCACCATGACCATGGTAGAACCGGAAGAGTGGGGGAATGCCCCTGACGGCTCAGCCTTGCCCTGGATTCTCGACCATGTCCTGCGTTACCCTGGATCTTACGAACTCCCGCTGCGGACTATGTATTCACTGAACTGCAATCCCACCTCGCAATCGCATTCCCAGCCTGGTAGTACATACCCAGAGACCGCATTCACGGCCCGATCGTCCATGAACTCGACTAAGTCCTCGACCTCGACCTCATCTCAGGGGGATGCGGCCGCCCAGTTCAAGGCCCAGTTGGTCAGCCAAATCTCCCGTTTGCCCTCACAGCCATGCTCGCTGCCCCCAAGCTTTGTGACGTCGTTCCTGCGCCGCTGCTTTGCGCTACAGATCGAAGAAGTTGATTTTCCCCAAGCGCTTACCGGCCTGGACTATCTGAAGGACCTGGAGAACCGCCGTAGGAAGGATGTCGTGTCTGCCCTGCAGCGTTTGGGGATCCAGCGTGACGACCTTGACCAAAAGGCCGAGCTTGGCAAGCAGTATCCGGGTGTCCTGTCCTGGATAGAAGCCATTGAGGATAAAGAGAAGAAGATCGAGGCTCTCTACACCCAGGTTTACGTTGGACTGCGTCGATGGGTATGTATAGTTATCTCGTTTCCCATATCCTTGCTCTCAGCTCTGACATGTGATCCTTCCAGACTCTTATCAATGAGATGCTGCTGGAACCGTACAACAAAGCCAATTGTATCGCCATGCTCAACACCCTGTTCCCGCCGGTCACAGAGGCCACGGTCGCACCTACAGTGCAGCTGACCCCCCACATTTTGAAATCCCAGCGAGACGGGTTCTTTCGCTACATCACTTCTATCGACACCAACGGCAAGCAGATCCTGGACAAAGTTATCATGCAGGGAGCACGCGAAGGGGATGAAAATGGCTGGCCTTTGGTCCGGGAGGCACTCGACAAGTATCTGCGCGCTGCAAACGAGATCATTGACGAATGCACTACTGTCAACGACCCCAATAGCGTCACAGCTGACCCTGAGATCCAGAAGGGAGACCGGAAGGGCCGCAAAGTCGATTCGGGAATCAGCTTTGGATCCTCAGAGAGACTGGCTTGCATGAGCAGCAATAACAGCAGCAGTATCGACATCCACGACAAGCCTCTTCCTCCTTCACCCACCCGCTCCAAAACCGGTTCTGCGTTAGAACGGCTCGCGCGAGAGATCCGCAAGCTCGGCGATGCCGGCAAGGTGAAGAACCTCAAGAAAATGAGGTCGTCTAGTGCCCTCGGCGATCGCCGTGATGATTCCCTCGGCCATTCAGACGAAGTGTCCTATTTTGATGTCGACGAGCAGAAGCGCAAACGCTTAATCTGGGAGGCGACCAACCGGAAGAAGAACCACACGAAGCAGTCCAGTCAACATTCCCGGTGAAGCTGGATCTCACCTTTTGACTTGACTGTGTTTCCTGACACATCATTTGAAGAAAAAAAAAAGAAAAGAAAAAAAAAAACTTGTAACGTCTTGACGACTACATTCCAGGACTTTCCTCGGAGTTGGCAACCAACTTGAATCCGAGTCCAAGGGGGGGTCCTGTCCATTTATTCCTCCTGTACCCTTTTGTCAAAGTATTTCCCTTGTTTGAACACTGGCGGCGACTGTTGGATTGGCGTTTTTCAGCGCATTTGTCTTTTTTTTTTCCCTTTGAATTTGGGGAGTCACTGGCGTCGAAAAGAATGATTGATTTCCCACGAGAATACAGAAAGCCTGGAGCATCTACACACACATTACTACCTTATGATTCCTATGTTATGATGAGAGAGAGAAAAGGCTTGTGTCTAGCATATACTACTACCTGAAAGAGGAGTTTTTCTTTGTTCATAAAGACTCCATATAGAGAGTAATCCTTAGTGGTGTTTATCGGAGGTTCTTCGCTTTTGGCCGCTTCGCCCGCCGTAGCAGCTCTCCTGGCTTCTAGCAGTCAAGGTGGCCAGACGAGGACCTGGCAGGCACCGACAACAAGTCAGATAGAACTTTTGGAGGGCGTGTTCAAGGCTATTAGCTGGTTGGATTTGTTTTTTTTGTGCCCTCTCACTCTTCCTCGCTTCGTTCCTTGCCGAGCCGGTGCTCAATCGACCGTGATGTCCATGCTCTCCACCATCAACAAGTGAGCTGACAGATAACTTGACGCTGTTCCTCGGAATATTGAGGCACCTTTTCTCTCCTCAAGCCTGTACTGGTTGAGTGAAGATGGCAGGCACTATGAGCTCGGCCAGCTCATGGCAATGGTGTGTTGTCATTGTAGCAGGCGTTCTTGCTTGCCTTGCACATGCATCGCAGTCTGTCAATGTTGCGTTGCAGGCTTCCTTTGATTCGGCCCCGTTTCTGTTAGAACTGCTGTATGTTTTTTTTTCGCTGAAGATTTGCTATATTCTATGCAATGCTTCTTTTCTTCAAGGTCTGTCCTCTAATGTGGAAATATCAGAGAAACTGCCGCAGAAGAGAACCCCGCGTCCTATTTCCCTTTGCTCGACCACATCGCCGACGGAACCTTTGACGCCGCTGTGACCGATAAAGAGCTCTATGATCAGTTCCTAGAGACTTTGAAGCAGGATGGACTCATTGAGGCGCCTGAGAGCTTCTCTTCTTTCAAATTGTCTCTTGCGATTCGATCGACGGCACCGAGGATTGAGGCCCACTACCAGTACTACAATACCTCTGTTCAGCAGTCCTTGATGGCTGCTCAGGATGCAGCCTGCCCTGTATGGATACACTATGAGGGCAAGCAGTATTGTTCTTCGGCCATGGAGCGCGCACAACAGGATGTGTCGGGGGAGCTGTGAGTCTCTTGTGATTTGGAGGCATTGCAGGCAAGGTAGTTCAGCGTCAACTGACAGGTTCCATAGTGATTCGCGCAAGCTTCCTTTTGATCGTGTCTCTGGAGACGTCTCTCTTCCTCCGGCTGTTCTCTACGCAGATGTCGCTTCGCCGCTGTTCAAAGAATACCACCAGACATTGAGTGCCTTGGCAAAAGAAGGCCAGCTGTCGTACCGAGTTCGCTATCGGCCTCCTCAGCACTGGGCCCCGAGGCCCCTCTTTGTCTCCGGATATGGGGTCGAATTGGCTTTGAAACGTACGGATTATATTGTCATCGATGATCGTGACGCAGAAAAGCGAGAATTGGGCAAAGATGAGCTGCAAGATGAATCTCCCGATGACCTGAGGCCTCTGTCGTCATCTGAAGTCACTCGACTGGGCTGGAACACCGCGAGCTACGTGATGAACAGTGCGGATCCCCTCGACACCCTTGTTAAGGTATCCCAGGATTTCCCCAAGTATTCCTCCGTCGTCGCCGGACACAATGCGACAAAGGCCTTGGTCAGAGAGGTCCACTCAAACCGCGGTCAGATGTATCCTTCTGGGCACAACATTATGTGGATCAATGGCGTACAGATGGACGCTCGCAAGATCGACGCCTTTTCTCTCCTAGACCATCTTCGCCGGGAGCGAAACCTGATTGACCGATTTCGTAATCTGGGTCTATCGGCCCAAGAAACCGTCAAGCTCCTCTCTCATCGTAAAGTCGCCCGAGCCCAGGCGGATAATGAGCCTCAGCGGTACAATTACCGGGATGAGATCGAAGGTGGCCGTGTTGTGCTCTGGTTGAACGACATTGAGAAGGACGTCAAATACGAGTCTTGGACAAATGAATTGGCAGCGGTAGGTCTTCCTTCTCAAGGCACAGCCGGACCTCTCTTGACGTCTCTCAAATAGTATCTTCAACGCTCCCACCCAGGACAACTTCCTGCGGTCCGTCGCGATCTACACAACATCGTTTTCCCCGTTGACCTAACGAACCCCGAAGATTTGGAATTAGTCATCCAGACCATCCAGATTTTCGTCAAGAAGAGGATCCCGGTCAGGTTTGGATTAGTCCCTACGGCCATTTCGAAAGGCTCCATCGGCCAGCTTAAGATCACCCATTATCTACATGAGACATTCGGCCTGGAATCCCTCATCCATTACCTTGAACAAGTGAGTCCCAAAACAAAACCCCAAAGACTCTGTTCAGTCGCTGATTGTGACCAGTTTGCATCAAAGAAAAAGGTCTCTTCACCGGACAAATTCTCCTTCCAGGCTGCGACCAAGGAGAGAGAAACGCGTGATAATGTCGAAGCTCTCACATTCGAGCAGGTCCTGGCAAGCGATGAGTTGGATGAAATTGTTTCGCGAACTGTGAGCTATCAAAAAAGACTGGATATTCATCCTGAGACGCCCTACTTCTTTGTCAACGGCGTTCCGGTGGTTCGTGACGACACCTGGGTCCAAGAGATGAGCTCCCAGATCAGCCAAGATCTGCAATTCATTCAACGGGGTATCTTTAATGAACTGTATGAAGAAGACACTTGGCTTGCAGGTGTCCTGTTGGCCAAGGCTTTCACCCGCCGCAAGACGTTGATTGTACCTGTTGATGCGAAAGACGTTCGCTTCGTGGATGTTGTTGGGCTCTCAGAATCGTACCAGACTGCTCTTGTCAATCTGCCACGCGTGAGCAGTGCTGTAGACAAGGCTCGCGAGAACGTGCACATGATTGTCGTCGGTGACTTTGATTCAGAAGATGGCCTGAAACTACTCGCGGATGCGTTGAACGTCCGCAGGGAACATCCCGAAGCAGAGTTGCTGTTTTTGGATAATTCTCCGTCACAGACAATTGATCAGGCTGTCTCGCATAAGTTCTATGGATTACTCGAACAAGATGAACCAGTGGATGTGGAAAAGATCACCGCCGCTGTATCTTCCATTACCGAGACACCAGACGCTGAAACTATTTTCAAATACTGGACCGATCGGCGCCTTTTAGCAGAAGCTCTGGGATTTCCAACAGGAACAAATGGCCTTGTTGTGAATGGAAGAGCAGTTGGCCCCATCTCGCAGTCATCTGAACTCGTCGCCGAGGATCTGGAACAGCTACTGGCATACGAGCAGGAAAAGCGCATCACACCTATTGCAGAGGCTATCGAAGAGCTTGCCATCCAGGCTAAGCCCTTGAATGCCCTTGAATTCGCAAAGCTGACTTCACTCGTTGCACTCTCGACGATCTCAGATGTTCCCGAAGGCATCTTTGAGTCTCCTGCAGATACCCGCTTCTCTCCATCTGACAATTGGAACACCTCGCATTCTGTAGTCATAGTTTCCAACTCCGAGGATCCCGTTATCAACATTGTCGCAGCTATTGATCCCACATCTGAGGTCGCCCAAAGATGGTTACCGATTCTCAAAGTGCTCTCTCAATTGGCCGGGGTCGAAGTAAAGATCTCAATGAACCCTAAGGACGAGATGCACGAACTTCCCACCAAACGTTTCTATCGTTATGTTTTGGACTCAGAGCCGTCTTTCGATACCAAGGGCTCCCTCTTGAAGCCGCAGGCATCCTTTTCTGGTGTACCGAGAGAGGCGTTGCTTACGTTAGGCATGGACGTTCCCCCTTCGTGGCTTGTTGCACCGAAGGAGTCTTTGCATGATCTCGATAATATCAAGTTGAGCTCAGTCAAGGGCGGATTGGACGTTGAAGCCCTGTATTCTCTAGAGCATATCCTGATCGAGGGCCATTCGAGAGACACGACAGTCAAGTCCCCCCCGAGCGGCGTCCAGCTGCTCCTCGGGACGGAAGAAAACCCGCATTTTGCGGACACAATCATCATGGCTAACTTGGGGTATTTCCAGTTCAAAGCTCAGCCGGGGTTCTGGAAAATCAACCTGAAGCCTGGAAACAGCCAACGCATCTTCAACCTCGACAGTGTTGGAGGGCTGGGCTATTCCCCCCAGCCAGGTGATGAGAACAACGAGGTGGCTCTGCTTTCATTCCAGGGCGCGACTCTATTCCCTCGTCTGTCACGAAAGAAAGGCCGTGAGAACGACGACGTGCTAGAAACAGGACCCAAAGCCGGCTCGGCCATGGACTACGTCTCGAAAGGACTGGGTTTCGCCCAGGGGGTGCTCTCCGGGGTTGGCTTGAAGACCTCAGGCGGTGCGGTCGAGAAGCAGGCAGATATCAATATCTTCTCCGTCGCTAGCGGTCATCTGTATGAGCGAATGCTGAACATTATGATGGTCTCGGTCATGCGCCACACGAAGCACTCTGTGAAATTCTGGTTCATCGAGCAGTTTCTGTCGCCGTCTTTCAAGTCCTCCCTACCCTATCTCGCAGATGAATACGGCTTCTCTTACGAGATGGTCACGTACAAATGGCCGCACTGGCTGCGGCCGCAGAGCGAGAAGCAGCGTGAGATCTGGGGTTACAAGATCCTCTTCTTGGACGTGCTGTTCCCGCTCTCGCTCGATAAGGTTATCTTCGTCGACGCCGACCAGATTGTCCGCACGGACATGTACGATCTTGTCTCACTCGACCTCGAGGGCGCCCCTTACGGCTTCACCCCGATGTGTGACTCGCGCGAGGAGATGGAAGGCTTCCGCTTCTGGAAACAGGGATACTGGAAAAACTTTCTCCGTGGCCTGCCCTACCACATCTCCGCCCTGTACGTCGTTGATCTGAACCGCTTCCGCGCCATAGCCGCCGGAGACCGCCTGCGCGGCCAATACCAACTCCTCTCCGCCGACCCGGCCAGCCTGAGCAACCTCGACCAGGACCTACCCAACCACATGCAACACTACATCCCCATCAAAAGTCTGCCGCAGGAGTGGCTCTGGTGCGAGACCTGGTGCTCCGATGAGTCGCTCGGCCCCGCCCGCACCATTGACCTGTGCAACAACCCGCTCACCAAGGAGCCCAAGCTCGACCGAGCCCGGAGACAGGTGCCCGAGTGGACTGTGTATGACGACGAAATCGCCGAATTGGCCAAACGGGTCGCAGAGAAGGAAGAACAAGAACAAGAGGCAGCGACATTCACAGACGGTGCAGATGCTGCTGACTGGGATAAAGATGAACTGTAGGCTTTTTTATAAGGGTTGATTTTACTTTTATATGGTTTCAGGCAGAAAATATTATTCTATTAGATACCTGTTAGATACCTGAGTGATTCTTTTTATCTCTCTTAATTATATCCATCATGAGTCTAGACAGGCATAGACATCCAACATTCAAGACATATCGACATCTCTCTCTGAAATATTTCCTTGGCGAGCTTTAATCGAATCAACTAATCACTGTCTTCCTCACCGCTGCTTGTCGATTCGGCATCGTCGTCGTCATCGTCATCGCTGTTCTCTTCATCTGTTGTTTCAGCAGAGGCGCCAATATTATCATCGGACTCAGGCACCTCCTGCTTGACAAGTACACGAGACTCATCCTCCGACTCTGGCACCTCTGTTTTCACGGCAACGGTGAGCTCGTCAAAAATGGGGTTTCTGTCCTTGTGGGATTCGGACTCCGACTCGAATACAGAGTCCGCGTCGCTGCTCTCCGGTTCCGAGCGTTTATCTTCCTCGGGCTGTCTTGCGGCCGGGTTCTCTTCATCGGAATCTCCGTCACTCTCATTTTCAGATGGGGAAGAGTCGTTATCGTCCAAGGGTGAAGACGGTTGTGCCGACGCCGGTGCTAGAGTTTCTTCTTCTTCACCAGACTCGGGCTCTTCTTCTGAAACCTCGTCCCTTTCATGATCGCCATCACCACGGGGCTTTGTGGCTGTGGTTCTCTTAGGAGCAGGTTCATCAGAGGCGCTCTCTTCAGTCTCATCGACGACCGACTCCGATGCTCTTTTTCGTTTCTGCGGTTCCTTGCTGCCGACTCCAGATGTTACCCGAACAGGAAGTTCTGCAGAAAACCGAGTAGTTGACGTTTCGCTCTGCTTGGAAGAGGTAGGAGCGAGCTCCTGAGAGTCACTCTGCTCTACCTCTGACTCATCAGAGCTTTGCGGCGGAGCCATGATGTCTTTTTCGGCCATTGATGGCCGCTGCTTTCTTATTGCTGACATTTCGAGACCTTTGCCAATTGCCTTGTTGCTCCCTGGAGTTCCATTCCGAAATTTGCTCTCATCATCCTCATCGTCATCCTCGTCCGAGTTCACATACGCCGAGCTCTTGAATTTTGACTTGGAGGATGCCTCCAAAGACGCTGAACGGGACTTCGTAGGTGTTTTTGACAGAGACTTTTTGACCGGCCGACGTGGCTTGGTAGATTTCTTAACGGCATCAGAATCTTCACTGAAACGGTCTGAAAGGACTTTGCGACGCATCTTGCGCCATTTATCGGCGCATTGCTGTCTGGAACGACTGTTGTTAAGATGGTCGCTCACACCTCCCCATCCGATGTACATCTCGTCCATCTCGTAGATATCCGCTCCGACATCTTCACCGGCCTTTGACAACTTCTCCCAGATGTTAGTGAGAGCGTCGTGCAGTGCATTTGTCTCGTCTTCTTTCCATGGCCCTTGGTTCATCCTTCCCCGGTGTTGGAGTTTATTCTTCCACCGCTGGACAACGTCATCGTCACTGCGTCCTATCATTCTAGCAATAAATGCCCACTTTGGCCCATGGTGGGCATGTAGGGAGACAAGCTCATCATCTTGTTCAGATGTCCAATGATGCGGCTTCTGCCCCGAGTCCTGGAAATGCCGGCGCATGAATCTGTAAACTGATCGGCGATCTCTGCGCGGAATGGTTTCATAGATTTGCTTCCAGAACTCTTGCTTAGAGATGATTGTATCGCAGGGGAAACCAGAGTCTTTATGGCGGTCGGAGTGCTGTACCATCTGGTCGAAAGTACTCGCAGGGAGACCATTGCTGTTGCAGAAGTTCAGTTTGAACTTTTCCAAAGCACCAACTTCTCTAGCGGTGAAAAATCCCGTCAATTTCCCTTTCTTGTTGCGGTCTCGAGCCGGACTTGGCTCTTCTTTATCCTCTTCTGCCTCACTCTCTTGATCGGATTGTGTGCCTGACGGTATTGGCTCCTCCGGAGTCGGCGTGCGGGCTGACCGTTGCTTCTTCGAGGATGTTCCCTCGAACTCTTCCACTGGCTGCTCGGAGCCATCTGTCGATCGACGAAGAGTTTGATTTAAGGCGCGGTCGTCTTGTTTTGATTCCTTGGATTTGCGAGATTTCCTTTTCCCCTTGGAGGAAGGAGATTCGCGGTCATCATCTGGCTCGACTGAAGCTCGAGGGCTTTCGATTTGAACGTCGGCGGGTGTCCCATTCTTCTCCGAAAAAGGTGTTGTAAGGCTGCCTCCCAGCTTATTACGCGACGGCCCAAGCATGCGCTTTCGCTTCGAAGGTCGGGAAACCGAATCGTCTTGTGAAGGGGGAGGCGGCGACTCTGACGCGACGCGAGGCTGCTTGGGGCTCTGGATGGCCGACATTCTCTTGCGTTTCTGTGTCATTGTTGTCTGTGGAAGCATTTCTGACCGGAATTCTGATTTAATGTGCGGTGGAAAGGAAAGGGCATCGTCCTCGTTGTCGCTGGCTTCTGTATTCTTCATTTCTGCAAGTCAGAATCAGTGGATCTGTGACCTTGAGAGAATCTTTAAAACTGGACGCTCTTTTCTACAGTATTTTATTTTCTCTTTTTTCTTTTTTTCCCCTTCGTCCCTTTTCCTTGCCGCCTCCTTGGCGCAAGGTCAGTTCCACGAGAAGGTTACTCACGATTGCTATCTGAAAACTCGTCAAGCCCGTTCACAGGCTGAGAGGAAGACTGGCCCATCAGCAAAAAAGAAGGGAAGAGGGCCGAAGAACGTGGTGCTCGCTTGTTCAAAAAGGTCTCCGGTACGTAGCTCTGGATCGGTGGAGCAGATGGGGAGGCAGCAGCTTCCCCCGACGCTAAAAAAAAAAAAAAAAAACTGCCCATTCTACTGGATGTCCGATGGAGCTACAAAATGAGCACAATTGATACATCAACTACCCTGTGAAGAAACAGAGGGTTTCATCTGTACTATGTCAATCTTTAGATCATAATGGGCACGCAATATGCATATATCTAGTCGTTATCAAATGATACAATGGTCTATGAATGCTAAAGAAAAGTAATCCTGTAGTAGACTACTGGATGAAGATCCTCAACATCCGGTTTGATCATAGATCCAGTTTCATTTCTTTTAGAATCCTAGCAATGGCCTTTTTCTGGTCTATCGGGCTCAAGTCATGGTCATCAATCATTGTAAGGCATCGTCCGATCGCCACTGTTGCCCGGATCGCACTGTCTCCGCCGTTTGAGCAATCCACCCAGACCTTCCCGTTTCTTCCCACTGCGATCTCAAACCCGCCGATGCTTTCCAGTTTCTTTCCCAGCTCTTCCAGGACCACTAAACCATCCACTGGGTCTTGTTGGTTAGCGGCTGAGGCGGAACTGCCCTTCATCAGCCGCGCTGCAGTCCCCACGGAGACATCGAACACCATTCCGCCAGTCAACGGACCCAGTCCTCCAGGCTCGGCTTTCCCCGTGGCGGGATTTACACATGCCAGTTCGACTTCAGCTCCCGCACCGACTCCAACGGACAGGACCCGCGCGTAAACCAAATCCCCCTGCTTGAGCATCGGCCTTGTCTTCTTCGTTGCGCCCTCGAAAGCTAGCTGGCCTAGCAGCGCATGCGGCGCGTGCGGCGTCACCATGCAGTGGAAGTAATCTTGGCTCGAATGATGGATCTGGGCAATCACAAGATCGTTCGGTGTTGCAATGTACCGGCGGTTTGGGAACGTAAGGACCGACGCGGCGTTCCGTTTGAGATCTGTCTTCAGTAACCCGGCTTCTGTCGCAACAATGACATGGTCTGAAGGTGCTGCTTTGGTGGACCTGGAGTGTGATTTCGACAACAAGCGCAGGCCTGGGCCCAGTCTGAGAGGAGCGTTGGAGGTCGGTGGTAGACGGTCTGATGGGACTTCATCCCCTGGTAGCAGATATACAGGAGTGGCCATGATGGATGTGAGCTCGCAGCTGAAAGCCCACTCGGCCGTAAAGGACTGGGAATCTCCAATATCAGTCGCAGGTGCGCGCTGTGAAATGTCTAGTTCGACGTGTTGGGTCTTCCAATTTCTGAAAAGACGAAGCACCCTTATCGGAGTATCAGCACGTGACCTTGCTGCCCTGAGCGACTGAGCTTTATGGTCCACGATGGGTAGCAACTATACTACAAAATTGATAAGTATGTGAAGATTACATCTAGACCTACTGTAAATGGTATGCCGGAAATAGTCAAGCACAGAAACTGTAATGCCTTTTTATCTATTGTGCAACAAGGTATCTGTCTCTAGATGGTGCGTACATATGAAAACAGCTTCCAAGAGATTGGGGGCTCCGAGAGCAGCCCACCACAGCACAGCACAACACATCAATCACTCTATAATCATGCTCCAAGTGCTGGGAAGGAATGAAATAGAGGGAGGTAAAATTGCAGAACATTCATTCAAATATAAAACAAAAAATAGAGCCGTGAAAGCGTAAATCTGCATATTAGCTGAGTCAACAAAAAAGGCAAAGATCTGGTTAAGCAGATCAGTTTTCGGTGGGCTTAGGGGACTCGACAGCACCACGGACAGCGCTCTGTCCTCCAACCTCCCTCACAGTGATCTGCAGGCCAAGGTCAGAGTTGACGTGAACCATAAGCTCAACCTTGCCACCGGCCTTGACATCCTTGACAGCGAGCTCGGCAATGGCCTTGTCGGTCTTCCACACAGTCTCACGGATCTCCTCCTCTTCATCTTCGTCGGAATCAAAGTCGGAGTCATCCTCCTCGGCGTCAGAGGCCTTCTCCGCCTTGGGCTTGGGCTCGGGCTTGGTGACCTTGATCTCACGAACACCCTCGCAGACGCGGACGAAAACGCTGCCACCAGCCTTGGGGACGGAGTACTGCGCAGTCCGACGGGCCGGCAGGGCGGTCTCAGCGTTCAGGAGAGGCTGGAAGTCAACATCCTCACCGGACACGAACTGGACACCGATAGCGTTGCGCAGGTGAGGGGTGGCAGTGACCATGGGGTGAATGGACTGCTCGATATCCTCCTTGTCAAATTCCTGGATCAGGGAAGCTTGCACGGCAGCACCCCTGGCAGCAAGCTCGGAGGGGTTGAGAGCAGTAATGAGGGTGGACGGGGCAAGGATGGCGGTCTTCTCGGGGAAGATGTTACGGGCAAGGTGGGCGATCTTGGGGGTGTGGGAAGCACCACCAGAGAAGATGACCTGCGAGTATATATCAGTATCAGAAAGGCAAAAGGATCTCACTCGCACACAAGCCGGCAAGACATACCTCATCGATGTCCAAAACATCCAACTCAGCCTTCTTGATAACCTGCTGGATCAAGTCGGTGAACTGAGCAAAGACCTTGGAGGAAAGCAGCTCATAGCGGGTGCGGTTGATGGTAGAGCTGAAGTCAATTCCGTCCGTGAGAGACTCAATGCTCAAGCTGGCATTGGTTCCAAGACTCAGGGCCTTCCTCGTAGCCTCACCCTCCAGCTTCAACTTGGCAAGACCACGTTCGTTCTCACGGGGGTCAACCTTGTGCTTCTTGATGAATTCTTTGGCGAAGTGATCAATGATGATCTGGTCCAACGAAGCACCTCCAAGCTCGTAGTCGTGAGCAGTGGCAAGGATGGTGTACATGCCACCCCGGCAAGCAATAACAGCAACATCCGAGCGAGTTCCACCGAGATCAGCGACAACAACCAGCTTATCAGCGACAGTGGCTTCCGGTCTAGCATCATAGGCCATGACGGCAGCAACGGGCTCGTGAATCAACTGCAGAACCTCAATACCGGCCTCCTTGGCCGCGGCGATCAAGGCCTCCCGCTGAGCATCATGGAAATCTGTAGGAACAGTGATAACAGCAGCGTTGACCTCCTTGCCGATGAAATCAGCGGCCGATTGCTTCAAACGGCGAAGGTGGCGAGTGGTGATTTCGGAAACGGTAACGGTGTTGACATCCTCGCTGGCAGTATCGCGGATGGAAAAGGCCACAGTAGAGTCGACCTGCACGGGGTGGGCAGACTGGTGACACGGGGTAGCATCTATCGACTTGTAGCTATCTCTGCTGTTAGACAATTATCCACACATATGGGATGGCGGGGTCTTTTTTCACGCACTTCTTTCCGAGGTAATCTCTGAAGTACGCAACGGTGTTCTTGGGGTTGCGGATCAGCTGCGCCTTGGCCTGGGTGCCGTGGTATTCTTCGCCTTCAATGTACGAGAGGACCGACGGGATTTGACGATCTAGAAAAGCCTGGTGTGAGTTTTTCTGTAGAACAGAGCAGATATCACGACCACAAACCTCCTTCCTCGTTGGCAATAACCTCAGCCTTGCCCTCCTAAACCCAATATGGTCAGTTCATACCACCGCAATCCTTCTCTCTAAGCCAAAAGAACCACGTACAGGCGAAATGCGGGCAATAGAGCTGGAGGAGTTGCCAAAGGAGATACCAATGGCGAATCTCTCGGGGGCCTCAGCGGGGACGCTGTTCGACTCGTCGCTCATTTTGGATGTGTGGGAAATTGAATGAAGGGAAAAAAAAAATAATCTAAGAAAGATCTCTGGACAAGAGGAGAGAGGAGATATAAATCTGCGCTATAAGCGTCAGTAAAGAATCAGGAATCAACTTTTGAATGAATTTCTTTCAACACAGAGACCCGCCGCTTTTCACAGCACATGGAAAAAAATCTTTTGGCGATTCGTTGACAGAGCGGGTATCTACATGTGGCTGGGGACGGGCCTTATCGATAGTGTGTGGCGGTGCGGGTCGGCATTAAGATGTGTACATACTCCGTACTAGGTAACTACATAATTACCTAGGTAGGTACCTATGTTATGTACCACAGCACCTCCCTACTCCGTACTCCTTCCTTACTTAGGTACCTGGGTAGGCAGTTATATCATTAAGAAACCTCCTCGAGGGCGGTTGACTTACTCCCTTCATATTTTGCCAGACTTTCACAACACTTTGAGCTATGCAGACCCTAAGGAACGTCCCGAGGCTCTCCCCTCTACACAATAGCAAGTCTATGCGGGCCAGAAGGCAACTTTGTGTTGAATGTCGAGGTATCTAACCATTCATTCCCGGGGATTTCTTATATCGTGAGACACTTATCACATTGTAGGAAGTCCTATATCTAGAGAAGACTTATTTCGATACACGAACGGGCGATTCCTTACTGAGGAAGGTGCCCAATTTTCAAAGCGTTATGTTCGTTTCAACGTCGACCAACTATGCGATGTAGTTGCAAGTGTTTCAGGATCAAAGCGATCACCAGTTTCGAAGATAGAAAAGTTGGAGGGTGGCTTTAGCAAAGCACTTCTTATGACAACGGAGGATGGGTCTGAGTACATTGTCAAGATTCCTTGTCCAAATGCGGGGAGGCCTATGTACTGCACAGCCTCTGAGGTTGCCGTGCTAGACTTCAGTAAGACGAGCCCTCCAGAGATCAGTCATACCGCTGCAGCTAATCTATTATTATTGTTTTAGTACGGACACGTACAACTATTCCCGTTCCTAAGGTTCTCGCCTGGAGCTCCGATACGACCAATGCAGTGGGAGCAGAATATATTGTTATGGAAAGAGTTCCCGGCATACAGATTTTCAAGAAATGGGATGAGATGGGCGAGAGCAATCGGATCTCCTTAATTAAACGTCTCACACAATGGGAACATGAACTCTCTGAAATCCAGTTTCCGGCATACGGCAACCTGTATTATAAGAGTTCTCTGAGTGATTCTGAGACGGTACCATTGGATTCATCCATTGACCCTGAAGGTGAATTCTGTGTTGGTCCTTCTTGTGATCCCTCATGGCTCATCCAGCATGGCCATCAGCTTCTACCAGGTGTCTATCGCGGTCCTTGTAGGTTATATCTCCCCTCGTGGTTTTATGACTACTTATAGTTTTTATTATAGGGAGAACACTTTGTGACATGGGAATATCTCTTATTGGACGCTCATTGGTTAAAGCTAACCAACACCAAAACACTCAGCTTCCCGCATCTTTATATGGTTCTTCACAGGATCATCTGTCCCTTCTTCATATGGCCAGAGAAGTCATGCCTACCATATCAGAAAACTCCAGGCTTTTGGAAATGTCTCGTCCAATTTTATGGCATGCCGATCTCCATATGGGCAATATATTTGTCTCTGAAAATGACCCAGGAAAAGTGACTGGCTTTATTGATTGGCAGAATACTTCCATCAACCCTTTATTTCTGCAAGTTCGATGGCCTGTCTTCTTGAGTCCACCTGAGGATTATCAAGAGGGCCAGGTAATGCCTAAACTTCCCCCTGGCTTCGAGGATATGGATGATGAAGAAAAGGAACTCGCGTTATATAACAAAGCAAAGGCTACTTGGACGAAAGCTTACGAAGTTTCAAGCTTCTTGGTCAACAGGAAATGCTGGCAAGGAATGCAAATCCCGTCACCATTACAGGGGATATTCCGCCGTTGTGGTCAAATTTGGGATGAAGGTTCCACTCCTCTCCGAGAAGTACTGATTGAAATCTTTCTCAGTCAGCGAGATTTAGGATTTGCACCGGGAAGTCTGCCACTCCACTTTAGTGAAGGGCAGATTGCACGGCATAAACAGGAATTCGAAATTTACCAAGAATGGCATCAAATGCGCAAGTTTTCCAAGGAGATGCTGGACACCGATGACGAAGGTTGGGTTCCTCCTGAGCGTGATTTGGATGAAACGAAGTGCCGGAACAAGATGCTCTTTGAGTACTACGTATCTAAGATGCGCCTAAGGACTCCTGATGAAGTAAAGAACATGTGGCCATTCCCTCTAGATAGTACATAGATTGCCTTGAGCAGTTTCTCTGCCGAGCTATTGCCTAGAAACAGCTCTTAAAAAAGCAACGAGGCTGAAATAGGCACCTGATACACTGAGGTACGGTAGGTAGGTAGGTTCATTGTCCAGCTCAAGTCCGAGCCGTACTTGCCTCACTGTTTAAATCAATTTATTGTAGATTGGCTGTATTTCAAATAGATCTCATTCTCTGTTATCGTGCAACTAAAGTAAGGTAAGTAATAATATAGTTATAGTATATAGCGGTTATTAGAACTACTACTATAAAGTACTCATAAGCATAACTACAAGTAGTTAATAGTCTCCCACTACCACTATTTTTATACCTCAATATTTCTACCCTTTTGCGTCGCCGTGTGGCAAGAGACGATTCCTTGTCATTAAGAAGAGATATATAACAGAAAGATCTGTGAGATATTGACGTGGTCCAATAACTTCAAGTAGCCTTGATGTCGTCAACGATGCAGGCATGAGAGAGAAAATCCTAGAGGAGGCTAATAGGCAGCAGCAACATCACCTGGCATAAGTACCTCACGAGTCACTTAAGTGCCTGCAGAAGTTCTTCTTATCCTGTGCTTTCCTCCACTCTCCCCTCCTATAGCCTATGCCACTTCTACGCTCATACATCATAATGTCGCGGAATAAATGGCCCTATAGAGGCCTACAAATTGCCTTGACAATTTTTAGTCGCTGAGTGGTCTAGTGCCCTCTCAATTTTGTGGTACTATGGGCTCCCAATACCTTACAAGATCTGTCCACTCATTAACTCACGAGAAATCACTCAGGAAGACAGTGGACTCTATTGGCCAAGCCGTAAAGAAGACAGTTCCCTCCAAGACAGAGTATTATTGCGTCTGCCTTTTGACGCTAAGATGGGCAAACGACGACCTAGAACTGGCTGGTATCGAAGCCGAACTTCTTCAGCCTCAAATTTCACTATGCCACGGGCTCTCTTCTTATCCCTGAATTATTAAGCCGCGATGCACATCTTGCAGCCTGTAAAAGACTGGCAAACCTGAGGGCCAAATATGACACCTCCACCAGCCTCTTTATCGTCATCTACGAGGGCCACGCCTCTATATCTCAAGGTCCAACTGCTTCCCTTTTCTAAGCTTCTTCCTCTAGATAGCATGATGAAAGCTAATAGTAATAGTGGCAGAATGCACCCAAAAACCGCATTTCTCCCGTAGGCATTCGTGGAGGCAGAGCTGGCAAAATTTATCCATTCGGACGTCTTGATAATCCTGGACTCCAGGTTTTTGACTGCGGCTGTCATAAGCGCCAGAGACCAGGAACATTTGGCATCATCGGCTTTGGAGTCCCCGGCTGCTGGACCTGTCGAACAAAGGTTTACTCGCCAGTTCCTTTACCTGCTGAAAACCAACCATCATCCCAGAGATGACCGTTGCTCAAATTCATGCCAGGCTAGTGAAGGGAGCCAATAAACCCGACAATGAGCCGGAATATACGCCTGTCTACATCCCAAGCACCGAACGAAAAGCCATTGATCACACTTCATCCTTTGCACTGCGTGTCCAATGAAGTAACCACCCTTTACAGGACTGGCGAGATGACAGACGGGAGGGCTCTGGTCTCCATCCTACTGCTCCATCCTAACGAAGGGAAAAACGTCGATACCAAATGTTCAGGAGTGGCAACGAGGGCTAACATCACCGATTTCAGAGAGTATTGCGGACATCAAATTAGAGGGAGTCTTCCGACTCCTCCTTCAGCTTCTGCCTTGTGATCATGCCGGTCACAGTCTGGGATATGCTGAAGCGTAGCGACGCCAACCACTTTATTGCTTATATCGAGTCTCATAATATTCTCATCGGCCGATCAGACGTTCTAAAAAGTCAGGCGGACATCATGCAGCTTCCCACCAGGGAGAAGTGAATATAAATGAAGTTTTTTACATCATCCCTTGACAAAGAGTTGCTTTCTGCAGCTTAGTTCTTATTTTTAGCTCGAAAATGGAGCTATTACTGATGGCCAGGTTATGAAGAAGGAATGAAACATAGTAAAATAGACATATTAATTAAAATACTAAGAGCACATTTCATACATGATTAGTCCTAAACTATTCAAATTATTATCTGGCAAAGACTAGTAAAGTATTAATAAAGATAAGTGATTACTTCTCATGGCTCCCTGGCCATTAATTCCACAAGAAACCAACCCAATCCCGCGAAACCATACAGGTGAGATATAGACCACGACAAAAAAATTAGGCGTAACTTTCCTTGTTGCTGCTCTGGCTCCTTGTGCTAGGCTCTCTCTGCGGACCAAAGAAGCCGCGCCGTCTCTCTTTGCGACCACTGTAGCCGCCGTCCTTTCTGCCAACGGTTCCACCGAGACAATACAGTAGACATGCCAGGAATAGGGAGACCACTGCTGTCCACATAAACGCAAAGGCTTTGACGCCTAGGGAAGAGTGCTGTCCATTGGCATTGAAGTGCTTGCGGCCTTGCACATATGCAGCACTGTATTCCGAATATTGTTAGCGTTAAGAGAGTTCAGACTCCCAGGACATGTCTTGGTATCACTTACGTCATCAAACAAGTGGTTATTATCTGGAAAATGAGTGCGATCCATGCCAGAAGCGCTGAGATGTAACCCCCAATACGCGAGCAAAGGGCCAGCAAGCCTGTCAATAGAGAGCAGGTAGCGAAGAATAGGCCAAGGAGCAGGAACGGAAACATGAACCGGGTCATCAAAAAGTAGTGATTAGTACTATTTTCGGTTAGCAGGTATATCCAACGGATTCAAATACGCCTAGTGCCTCATGTTTCAATCCAGATGTTTCATGACATACCCAATGAAGGCAGCAGGAATATTAGTTGTAGTACCAAAGTTCCGGCTGCTTGGGGGATCAAATGGATAATCTGGGTGGGAAGAGCCACATTGGCTGTGCCCACTGCTATCAACACGGCATAAGTTCCAGAAGGTCCATCGGGACAGCGTTGGAGCACCGGGTATGTTGCTGGTGTTGGTTTGCAGAAAGTAGATATCATTCAGCGGGCTCTTGTTCCGTGCACCTCCAAGAAAGGTGAGGAACATCAACACGAGGGACCCTGCGACAAAAAACAGGCCCAAGAACCCCAGTGATGGCCCTAGGTGGTCACGGTTAGCGCCATCGCTCTCTTCACAGCAGAAGGGAAAGAAGCGGTTGTGGTGAGGTCATACTTGCTACACCCATTGTGGCCGGTTTTGTGACAGATCTTTAAGTATCTGGGCTCTCTAAAGGACACGAGGATGAGGGAAGTGACAAGAATGTCAGGAGAGAGAAAATCTTCAGCTTGCAGTAGAAGTAATCTGGAATGGCCGAGATGGTGAAGAATGTAAAGAGAACGGTGGGGGGAAATGCGCGGATCGAGAATAAGTAGATTCCCGAAAGTTCCGGCAGCCCCAATTGGGTGTGATATAATCGTGAGCCTGCATCATTTACTCCAACTTTCTCTGCTGTTCACCCCATCTTGCTGTCGCCTGGTTGCGTTGCGTTGGGTGTGATCTCGACGTCATTATTGTTGCACTGATGACGCTAGCCCTGTTCGGCTAGCAGCGCACTCTAAAAGGGCACTAAACCCTGCCGGGACCATGGTTGACTGGCGCGAACGAGACGGTCACGTTGGTCAGATTCGTCCGAAGAGGTTCATTGGGGCAGGCGCATGACGTTGTCGACGAGGATCGACCAGAGCTACGTTGAAACTTGGAGCCACACAAACCCAACACGCAGTTTACTGTTGATGGTTATGAAATGATGGCTGCTTGGGCATACCCGCCGCTGCAGGCAGCGGACTTGGAGCGGGAGGCAGATAAGGCCTTGGTATGCAGTCGGAGAGCTCCTCGAGAGTTGCTCGGCCGGCCTACGAAATACTGACCCGACTTTTCTAGGCAAATGAACTTGAATGGCTCCTCCGCTCGTTGCAGGACTCCCTCGCGTCTCTGAAAGAAGGCCTGCAGGAATGTGCGGCTTTGCTTGCGCCTCGTGATCCTGGATCGACATTAGTCTTATCGTCTCTACGATCAGAGAGCGTGAAGGGATTTGTGACTAGAGTGGGAACGAAGATTGTCAAAGGCGTGAGTCGTTCTTGGATAAAATATAGGACCTTGCGGTTGCCGTTAGACTGATATGGGGCCGGCGGGATATAGGACATTCACCTTCGCTTAAGCTCTCTTCCCCCACCCCGTGGTGCATCAAGCACACATTTGAGTCTGTCCAGTTCGCCAGAGACTCCAGAACTGGTCCTCGACCAATTGGTGTCCGTACGGAATCTTGTTCACCAGAGTCTTGATGTCGTCGACGTTAGTACCTGGACCGGTGACCCTCTGAATGCCAGTTTTATATCTGGCCAACTGCGCCTCCTTTATGAAACGATCACAGAGGCACGGCAGACCCTAAAGGGTGATGAAGGTGACGCGAGAGGAAATTGGTGGGAATCAAGTGCCAGCCAAAATGTAAGCTGACAGTCTCGAAGCCCCTATTCCCCCATTATCGTGAGTTCGCGTCCTGATAACATTTGTTCCGGACCGCACAGATCTTCAACCCTCAGCTGCCACCATACCTCTCTTTTCACCTTTCTATTTTCGACTCTGCCCTCGTACTACAATTAAGAACACTCGAACCGAACACGCCAACTCACACACCGACGGCGTTCACCGCCGATATCTCGTTAACGGGGTTCAGCCTACGAGACAAGTTGTTCGGACCAAGACACCGACCTCACGACGAAGCCGGAGATGTTTTTACCTGGAACGGCGAAGAGGTCAGGGTGAAGGAGAAGATCCGTGTGGAAAGCCAGGACCCCAGCCTGATGGCTGTGATGGCGAAATTGACCGCTCTCCAACACGAGGTCTCGAAATGGATTTCGGCTCTTAATGTGCTCATGGGTCGTGATGATACAGACTGATCACTGGTTCAAGTCCAGCACTACGCCCTCCAAACAGAAACTCCGCACCGTTCTTACTAACTGTGCTAATTGAGTATTGGACCTTTGTATCAATATGCTGGATAGAAGGTATATATATTTGCTCTAGGAAAGTCTGGAGAATAGTGTACGGCTTTATTTTGGTCGCACAAATAAATAGTTCTTGGCTCATCGGCACTCTCTGATTCAAGATATAACTAAGTGACACACGCCACTTATTCAATGGGAATAGCAGCTGAGAGCTTTGGGGTCAGATCTTCAAGGCATAGATCGCCGAGAAACTGGTATTTAGAGAAAGATGCGTGCAGCAGCTCGAGGTCACCCTTTGCACTAGCTATAGTCAGATAATCAATCTCATGCCTCAAGTTATCACCGGTGTCAAGAAACCAAGGCTGCGACTTCCGTGCTGATGTGGACTGCCAAAATGTCCACCCAGACTGATTCAAATGGAGCGATAAGCAGTAGGCGACGGAAATAGGAGCATGATCCCTTCTCGACAAGAAGTCCAGAAAGCGGCGCAGGTTATTATATCATTCGAAACACTGCAGTTTGATCACGTGCACATTACTGATTTGAAGTTCGTGGAGATCCCAGGAGTTTTTGGACTGGAGTAACACCTAAAGTCCAGACTGATTTGTCGAAAAAAACCCGGTGATGGAGGACTCCCTGCTGGCCAACGACGATAGTCCTTCAATTTATCCACAAACGAGGATGCAGAATGACTGAACTTCACAGGATGCCCTCGTATGTCCGATACTAGCACCGCGGCATGGATCGCAACGAACCACGCTTGTAGCGACCATAGCCTTACTGTAGCAGCTAAGCGCTTTGACTGGTGCTTCCGTGCTATAACACAGCATTTGATTCCCCTCATCTTCATATACAAGTAGAGATTGATTCTGCATGAAATCCGTTCCTCAAAGCTTTTTCGGTATGGTCCACTAGCTCTGGGATTGCTCTAATTGCTGACTCTTATCTGATCTGCAGTAACTAGATCAAATCTGTCTCATGCGCTTTGATTTTTTTGGGTCTAATGAAGCATGTCAGTCACACGGTTCTATGCCGCACTTCAAGCTCGACAGATGTATGAGGTGCAGATGAATCAAGTGCATTTCATTCTCTTTGCGTCCAACATACGAGCCATCGGAACCCGTAACCTTAATGGCTGCACGGCTGTCGCGATTGTTTCGCCGTTTGCTGCGATCCTCGCACACATACCACCCCTGCCATATCCAACTACAGATCCTTATGTGGGGCTGGATAACGTCCAAGCGAAAATGGGAGAAGTTGCCTTCCTCTACCAGCAAAATCGGAGATTCTTTCCATCGGATCAATCATCTCTTGTTGTCGGGGCAATATTCGGCGGTGCTGTTGCGCTGTCTGACCATCTGACCTGCATAAGAGGTCTTGTGGAACAGAACGGGCTCACAGCTGAACTAGCTTTGTATGAAGTCAACGGAGGTGGCCATTTAGATGCCGCCAAGGGGACTGTCTTTATCGATGCGAGACACGGGTCTCCGTCCGTCTATATTGAGGACCAGCAGGTGCAAATGTAAATACTTTGCAACCGACTTCAACTCGATGTTAATAGCTGCCAGCGTCATTCGGCATTTGATAGACTTTGGAGATGTACGATGTCTGTGGACATATATAGAGATTCAATTTCGACTGGTTGATTGAAACGTCTCCTACCTAGGAACCAACTCACTTGTTCCACAGATAGGGAGCAACAACATGGTGCAGCAACAGCAATGCTGGACGTCTTTCCGAGGAGTGGCACTGACGGTGTCTTCTGATGACCTCCAGGGAGCTGAAGAGACATATCTCCTAAAGATAAGAGACTATTGTATGAACCAATGTAGAAGAGAAGTCCAGGAACTATAACCATCTACTATTTGGACGTTCTCAGTTCTGAGTCCCAGTCACCTGATAAACTCTAAGTAGGATTATATAAGACAGGCCAGTTCAAAACCCCTGGCCAATCAGAGGCATGCGGTTTGCGATAGGCTGTAGCCTTTTAATCTCTTGGCAATGATGAGATCCTGGAATTTTTGAAGAGCTCTTCAGCAAGCAGTGGCGGCATGAACTCTGCGTTTTCCATCTTCCAGAACACGTCCTACGAACCTTAGATAGAAAGTGATTAAGCATGCTTTCTAGTTCTTCCGTTCAACGGGCTAGTCGACCGTACCCTCGCGATGTTCTGCGGCTTATGGGTTATGGCCCGCGACATCTTCGCAGCGGCAATGGATGCTTAACAGCTGGAAGGCCAAAAAGCACCCTTATTCGGCAAATGACATTAAAAAATTCGGATCGGTCTGCTTACACACAAGACAGTACTTCGGAAAAGTCTCGAGGGTTGCGGCCCATCAAGAGGCTGCTATCCACCTCTGCAATTCCCGACACGAACCCCGACGCGCGCAAAGATGCGATATATACCCTAGTCGATAAGATTCAACAGCAAGAAGCGGATATCGAAGTGCTACTGGATGAACTTGACCTCCTAGACGACTACCATACCGTTCTCAGCTCGGCCGACGTGGACCTGACTCAGACGTTGACGCAAGCAGTCGGGCATCGGGACGAACAATCATTAGAAACCTGGGTACGAGGTGCAAGACAACAGTTTGGAAATACTTTGCCTGAGGGATTCTTGAACGCAACTGAGCTTCAGCTATACACTCGGCTTTACGGGGAACCGATTTTCCGGGAACAAGATCTTGAGCTCGAGGAAGAGTCCGAAGAAGGCGACTTGGACCAACTTCTTCGTGAAGATGGAGAGGGTGGATGGGAAGAAGTTGAATTCGAACGCTCGGTGGAAGAGGAAGAGGAGGAGATTCCAGTGGTTTATGATATGGAAGTTGATCCAATCGAGGAGGAAAGCCTTGCAATGCAGCGAACGCGAGAAATAGCCGAGCAACTCGGGGGCGAGATCATGCTGCAACAATTCGAAGACGAAGCAGTGCCGGATTCCCATTCTCGGACACACCCTTTGACCGACGCTGGAAAATTCTCTGCCGGTTCCAAGACTGTCTATCTACCACAGGACACGGTGAATGGTCCGGTGGCGGCGATTCTGTCCCAGTACTCCAACAAACACATCTCCGAGGCTGCCCATCGCATATTTGGAGGCCCGCATCTCCCTTATTCTACCAGGACGCCACCTCCGTACCTTCAACTACCACATAAACCGATTCCTTTAAAAGCATCACAGAATTTTATGGGCGAAATGGATGCTAACGCCTTCCTTTCTGTCCTATATCCTGGAATTTATGCATCAAGCTTAAGTGTTTTGTCGGAAGTCCGGAAGCGTTTGGGCACGAAATGGATTCGCCGTCTGATCAGCAAGGATGGTGGCCCTAATGTCCTAGATGTTGGGGGCGGCGGCGCTGGCATTCTAGCGTGGAGAGACATTATTCGTGCGGAATGGGAGGTTATGGTTCCCGACCATCCTGCGTCCGCTCCAATTCCCATGGGCAGGTCTACGGTGGTGACGGGTTCCGAAGCCTTGAAGATGCGTGCCAGCACCATGCTTGAGAACACAACATTCTTACCGAGATTGCCAGACTATGTTCATGTCCGCGGAAATCCAACCTTGGATGATTCGCGACCAGCTCCAAAGCGGAAACAGTTTGACATCATCGTCGCTCCCCACACTCTTCTCGATATTGACGAAGACTATATGCGAAAGGAGCACGTTGAAAACTTGTGGAGCTTGCTCAATCCTGACGGCGGTGTTCTCATTCTCCTCGAGAAAGGTCGCCAGAGGGGATTTGAAGCCATCGCTGGGGCCCGCGAGATGTTGCTGAAACGCCATATCTCGAGCCCTGGGTCCACTAATTATGAAAACTTGACGGAGTCGTCTGATGATAATACAGTTGTCAATAA
Organism: Penicilliopsis zonata CBS 506.65; assembly: GCF_001890105.1. Taxonomy (NCBI): domain Eukaryota; kingdom Fungi; phylum Ascomycota; class Eurotiomycetes; order Eurotiales; family Aspergillaceae; genus Penicilliopsis; species Penicilliopsis zonata. The sequence goes on from NW_019208911.1 coordinate 2,398,019, forward strand.
GGAAACTGGGATGATCGTCGCTCCTTGCACAAATCACGAGAACTGTCCCATGTACCACGTTGCCGGCAACGCCACCGGCCGCAAAGATTACTGCCACTTCCAACAGAGGTACATCAGGCCGCAATACCTACAGCGCATTATCGGAGCGAAGGACAAGAATCACGAAGACGTCAGTTTCAGCTACATCGCTGTTCAGCGAGGCGTTGATCTGCGCCAAGAGGAGGGCATATTACAAGGCTCCCAAGCCACCGATGCCGCTTTCGATGGATACGAGAACCTGGGGAACGAAACCGCTGAGACTTCTAGAGCCGTCATTGATGAGGTTGAAGCAGCAACAGACTCCAACAACGTTCCCGGCACTCCAGATACGGCCACCAAACAACAGGGATTTAACACGTTGTCACTCCCTCGAATCGTCTACCCACCTATGAAGCGGCGAGGCCATGTCATCTTCGACTTTTGTACGCCAACTGGCACGATCGAGCGGTGGACGGTCCCCCGGTCGTACAGTCGCCAGGCCTACAAGGACGCACGCAAGGCTCAATGGGGCGACCTGTGGGCTCTAGGTGCCAAAACACGCGTCCGCCGGAATTTGGCTCTTGGTGAGAAGCACGGCGAGGGCAAGAAAGAAAGACTCCTTCGACGCGCGGCTGCCAAAGCAGCGGCAAACGAAGGAGAAGGCCATGAGGAAATCGAAGAGGAGCAGCGTGGTAAGGGGTTACAGGATATCCCCATTCCCACCAGGAAAAAGGGACAAAACATCCCCAGCTGGAAGAAACACGCAGATAAAAAGAAAGTCAGGCAGGCTCAGAAGAAGGTAGTCGCTTCTGGCTTGCCCGAAGACTTTTACTAGAGGCACCTCGGGGATTCCTTGAGTTTTACTATGAAGATGTACGATAGATTTCTGGGTTGGACCATTCTTCCTTGAAGTAAGAAGGGGGGATATGGTTATGTATATTATTAACATTTGTGACTGGCGATAAAAAATGTATTATAGGACAATTCTATGCTCAATCGCACGTCTCCACTTTGTATTCTGCAGCTGAAACATGTATAATTGATATGCAGAATAGCTGCTTGGAAACCCTGTACAACAGGAAGGAAAGTGGCCGATATGAGTCATCTATGTCTGGCCCAATATTTGGTGTTGGGGATTCAAGAGACTATTCAAGATGAGCCCATATCGTGGCAAAGTCTTCACAACGCTCTTCCTGGGCTGGGAAGCTCCTTGTTTGGAAGATTCGGGTATCAATAGCCTCGATGGCCATCCTAGCGCGGTGAGGCCAATGGAGAAGCTCGAGAAGCTTCTAACATTGCTTCTGTAGCTGGTTCGGATTGTAGTCAAGACCACTCTGGTGTGACAGAGTTCAGTCATGAATGGGTTGGCGTTTCTCGCTTTATTGAGGAGCCATGCTCTTTCGCAGCTGCCGCTCTCTCTGCTTGGTTTGGAGCTCTAGCCTCTCCAAGGCATACTTCAATCTTTCCTTTTTCTGCACTAGTTTTCTCATTTCAGCAGCCCTCGCTGCAGATGCACTATCCTGTCGGCTGCTACTGGTCTGGCTGCGACTCGAACTATATCGGCTTTCGTGGGATGAAAGTCTCCCCTCTTGAAGCTCACATTTCGCCTTCAGAGCCTGTTCGCGACGCGCAAGTTTTTCGACATGATTTGACGCAAGTGACAGCAGGTGTGCGATGCTGGGTGTGATCTCGTCTAGTAGTGACTGTTGAGCTTCGCGCAGGGTTGGTTCTGGAAGGAGCTCGAAATGCTATGGGTTATAAAATCAGCGAGGGATTATATGATAAGAATCTATCACAATATGCTTACCCTCGTGGTTTGCAGGACTTTACAGAGCCGAGGGAAATCGCTCACACCAGCATCCAATGTGTTGATAGAAGAGTCAAGAAGCTGCAGCGAGGATCGAAGAGAGGACACTGAAGACGAGAGGGAGGCAGCCATGATGAATGTAGAGTGTTATAGTAATTCATTCAATTCCAGAGAATTCCTCGAGCTTTATTTGTCGAGACGGCGGTGTTGATTGTTTACTTTGTACACCGTCAACTGGAGGGGTCTATCCGCTCCTAAAGCGGCAACGAGGCGGGCCTTAGGGCGGCACCATTTCGGACCCTCGGGACAAACCTCGTTGCTTCCGCTCGACTTCAGTTGCACTCTCCACCAGCTCCATCGTTTTCAACTCCCCTCTGGACAGAGTCTCAGTTTTTATTCGCTTGCACCGTCAAAATGTCTATCCTTCCCAAGAAGTTCCCGGCGCCTGTCGGTAAGTTCGCAATTCTGCTCATGCTCAGTCCGATGATCGGATTGGGAAGCGTTCCAAGAAGATAGTATCTAACTTGACCGTCCTGCTATAGCCAAGCCGATGTTCCCCTTCTTCGCCGCCGGTATGCAATTGTTGTCCCGTGTTTTTTTCGCCCCAAATATACTATAATAATTCGCCGTCTGCGCGATTCATTGAGCTGCGTGCTGGATCTGGAAACCTGACAATATTCTCTATAGGCCTCGTCATTCTCTACGGCGTCAACTCCTTCGCCAATGTCCTGATGTCGAGTAAGTGACACCAATTATATTTTTATGCCTATTTGAATGTATCGCGAGCTCCATGAGGGTGCCCGATTCTTTCCGATCGTTCATTTTAGAACCGTCCACCTTGCTGACACTGGTTGATAGCCGATGAGTTCAAGAACGATCCCCGCAACCCCAACCGCAAGGCTGGTGACAAGCACTAAATTGATCGAGCGATTGCATGATACCATGAGGGAGGAAGATAGCGAGTTGAAACGGGCGGCCTAGTGCCGCCTTGGCCGCTATTCCGCGTCTGTATCCGTTTGGCAGGCAGTTTCTCTGTACACGCATATAGATTCCACCGTCAGAGAACATATTGACAAGTCAACAAGCTGTACTACTACAATTTACATGGAATTTCTCTTTGTAATAATTCCCATCTATCGATTTACTGATATCCTATCATCAAATGTCAGGGTCGTCCGCCCGGCTCAGAATGGCTCCTGACCTATTCCCATTCAAGAATACTTATGCTATGGCGATTGTAATGATTCAACCTGTTGTCGACTACGTTATCAAGATCTAGATAATAGACACGGCTATACATTATAACCGGCCCTTGTTGTCGAGACATTCGGGTCCGCGCCTCATAGGCGGAGTTGCTATGCTATATCCCTGATAGTGTAGAAATCTAATGAAGCAAAGGAACTTCCTCTAGAGAAGAATTGGGTGATAGGTAATCCTTTAGAATAATGGCTACGAGAATAGTTGACCGTGACGTGTAGACTGCAGATGGCAGTATAATACTGTCAAGCCTCGCAGTGGTTGCACTAAACCTATTAAGGAAAACATGATTTCTCCGAGCCGTCGACCTCTCTTCCAGCCGAACACTGTTGATAGCGACTTGGGCCAAACCTGCCAACTTGTCAACCAAGCATTCAAAATGTCGATGTTCAGACCGAAGAAACTAGACCTTGGCGGCTTTATCAATGCCCGCGTCGTTCGCGATTACACCAAGCGCAAGGTCTTCGAGCAGCATGAACCCGAAAGGTGAGGATCACGACTTAATAGGCCATTTTTGATTGTTCTCCTCTTCAAAATGTTTAAAAGAGACTGCGCTAACCTCCCCTTCTTCTTCTTTATTTTGCTACAGACAAGCTCTTCGTTACATCATTCGCAACACTTCCCTGCCGCAGCGTGTCCGCGCCCAGGCCCAGCTCCAGCTCGCGCAGATGCACGCCTACACTCGTTCCACCCAGATCAAGAACCGATGCGTTGCAGGAGGTATCGCGAGAAGTGTTTTCCGCGACTTTAGAATTGCTAGAGTGAGTGCAATATCTGCAAGCTTTACTGTCTGTTTTCTTGGATGGACCCCAGACTTACACTTGTTATCATTTACACAGTACCAATTCCGGTTACAAGCTTTGGCCGGCGAGCTTCCTGGAGTGAAGAAGGCAAGCTGGTAATGCTATTCTGGATGGATTCTGTATATTGTTGAGCATGAAATTTCCGGCCCGGCCGCTTTTCGTCAAGGCGTTTAATTTATGGGTGTAAAATATGATATTGTTCTATCCTTACTGAGAAGCCTCTCCTATCAATCAACTCAATTAGATTTGAAATAGCTTCAATGCTAGAGGAGATTATAGGTCTAGTTGTATTCCTTCATAAATGGTGTAAGAGGAAGGGCTCTTTGATAATAATGTAGTAATTCACTTGCTATTATATAAAGGAAATAGATACATAATACTATATATATTTCTATCATATTGCTTTGATGCAGTCTCAATCGGCCAGCTTTGCTCATACTGTGATTCACTAGATATATGAGGTAGGTACCTGTCCATTCACTCTCTCCTCGGAAAGCTGCAGCTCGGTCTTTTCTCACCTACCTCTGCATTTCTTTCTCCCTCTCTCCTTAAAATCCCCAAGGCCATATAGTATTGCGTCCCGGAAGAATCACAGCTATCGAAATGTTCGTATTTCGACGAGAGGACCTCCCGTCGGATCCTTCGTTTCCTTCAGATTTAAATAAACTCGGGTGAGATCAGTGGATGCCATTTACATATAAGAGCCTACAAAAAGAATTCAAGGCTGACTGAACGTTCAGATACTTTATTAATAATGAAGATCGAATCCGGAAGATTTCGAACCCTGAGCAGGATTTCCAGTTCAAGATCAATCGAAACCCTCGCTGGAACGAGGCCCAAAGAGAGGCAATGAACGGTACGCAGAAACCCCGTGGTGGCACACACTCTACCCTCCCAAGTTCATATATTAGACCGTGGTTTCACTGACTTTGACAACCACAGAATGCATCCGTCAGATCGTCTGGTCCCGCTTGGATGGTTTAGGACTGAAACAGCTTCGGTTGCCACTCGGCACTCCAGTCGATAAACCACATGTCCCCATCCTGGTATCCCCTGACCTCGAGACAGCGTCACGGGTGGTGGTTGTGTTCGGCGAGCCGATCCAAGACTTGGGGGTTTGGGCGTATCGAAGCGTTGGAACAAACGGTATCAACGCCGGCTCAGCGGTTAACTTCGCACGAGAAGTACTTGGACATGTCGGTTCCAATGTGAAGAATGGCACCGAGTCCACGGGCGATGATGGGAAGACTGCGCTCATTCTGGCCAACACTGGACAGTTGATTTGGCACTGTGGTTCACGTCGGGCTGTCACCAATGCAAGCTGGCTGGCGATTCCCAGAGAGTCAGCAGTTGATCCACCGTTGGTGATGACGGGACGCAACAAAATCCCTGGTCACCACAACTGGCAGGAGCATGTCGAGTATATCTTCGCCCAGATATTGGCAGCTCGGGATCAGTTCATCAAGAAAGATGCCAAGATCGACGTCATTGGAATTGCAGAGGGAGGCCTGGCGGCAGTAAGATTTCTGGCCACACACTGTAAGTATCTGGGCATTTTATTCTGGTGCTATGAGCATTTCTTAACAAAGGGGTTTGACTAGGGAGCGCTTGGAGTCCATACATCTCGGCCATCTGTCTCTGCAATCCCCTCCACTACTCGCATCTTGACCTGCCTGCTGGAGAGACTGGTTCCGAAGAAGATGGTGGATCCTCGTTTGCTGAATTCCTGTCAGCACGCTGCCGAGCATATGTCCTCTCACCCAAGGTTCTTGACGAGCCGGTTCCAGGCTACAATGAGCACGGATGCAACTGCTACTCGTCTGGAGAGGAGTTGAATATCGAGTGTATCATGCCCAGTGCGTGGCAAAGCATCTTGCAGTGGCTCGCAAAAATCTCTGGAGACCCTTTCTATAGTGAACCCAGGATCATCAATGAGGAAGATGGGGGGTTGGATGTCGGACGCTTTGCCGACGATGCGAGCGTAGCCGACAATGATTGATTCTGGAAGATTGCTAGACAGATGGGTGTGGTTTTAGCCATGGATCGATCTCCTTCAGATTAGCCTGAGACTTGCAGATATGAAACTTTTATTAAGACCGATTCCTCTTGCTCAAGAATACTAGAGAGGCACCTAACTAGTTAGACAGCAGTACTATTCTCTGGTCTACCCATTACTTAGTTAGAATCCGATCATCGCAATTGCTTTGTAAAACGCATATGTAAGGTGACACCTAGTTAATTATCCAGCCGATTGAGCAAGCGTGGGTGGCGGAGGACGCCGACACCACTGTTGACAGTCGTCGTGTTAATCTATCTGATGAGTTTCGATCGAGTAAGAGGAACCAAAGCGCCGTTTTGATCGAGTAAGGGCCAGATTATGATAGGCCAGTCCGAGCCGATCGGAACCAGAGTATACCTTACCTCCTCCTAGGTACAGTACTACATTGTACAGTCCTACATTACCTAAGTAGGTGCCTAGTACTCCGTAGAGCCTCGTAGGACAGGTGTATTCTAGCAAGCTCCTGCTGTAACATTTGTTCAAAGAGAGGGTTTATCTATCGAGATCCCTACCGTAAGATCTATCTCTTAATTAACTGAGAATAAGATACGGAGTAGGTAGGTACTACATAGCTGTATTAGTACTATACGGAGTATTTCGTAGTTGTATCGGAAGGTTACACGGAACAACAATAGTCCGACAAGCATCGGAGATTTCCGACGGTCTCGAAGAGTCCACAAACAAATCTTATCGGGCTTGACTCTAAATGGCATTTGAGTCTGTTGACTGAATGGGATGGTTTCCATCCATGATCAGGTTGCAGAATGCGTAGGCTGATGGTCTGTGAAGAGCTGGAGATGGCTGTCTGTTATTTTTGGTGTCTTCAGCAAGATGGTGGCGCTGAGTGTACGGAGAATAGCGTCGTCCCCTTCTGACATCTGTGGTGGTTCCTTAGCAGGTGGGTATTCTCTTATCGGCGAGATAGTTTGTATGGGTCTGTCACCCGCATTTTTTTTACACTTTTCCACCCACCGAGGGTGCGACACCTCGTTCTTTTGCTTCTGAGTCCCCTCTTGATCGAGAGACCCTGTCAGTCTTTTCGAGAAGGTCTTGCTTGTCTGTCGCTGGTGTATAAGTATACACTCCCCTTTATCGTCTATCATTGTCTCCCGGCCATATCAACACTATCTCTCTGGTCTTTATCTGTCGACACATACCGATTCTTATCCCCCGGTTGCAAGATAAGCCCCTCTCTTTTCCATTCTAGGCCTGGCCTGCTAGTTAGAAAGGGCTGTCTGTGTCTCTGCAACGACCTGTCTGCTTCGTTGAGCCGCTGGTCCCTTGTCGTTCAAGCTATCCTGTCTCTGGAACTCCATTCCGGTGGCGGAGTAGAACTGCCCTCTTTACCTGTGACTTCTCCTTGTTCGATTCTCCTTATCGGTTTCTTGTCGACACCAAGATCTCGTTCCTGCAGGCACTATGGAGACTCCTAACGCCTTGATCTCCGTGGTAGCTTCGTCTCGCGCTGTTATCTCCGGCCGTTTGACGTCGGCCACGCTTGTAATCTCCCAGGCCACCGGCAAGATCACTGCCGTCTTCGACTCCGTCATCCCGGCTTCTCATTTCCCGGAAGGTACACCGTACAGGGACTACTCCCCACACGTCTTGCTTCCTGGCTTGGTGGATGCCCATGTGCATCTGAACGAGCCCGGCCGTACGGAATGGGAAGGCTTCTATACTGGCACGCAGGCGGCTGCTTTCGGCGGGGTGACCACCGTGATTGACATGCCTTTGAATGCTATCCCGCCAACAACTACAGTGTCTGGGCTGAAGGAAAAGGTCAAGGCTGCTCAGGGCAAGTGTTGGGTAGATGTTGGCTTCTATGGTGGCATCATCCCCGGCAATGCTTCCGAACTCAAGGGCCTTGTTCAGGAAGGTGTTCGAGGGTTCAAAGGATTCCTTATCGACAGTGGGGTACGTACTTACTCTAGAAGGTCTCTGGCAAATCACATCATTCAGATATACTAAAAATCCCCCCTGTCTAGGTCGAAGAATTCCCGGCCGTCTCCTCCGAAGATATTAAAAAAGCGATGGTGGAGCTAGCAAGTGAGCCAACCACCCTTATGTTTCATGCCGAGATGATCCCGCCTGTCACTGCATCGGTGGGTGATGATGTCCAAACATCCGCGCCCCCTCTTGCCCCGGAAGGACCCCTGGAGGCATACTCCACATTCTTGGCTTCTCGTCCTCCGAGTTTTGAGACTTATGCTATCGATGAAATTATTTCCCTCTCACCTATAGCCCCAAATCTTCCTCTGCATATCGTCCATCTGTCAGCCATGGAGGCCATTCCTGCATTGCGTAAAGCCCGTGCAGAGGGTGTCCCCATCACTGCTGAGACATGCTTTCATTACCTGAGTCTCGCGGCTGAGGAGATCCGGGACGGTGATACCCGCCATAAGTGCTGCCCTCCGATTCGTTCACGGCTCAACCAAGATAGCCTGTGGTCAGAACTAGAGCGGCATGCAGCTGACGGTGTCATCAAGACTGTGGTCTCCGATCACTCCCCATGCACTCCCGATCTGAAGCTCTTGCCCTCTCACATCCCCGGCTCCTGTCTGTTTGGCGGTGCGGTTGCAAACTGCAAGCCCAAAGAGGAAGAAGAAGAAGAAGGCAACTTTTTTTCAGCTTGGGGCGGCATCTCATCCGTTGGCCTAGGGTTGCCTATCCTGTGGACCGAGCTCAGTCGCAGAAAGAAACTCACATCCGCCACCGACGACGAAAACACGAAGCGTGCGCTTCAGGACATTGTCCGGCTATGCTGTGCTAACACCGCTGCCCAGGTTGGTCTCGAGAGCCAGAAGGGAGATCTATTAGTCGGCTTTGATGCTGATATCTGCGTCTTCGACGATGCCGCCGAATGGGTCGTTCAGCCTAGCACCATGCTGTTCCGTAACAAGTGCTCTCCTTATCAAGGCCGCATTCTCCGGGGCATGGTGCGCGAGACCTGGCTCCGTGGCGAACGCATGTTCAGCAGAGAAGACGGGTTCACCAGCGAGGTTCCTTCCGGTAAGCTCCTCTTGGAGAAACGCAGGTGAGCATGATGATTTTTATGACATTTTTGTGCTATTAAGGCAAGCATAGCATAGATAGATTGCTCTTTTATATTATATCCATGTTGATAGCTTTTATGATAGAAATATAAATGATGATTAAAATCTTATACAATTACACTTGCAAGACAGCTTACAGATTCCTTCGGAAACCGGTTCATTTGATAGTTGTCATACGAAGTATGCTCTTCATGTCCAAGTTATCTATTCTTGATTATATCTGCTATATTTTATCATGCTCATGAACTGATCCGTTCCCTCTCCTCCCATCTTTCCCTGACCCTCCTTCGCATCCCCCCATTCACGCCTCTCCCCCATATCTCCTCCTTCCGGGTATCCTGGACCAGAGCGTTTCGGCCACCACCCACCTCGTCACAACCGATCACTTCCTTTCGTTCGCGGAGCCGTTTCTCTCGTGTCCTCGCCGTGTTCACTTTCCGGAGATACGCGCCGTAGATGAACACCTCCGCCACGGCAACCGCCAAGGCAGCAAGAAACGAGAGTAGGACGCGGAGCGGCTCGGACATCCCCGGCCTGCTGCTGCCTGTGTTTGTGCGGGGTGCAAAGATCCGGAGATCGGGTGTCGGAAATTTCGTCAGAGCCCAGTAGACGCTGAACCCCGTGATGAGCACAGAGAGGAAGATGTTGAGGACGAGCGAAGGGGTGAGCGGGTCGTTGTCTGTGTCGTGCGGGGCGCCGCCATCGTGAATAGCGGAAAGGGTAGGTGTTGAGGAGGCAAAGACGGGGGATGGGCCGTGCCGAGTTGTTGAGGATAGAGAGTAGGAAGGCGAGGAGGAAGAGGAGATGAGGCAGTTGTAAGCGTCTGTGTCGGCGGCGGCGAGGAGACGAGCTTTGAGAGCGAGATATTCGGGGGTCTGTATTCCATCGCGTCAATTTACATGATATCAAACAAAGATCGGATGCTCTGTTTTTTTCTTTTTGATTGGAACGTACAGGTTCTGGTTTCTTCGGCGGAGGCGGTACATAGACCTTTGTCCCGTAGAGGAGCGAGCTCAGGCTGTTGTCTCGGTCAAGGGATGCGTCGGGGATAGTCTTCCTGGCAGTGCTGAAATACCGTGCCAGTCGAATCAGTTGATCGTGAGAAATTGGGGACTCCAGGCTAGGAGAACTGGGCAGTTCGAGATCCCGTCGGCTTGTTGGAGGGACAGCTTCCAGCGCGGAGAGAATGTGCGCCGTGACGACAAGGAGGACCATGGTGAGTCAAAAAGAACAAAAGCAGAAGAGAGAGGAAATTATGCTTCGAATAGGTAATACTACCCTTGTTTCACATCATTTTGTAATATATTCGTTGAGGTCGGAGTTGTCCACTTAATCGAGGTCCATCCACAGTTTCAAATGCTGTGGAACGGGCTCTTGTCCCAAACAGGCAGTGAAGCTCCCCCACGCGATCCACTGCAGGCCTATTCACATCATACTGCTTTCTCTTCGTCTTTTGGACCCTCTGTTTTACTTGACGGCGTGCGCAATTCAGCTCTCGCCTCCGATATTAAGATGGCAGATACAAAGACTGTTAGGTAAGAGACATACAACCAGAGAAAAAAAAGGGGGGGAGCACAATTGAAAGCAGTGTGCCCCTCCATCCACCGGCAGGAATCTTTTTATGCCTGCCGGTATCTTCCCACCACAACTAGTTCTTGTTGACTAATTTCCTGGGGCTTTCTCATAGTTCACAACATACGCAGACGAACCCGCGTGGTATCCCCGTCGCACCTTTTATCGACGATGTCTCCGACTACGTCTCGTCCCGGGCGGAGGTCGAGTCGACTTTGCGCTCATTCCAGGAGATGATTTCCAAGTATCAATTTATGGAGTTGAACACCCAACGCCGAGGCGCAGGCTTGCGCGAGAAGATCCCGGATATCAAGAAAACGCTGGAGATGGTCAGATTTTTGAAATTGCGGAGAGAAGTGCGTTCCTTATATTTCTGTCCCAGGAAGCGTTCCATTGCTCATTGCTGATTTCCGCAGAACACCTCGTCGGAACTCACCACACACTTCGAGCTGAACGACACGCTCTACGCGCGCGCCTCCATCTACCCGGCTGACACGGAGGAAGTCTACCTCTGGCTCGGGGCCAATGTCATGCTGGCGTACCCGATAGACGAGGCAGAAACCATGTTGCAGGAGAAGCTTTCGGCGGCGGAATCGAGCCTTGCCAACTGTGAGGAAGATCTGGAGTTTTTGCGCGAACAGATTACAGTATTCTCCTCTCCCTCTCTCTCCAATAAAGATTTACTTGCCCTATCTATGCTAACGATATATCTTAGACTCTCGAGGTGGCAACAGCCCGTGTCTACAATTGGGACGTGGTTCAGCGACGGAAAGAAAAAGCAGAGGGCAAAGGTGGCGATGAGGACGAAGGGAATGCGGCAAAGGGTCTGGCACAGGCGTAGATGGATTATATGCCTTTATTCGTTCTCAACGCAGGTCGTCATTGGGTTCTCTTATCTTCCTATTCTTGTACTAGGCGAGAGGGTGGTTTCAATTTCAAAAGTAGACACACCAAGAAGATATCCGATTTCTCACGTCTCTCCGCTAATCCTCTAAACGAACAGGAAGAAGAGATATTCGGTAAAAAAAAGAATAACAATCTGAACGAATAACCACGGGTGTATAGCTCATTACTCGTCATCTACAGCGCCATCATTGTATGATCAGGAGCGAAGAAAGAAATATCAATGCGAAAAAAGGGTCCCATCCTCGACCCCAATAGTCATCACCGGCCAAGAGATTATATCGAAATCGAAAAATAAACAAAAACTCCTGTCATCTATTAAAAGTCGTATAACAGCATCGTGAACTCATCATAACAGGGCCGGCAGGTTCGGAGCGACTAGCCATAACTTATGCACTCTCCTGACGGATGTAGCTCTAGCATTGGAAAAAATTGGGGGTTTCTTTAAGGCTGACTGGCCGTGGGCTTCAAGTCAGGGGCGCCCCTGTCTCGCACCTTTCTGGCGAGATCCGCGTCTGCATCGTCGTCAACAAACGTCCACTCTTCAATATCGGCTAGGTCGTCGCCGCTGGTCTCTTGTTCCGCTACCGTAGTAGTTGGGGTGGGCGAGAAGGGAGTCGCGGAGGCAATGGAACGTTGACGGGCAAGTGTTTTCGCATATTCGAGGTCACGATAAAGGGCTTGAATGGCCGTTGCAACGCCGTCCTCCTGCAAGACAATCAGTTAGCCAAGAAAATATATGTATATAAGGTTGATATTTTAAACGTACGCTGCGGATCTGGACACCAAGATCTCGAGCCTTGGTGATGATCCGTTCGCTATGTGTAGCCTCCCACAAGGCCTTTGAGAAGACGCCGACATTCAATCTCTTCATACAGATACCGACACCCAAGTCCTCGACTCGGGAGCCGAAAAAGAACTGATCACCAAAGAACGGCTTGACGATGGTCGGGATACCCGCTCGTAGACTAGCTCCTGTGGTCCCCGCACCTCCATGGTGGGCGGCAGCATCGATCTGCGAGAAGAGCCAGTCGTGGGGAGCCGATTGAATTTGAAGGATCCCGGGAGGCAGAGGCACCTCGGCCTTGGTGTTTGCCGGATCCCCAAGACGATCTGACCAGCCTTTAGAGAGAATACACCGGACATCGGCTTTTTGTACCGAATCGACAACGGTCTGTGTAAGAGCAGCGGGATCAGAGACCACGATGGACCCGAACCCAATGTATACGATCTTCTTGCAATCTGCACGGGCTCGTCGGATGAACTCAGTCAGCTCTGCTGGAGGAACCCAGTCTGACCCCTCGTTGAGAAACCAGTAGCCTGTAATCCGGATCCAATCTGGGTAGTCCAGAGGTGGGGGAACCACCGAGGGTGAGTAGTTATAGAGGAATGGTACTTTGTTCGGCTGCATCTTGTCCAAAGTCGTGGCCTTCAAGCCCAGGTCGTTGTTTCGCCATCGGTTGACCTGGCCCGCAATTGCCTTCCAGAAGACAGTGTCGAACATTACATATGTAATATAATTGTAGGCACCCCCCATTTTATGTTCGGGAACGGCAAACGCATGTGGATAAGCCCGGGTTCTCGTCCATGGCATCGTGAATGCCCGGAAGTACGGGATTCTCAACGCCTCAGCGATATGGATGCCAGCCATGGCGCTAGGAGACTCGATCAGAAGATCGCTATCCTGGCAGCCGGCCCAGGATGAGGTGAGCAGATCATCGATCCAGCCACGGAACTTTGAGGAAGCTTCCTTGAGGAATGAATAGGTAAACATGCCGTTTTCCACACAAATGCGCATCAACTCGGCTGGATCGCCCTCCACCGGGGCAAAATCAATACCGTGCTTCTTCACCCATGGGCCAAATTCTGCATGGGTGGCGATCTTGGGTCGATGGCCTTCCGCGAGTAAGCCTTTGCACAGCGCAATGTACGGCTGCACGTCGCCTCTTGAACCGATCGTAAGACATGTGATCCGAAGAGACTCGGTGGGCTTGAAATTGATGATTGATGCACGGGGGTCGTCGAAGATCGGATGTAGCTCAGAGCAAGACTCTTCGTTGAATGTTGAAAGCGTGTCATTGTTCCCTTCGGAAACGCCGAGTCGAGCTTCTTGAAGCATACGATGTTCAGCCCTCGCAGCCTCGGCCTCCTCTTTTTCTTGCTGTGCAAGCAAGCCGGATTCCACGAGAAATTTCGTCGACTCGAGATGTTGATGCAGGGTGACAGCGCAGTCGTCACGGGTGTCAGCATCGTTGAACTCGAAGAAAAGCTCTTCGTGGCCGCGAATGATGACCACTAGCCCGTGGTACCCAAATCGGAATCCTTTCTCCTTTTCGACATTTTCAATGTCTTTGATGGGAAGTATCATCTTTGTCCGCGTGCCGGGGAGGAGGCTTCGGAAGCATAGCTTCTTTTGTCCAATATAGATCTTTCCATAAAGAGGGAGCACGCGATGTAGATATGCAAAATACGTCGCTTGAAGTTTCTCGGTAGATGGAAGAGCAAAATGAGCGCGAAAGCGATCTCCGTCTCTGCAACCGGCTTCGTTGTCTTCAGAGTCCACAGCCCGATCCTCTGAAAGGGGTCCCGTGATCTCCCCGTAATGCCTTCCTCCACCTGCCCACATTCCGGAGACCTTCTCCAAATATCCCATCGACTCCGTGGCTAGAAGACTGCTCATCTGCTTTGACCGGCTCTTCAGAAAACCCGCGATGCCTGCAGCCCGCTGGAGCGGATACGCAGCACCCACTTTCACTAGATCATTCAGAGTGGATGCGGATGGTTGGGCTTTTGCAGGATCCTGGATCTCTTGATCAGACTCACTGGTGGCATACGGAATGCCCTGCAAAGAGCCCCTCTTAACCCTCGTCTCATTGGCTTGAACGGGCGCAGTGCGAGTCGTATCGTCCGAATTTCGACGGTCGATGTCTGTGTATGAGGTTCCTCTTGCGAGGTTATGTATTGTGGGGGATCGGAAGACATCGCTGCGGTTGAGAATCCGGCTTGCAGATTCTGCTGTGTCTGTCATGGAATGCACAACTGCCAAGGATTCGGCTCCTTGCTCTACAGAGTTCTCCAAGGAGTCTATAGAGCTGGAACGCCGGAAAGCATGGAGAGTTCCTGATGCATGGTGGCCGGGCGCCAGCTGACTCGTACTAACGCTCCTACGACGGGAAGCTTCAGCCCAATTGTGGCCTGTCTGGCGAGAAACTCGGCTGGCCGATACCCCTTGACCCTGAGAGTCACGGAAACGATCGGTGGACTCGGAGTCTGACTTTTCGTGACTGTGAGAGGTAAGCTGACTCGGAACGTCGTTGATTAGGCTCTTCAAAAAATCAAAGGCATCGTTTCCGGAATTGAAAAACGTGAAGAAATACTGGGGAAGGAGTTAGAATAGATCATTCAGCTGGTGGCAGATGACTTACTTCATCTAAAGCGTATGTTTCACCGGCTTCGACAACCCTGATCTTGATTGTTCCTGCAAAATCAACCATGGGGCTCTCCTCGATATCGATAATATTCTCGATAGGGAATGACACTTTTACGCTGTCACCGTCATTGCGAGTGCGAAATATGACTTTCTGCAGAGCTTTGACCCATTCTTGTGCATTTGACGAGCTCTCTGCTCTGAAGTAGTATATCCGCTGGTCTGTAGTCACTTGAAAATCCCGTGTTTCTTTTCCTTTGCCTTTGGGTTCTACCAGCGACGCAGATATCCCGTAGCGAAGGTCGACATGCCCACTTGGAAAATATAAATTGGAAGGGTCTGCGTAGTATGATAAGACGTCACCCTTCAGCGAGAACCAATACCGGTTGTATTTGGGATTTTTCCGGCCGCGCTTGGAGAGGTAGCCCGTTTTCATCGCCACGCTCGACTTTCTTGGAAGATACGCATAGAAACAGACATGTCCCTCGGTGACGTACATGTATCCATGCAACATCATACTTTGTAACAGCGAGCAGGCATATTCGACAAGGACTTTTTCTGGCTTCTCGAAGTCAAACATTTCCATCAACCTTAACGACAGTGACGGTGTAGTCGGTCGGGGTGGTCCATCTGTTTCATGATATTCTAATTTGGGAAGTGCGGATCGTGTGTTGGAGGACTTGGCGGTGTCAAAGCGAGCTTGTGCTTCGACCATCTGGCTGAGAATCGGTGCCCGTGGCGTTAGACTGCGATTCCGGCTTTGTGGTGACTCTGCTTTCTGCACGTCGGCAGGGGGAGCTCCATCTCCCCCCTTGCTGGAACGCCGGTCAAGCTCCAGGAGTGGCCTTAGGGATTTCTGGTCCAACATGTTCCTCCGAAAGCTACGGCCTCTGTCCTCAAAGACACTGCGTGTCAGATGCCTCTGACGGGCTGGGGGGTCATAATAAACACTCTTTGACGACGAAGCGGCGGTCGATGAAGGCGATCCGGTCTCTAGAAAAGGCACCTTTTTTGCGGGCTGGTCTTCCGTATCCCCATCACTTTCACTCGACTCGTCGAAGCGGGCATGGAAATCGGATCTCGAGCCGACAGCGGCAATCATTGAGAAAATCGACCGTTGCATATACTGCATCTGTGCCTCTCTGGAAATATTCCCTCTTGGGGGTGCTGTGAGATCGAGCTGGGCATCGTCGTTGCCGTCGTCGTCTTCGCCATTATTGGACGGCTCTGGTACAGGGTTGGAAGACATCAGGCTGGCGGATCTCAATCTTCTCGTAAGGCTAACCCTGCGGTCCGCACGCCGCTTCGCATTGTCGTGCTGCATTGTCGACAAGAACACCCCGAACTGCGAGAAGTACCAACTCGTTTCAAGATCAGGCAGCTAGAGACAGTGGCGGGGAAGGGGAGGGCCTAGAATGAACAAAGAGACAACGGGTTAGAAGGTTGATCAGAAGGATAACTCGCGCGACCAGACCACAAGAGAGCATATATCATCAGATGGAATAGCTCAGCAGGAGGTTCTAGGGTATTTAAAAAGTGAAAAGGGTCACAAAACAAAATTATAGGACAGGAGTCATCAGGGGAAATGATGCCACGCACAAACAACGGCCACGGGACGTCCACCGCGATCTCAAATATAGCCTGCGAGGCAGGCTACCTGTAGAAGGAAGACGGAACAGAAGGATCAAGACAAACGGAGGCCATCGGATTCCTCATCGGCCACGGGCTTTCCGTCTGCGCAAAGTTGCAAGGGAGATACGGCGTGCAGGACTCTTAGCAGAAACCACCAAGGGTGCGTACCTAAGGTTGTGCAGGCATCTCCCAGCGGACAAGAACCCTGGGCAACTGGTGGTGAGCGAGTCTGGCGTCACTTGCCTGTATCAGCTGTCCAGCTGCAAACAGGTGGGCCAATCACCCCTTGCGCATGTGATTCCAGGCTGAAGATTAGCCAATAAGCGGGCGGCAGCCTGGTATCCGCCCGAGCTTTGCTTATCGTGGTACTAGCGGTATCTGGTATTACGGTATGATACAGGAAAGTTATCTTACCTAACATTGTGGCCTCAGGCATCGGAAGTTACAGCTATGTAGTAAGTTAACTACTAACTAGTTATATAACTACTCCGTACCTAGGTAGGTACAATTTAAGAATCTCTATCATGCTAAAGAGGTAAATAGGCTGTTCCATCTATAATTCACTTTTGTATGCACAAAACATGGTATCTTGCTAGGATCACGCTGCCTTTTCGGCCTTCTTGCGCTTTTTATCTTTCCGTTCACTGGTCTCATCGCGGTTCTTCTTCAATTTCTTGGCCTTCTCATGCCCTCGCTCCTGGTCATTTGGCGCCCCGTTATCCTGGGATGAGGACTGCTTCTTCGATTTCTTTCGCGGCAGAGCGATTGGCTGAGACCCGTCTATCTCCGGGTGGGGGTGTTTACGCTTGCGCTCGTCGCCTTTGGGGACTTTGAATGTGGGCTGTTCGTCGTCTGCCTCGGACTCGGAACTCGACCCCAGGGTCTCTGGTGGTGCCGCGTGGCTCCCGACGGGGCGGAAGCGCATCTTCATGTGCTTGGGCTGTGCTCTCGGAGGCTTCACGCTGTCGCGGAGCGCCAGGATGGTCTTTTCGTCATGCTTGCCGTTCTGGATATTGGCGATTTCTTGAAGATGATAGCTGCGGATGTTGGTAGCTGAGGTGCTGGAATACGTTTGGGTTTTGGAATTGAAGAGAAGCAGAGTCTTTCCGTTCGCCTCGGGCTGAACCAGAGTCTCGGGCGGAATTCCGTAGCTGACACCCTCGTGCGTGATGACCGGTTCACCCGCCATGACCTTCGCCAGGGACACCTCTTTTATCTTTGCGATCGGAAGCGATGCTGGTGCCGTAATGTGAAGGATCTGCTTGCCGCGAAGGTTCGCGAGGAGGGATGAGACATTGGTCGAAGGAGAGACTTTCTTAACCGACTTGAATCCCGACGGAGGCTTAAAAGCTTGAGCAGGTGTGAGAGCTAATTTGGAGGACCTATAGCGTGGTTTATTGTTAGACCTAGTCAAATCGATAGACGAAGGCCAGGCTCACTTCGAGGGTCTCTTATTTGAACTGGTTTCATCCTCGCTCTCTTCACTGGAGCCTTCTGCTTCCGAACTCGATTCCGACGCCTCGCTCACAATCTCCGAGCTCTTCTTTTCCCTCGTGTCTTTTTTCGACTTTGCCTTCGAAACTTGCTCCGGAGAGCTCGATCTGCTCGACGAACTATCCGAATCGACGCTCATCTCTGATGTAGGAGCCATTGTATGCGAAGAGTCGCCGGCGCCTTGTTGTATTGCGCTATAGTAAAATCACCGAGTTGAAACCTTGCAATACAATTGATTCTGAGCAACACAATGAATCATTAACATCAACGTTGCTGCCTCGATCGCCTGGTCGCAAGAACAGCAGGCAGAATTCGTTCGCAGCTGTCGATAACAACTTTTTTTTCCTACTCCGCGGAGCACAGACCACCCGTCTCGCCGATACAGATTCTCAGTAAGGACGTCTTTTTTTCAACCCCCCAGCAGAGATAAATTATATTATGCTAAGCCTTGGTAGACAAGGCGGGCTCATTTGAATCGCCATGAAGAGAAAGGCAGAAAAACAGCAAGGCGCAGGTTGGTGAAAGATTTTCTTCTGTCCCGCGCAATGGGGAACTGACGATTTCTGAATGCAGCTCCAGTCAGTGCGTTCGCAGCGCGTAGGGCTCGACAGCAGGAGAGAGCAGATAATGCTGTAGTGACACCTCCGCGGCCTGTGGAGGCTGAGCCTGCTCGGGAACCGCCATCGAAGAAAGCTCGTCGGGCAGTTACGAAAGAGGAAGCAGCAGAGACTGCCGGGGAGGATGTCAAGCTTCAGATAAGCCGAGTGAGCAAGAAGCCGGCGACACGGGCGAGTGACCGTGTCATTGCAAAGAAGGGCCTTCAGTTCGCAGACGTGAAAAGTCGGGGGGTTAAGTCTATACCAGTTACAGCCGCTGCGGATCCAGTCAGTTCGAGCGACGAGTCGTCTGAGGAGCAAGATGGCACCGTTGAAGACAGCGGTTCCGTTGAAGCAGATGCGCTATTAGGTGACACAGAAGGGTATGGGAGTGTGCTCCTTCGAAGGCAGATATGTATACTGATGTGTCCAGATATGAGTCTCCGTCTAAGCCTGCAGAAGTTCAGAACTTCCCACTTTCCAAAGCTCCACTGAACAAAAGTTCGGTGGTCTACAGCGGTCCCGACACTGTCTGCATTCGTATAAAAGAAAAGATGGTAAGCTATATCCTTATGGTATTGAGAGACTGCCTACTAACGGAAGGATAGAACCTTGCGTTGCTTGGACAGTACGATCTGTGGGTCAAGCGAGGTGTCGTCAGTATAATGGGTGCCAAGCTACATCCTTCTCCTCGAGTATATCGGGTCTATGCCCCGTCGACACACTCCCTGCCAATCATCAAATGTGTGTCTGGGGTTGATGGTGAGGCCGAAGTTGAGATCAAGTCTTGCCAGAGCGGGCTTTATCGACTGAAGGACCTGTCCACCGTGTACCAGCGAATATGGAACAAGGATGCCACCGTCGCAGACAATCTTACACTGAAGGGACATTCAGGGAGCTTCCGTCGAAGCTTTTCTATTGTATGTGACTTGCGGAAACCTGTATATGCTGATCAGATTGCTAATTGACTACAGCTTCACACATCTGCGGACGATTCTTTGAAGAGACATCTTCGACCTCTGCATCTTGAAAAGAAATGGAGCACGAGTATCAAGGCTCTGTCCCAACGAGGCGGCGATCTGAAAGCACTCGTCTGCGGACCCAAGGCCTCTGGGAAATCTACTTTCAGCCGTTATCTTCTCAATCATCTGCTCAGCCCCGCTCCGCAGACAGAGACCGGACACAGCAATACCGATGGTGTCGCGTTCCTCGACTTGGACCCTGGGCAACCGGAATTTGCGCCAATGGGCCAAATCTACCTGGCGCACCTGCGATCACCCTTCTTCGGCCCTCCCTTTACGCATCCATCCTTGCATAATACACAAGACGGCAAGATCCTTCGCAGTCACTATATCGGAGCAACCTCGCCAAAAGAGGACCCAGATCACTATGTTCTTGCAGCAATGGACCTAATGGAGCAATATCGGTCTTTACTCGCCACGCATCCTCAGTGCCCGCTCATCATCAACTACCCCGGATGGATCTTTGGGCAGGGACTTGAGGTTGCGACCTGGCTGATCCGATCCCTGGGGCTTTCGGATGTCGTATACATGAGCGAGAAAGGGCCTGCGGAGGTTGTGGAACCGCTGCGACAAGCCGCCCGGGACGCCTCGACTTCTCTCACTACACTACCATCCCAGCCGACGGACTACGTGAGCCGTTCCAGCGCTCAACTGCGGGCGATGCAGATCCAGTCGTACTTTCACCAGTCGCACCCTGTAAAGCTACAAAACCCGGTCTGGCAGGCGACCTCGATGTCTCGCACCCGGCCCGTGCGTGTTGACTACGCGGGGCCACGACCGGGCATCCTCGGCGTCATGGTCATGGGCTCTCGGATCGACGCAACCTTGCTGCATGAGCTAGTCGAGGGGTCGATTGTTGGGGTTGTTGCAGTCGAATCCAGCACCGCACTCGTGGGCGAGGAGGCTCAAGAGGCCCATCTTGACCCGGACGATGTCCACATGGATGATTGCGACGCCGACAACGACGAGGATTCACCTTGCATGACTACAAACCCCCCTACTTTGGAGTCCCATACCATCCGCGCCTCTCCCAATAGCGTCCCTTATATCTTCTCTGGGTCTGGAAGCTGCAATCCGCTGGACCCGCGCGCGTCTCGCTGTCTCGGTCTCGCATATGTACGCTCCATCGACCGTAACCGTCGTCAGATGGAGCTGATCACCCCGATCCCGCCCTCGACGATCCGCGACGCCCTCGAACACGGTGCCACCGGCATCGTGCTTGTGTGCGGACAGTTGGACAGTCCCAGCTGGGCCGTGAGCGAGGAGTACCATTCCGCACGGGCCGCCGAGAAGCGGTTCCAGCGGAGTCTGAACAGTATAAAGAACAAGGGTCGGAAAGGAAATTCGGCTGCTGCTGCTGCTGCTGCTGCTGCTACTGCTAGAGTGGGGGGGAAACCCGATCCTGTGGCCGTCACGGCGCTTCGAGAACGGGTCCGCCATGCAAGCCATGGGCCTTGGATGACTGTCGTCGAGGACACGAGGACTGCTGGACGGGAGCAGGCGTTGTGGAAGCTACGAAAGCTTGCATATGTAGATAGCGAGAGCGAGACATAGTACTATATACTCCGTACTACAAGTACGATTATGATGTTTCACATTAATTATCTGGCTGTCTCGCATTAGTAGTATTTTACCTACTACCTAGTTACTGCCTAGGTACCTAAGTAACCACCACTACTAGAGTAATCCTTCAGGTCTGGATAGCCGACACGGAAATACGGCGAATATTCTGATGGAGTACTGTACTAGGTACGGACTCTTCGGAGTACCGATTCTACCGAGCAGGAGTAGACACGAGACAGTAAATATCTCATCTCACCGGAATCTTTCTCCGTAGAACTAGTAGCTACTAGTTGACTATTAACTAGTTGACTAGTTGGTGGTGGTAGGATACTAGGAAACCCCTTGGGCAGCGAAGCGAAACCGAAAGAAATCGTAATCGTATTGATTGGATCATGTGATGTGATTGGGCAGATTGCCAGATACGCAATACACACTGACGCAATCACGCACGCTTCCGAGATAGGCTAGTGCACATGTGACTACAGCAAGACGGTTAGTAAGCAGGCAGCATCAACCTCCTTCCCGTTTAACTAGTAATCGATGTACTCCGTAGAGTCAAGCTGGCTGTTACTCTATTGCTACTACTACGGAGTACATATGGGCAAGTATTCGGGACAGGGATTTCTAGCCTCTCCCCCTCTCAATCCAAGGCGAGAGCTACAAGGGAACCTCGCACTGACAGGACTCCGCAGAATTGAGTTCTTCTATCGTTCCACCATGCTTCCATATCCCGCAGACTAAAACTAGCAGAAAGACTAGCAGGTCCATCGATCGGCACGACTGATTATAAGAACATCAGGGTATCTAGTTAATAGATTATAGATAAATTATAAATTTATAATATATATATATATATATAATATACATATACAAATATGTATCATATATATAACGATATATGTATATGTATTTAAATACGTTTATCCGTCGGCAAGGCCAGCGGATCCGTTTCCGATCGCAGCGTCCGGTTTGTAATCGGGCTGGATTCATTCACCCGACAACCTCCACCGAGTCCACTTCTTCGCTCCAGGCTCAGGCAGACGGCCGTTTTCCCAGCTTTCCTGCACTGCAGTCGATTCCTCTTCTCATTATTTGTCCAGCGCTCGCTCTCTTGCCCTGCACACCATCCTGGGCCCTGCGTCTGTCTTGCCACACCGGTCTGCCCATCCCCTTGTCTCCTCTCTCCACGTCAGAAGCATGTGTCGCCAGAATGGCCTAGACTGCGTATTGTCCTCGAGATACTAAAATGGATTTTATCGTGAGTTCTTGTCTGTACCACGAAAAAAAAAAGAGAGAAACGAACAAGCAACAAAGAACGAAACTAAAGACAATAATCCCATTTAGCTCTCGTTGACGCATTTCTGTGAGGTGCATGGTCCCACCTCCATCATCTGTTCCCAAGTCCTGCCCTTTGCCTGCGCGCAATGCTATCCTGAGAACGCCGACGTCGGTACGCCGGACGAGACCCCCGCGACTTCTTCCCAGGACGAGTGCGTCTTCCCACAGGACTCCCCTCGATCCGGACAGCAGGGAGGAGAGACTAAGTCGATCGGAACCCCTACCAAGATCGAGGAATATCCTTTCTTCCTTAAACAGCAGCAGCAGCAACAACAACAACAACAACAACAACAACAACAACAATACCAGTCTCCCGCAGAAACCGAGCGGCAAAATCGCTTTGGTGGCACTGATGGTGATACTTGCGCCAGTTGTAGTCTGACTTTGCCTGAAGATGTGAGCAGACAACTCCCGCCGGGTGCCCCAGGCACAACCAAACGTGACGGCAAGGGCAAGAACGGGAGTCCTGTTCTGCGGTCGCGTGGTGTCGTCTACTCGTGCGGTAATCACTACAGCCACTCCTCCCCCGACGTGGAGAATACTACCGACGGACATGACGGACACTCGCACGCGTCCTTCCCAGACTCCATCCAGTCGCAGTCGTCAGCGGTCGCCTCCTCCGACAATCCCTGCCATACCCACATCCTGACCTATCTTTCCCTGCGGGGACCCCCCAACCCGGCCGACTATGCACTACTCCGCCGCTCCTCGATCCGGACCCTCAGCTGCGAGCTGCTACCTCGCGGTCTGTCGTCCGGCCCGCTGTGCTTCGGGGACTCCGTGGCTGGTTACACCATCGCGTACATCTTCCGCCTCCCGGACCCGATGGCTCGCGGTAAGCGACGCAGCTACGCGCTCGTTGCATTGGCGGGCAAGGACGCCGGTCGCGCGTTCCGCGCCTGTCCGATCATCTGGCGCGCGTTCGGTCGCATCGCTACGGGGATCGTCAACGCCGCCCAGAACTTCCAGGAGGAAGAGAAGCAGCGCGAGGAGCGCGCGCAGGAGCAAAAGCGCGCCACCGCTACCGGCCTGGGGGGCCGTCAGTATACGCCCGTCTCTTCCTTCCTGACCGGCCGCACTGTCGACCCGGACGGCCAGCCCCGCCGCGCCGGTCAGATCCGTGCTCGCAACCTGGCCGAGATTGTCGGCAACGAGTACATCTTCACCGAGATCCACGCGCACTTTGTCGCCCTCCTGCAGCAGCTCGGGTCGTTGTTCGGCGGAATCCCCGTCTCCGAGGAGCGGTTCATCTGCAGCATCGTCAAAGACAATGACGGTGAACAACAACAACAACAACAACAGCCTGTGACCTCTTCCACCAACTCCTCTTCCTCTTTCAGGCGCCCATCTCTGTCCACCGCCAAGGAAGTTGCCCAAGGCAGCAAATCACATGCTAGCCGTGTACGTGACGGTCCTGATCGTGGCCTATCCGCCGCTCTTGAGATGGCACCACCCCCTCGGCCTATTCCGATCGCGCCGCGGCGGCCGGTAATTGCATAAACCTCGGGTGTTTCACTTTTTCTTCTTTTTCATTAATTTTTAAAAAAAAAAAGAAACAAAAAGTGTTTCACCTGAGTCATTTCCTTTCCCTTGGAAAATGTCTCACCTTAATCAAACCTACAGAAGAATCCATAAGACATTCTTCTATCACAGTCAATCTTTATCTCGACCATCACATTCAACCCATAGACTTTGGCGTCTTCAGAAGGCATGGAGTTTAGTTTACTTCCTCACTTTTTCTTTCCTCTTTCTCCTCTTACCTTTTTTTTTTTCCTTTCTCTTTTTCTTCCTTTTCTCCGCCTCTTTCTTCCTCCTCATGTTTTGATGGCTTTATGTTCCTCTTCTTGTCCCTGAGCGTGGTTTGTACTATGGCGGTTGGCGTTCTTGATATCAACTTGGTGGGCATCGACATTGTTTATGTATTCTGTATTCTAGAGATGATTTTGCTGGTTCGGCCATACTTTGATATATCTTCTTCGAAATGACTACCTAAGTTATACCTATTGACTTTATGGCTTTACATCTCAGCTTGTTATGTGTAGAGTGTAGATGGATGATAAACTGATTCTATAGATAGCTATAAGTACTACGTGATACTTGCCATGGATAATAATAATTAGAAGCTGTAGTCATAGTAAAATCGTATATATACACACTTGTTCCCTCTTGGTATAATTAAGTACCTTGTTTATATGCTTGTCACTGCTACGATAGATAATAGCAACCCCAGTCCCTTAAATGGACTCGTTACTAGGGAAGGGCAGGTTACCAGGGTATGTTCAATACCTATTCTCTAGATAGGGGTACACTGTAGTACGGAGTAGGCTGCATGACAAGGATGTGCCGATAGTTTAACAGCAAGCTGCGCACCGTTGCTTAGCGTCTCTTCTATCCCTGTAGGCTTTTAAGATAAGAGGTTCTATCTCTGCGGAGTATCTTCTCGCAAAGGTTCTGAGACAGCGTGGAGGGGGGGGTGGGGGGATGCTTTCATCTTTAACTTCTATAATGTATGATAGTGAACTGGATATTACTCCTGACTCACTGGAGAATATAGCAGCTGCGCTGCTTTATATACGTAGATATTGTCGAGTCCTTGTATTTGAAAGACTGTTCATTTCTAGCATCGAATCCTAGTCACGTATCTATCGGCGTGCCTTGTCCTGCTCAAAGTCCTCCTTGACTTGCTTCGCAAATGCATCATCGATCAGGACCCGCAGCCCTGCGACGGCCATCCCCTTGGCCACTCCCATCGTCACCTCATGGGCCTCGGGGGTTTTGGCGGCATCACGGAAACCCTCGGTGTGCATCGCCACTCCCTTTTCGGCGGGAATAAAGAAATGTCCATGGAGGGATGGGACGTCGTAGCTCACGTTGCCTGGGGGTTTTTTTTCCGCCGTCAGATAACTGTATCGAGACTTGGCTAAATCGGGGGAAGGAAACATACCCATATCTGTGCTGAAAAGACCGACATCCTTATTTTGCAAGTCGCAGAGATATTCTCGGCCACAGGAGCCCATATAACGGGCGAATTCCTGAGCCAGACTCTCATTTGGTCGGATATCAGCATAAGGATCCATTCTAATAGAGATTAGCCTTGCAACTGAAACCCTAGATTGAAGGGGAAATGATAAAAAAAAAGAACTTACGCTGCCACAAAATTGACCGAACAGCCTGTGGCAAGGGCCGCTCCATTGAAGCAGTTCTCGACCCGGGTGCGCAGGGCATTCATCTCACGGGCAGTCTCGGATCGCACGCTGACGCGGACCCTGCTCTTCTCAGGGATCACGTTATGGGCGGTGCCACCTTCCGGAACGATGATGTTGATGCGCTCTGTGGGCTTGATCTGCTGGCGAAGCATCCCTATCGCAGAATAGGACAATGCAGCCGCGTCCATGGCATTTACCCCCGCCCAGGGCATCTGAGCAGCATGGGCGGGCGTGCCGGTGAAATGAGCCTCGAACCCCACGGCCGCCAGACAGGTCGCGTACGACACACCGGCCATTGTAGCGGGCAGATGGGCAAAGGCCGGGGTGGGATGACTCATCAGGGAGACATCCACGTCGGCAAAGGCGCCTGCCTCCAACAACCTGATCTTTCCGGAGCCTCCTTCCTCTGCTGGAGTGCCCAGCAGTCGCAGGCGGCCGGGCTGGTTGGGAGTCGCCTTCAGGGCGGCCACGGCGCCTAGAAATGCGGCAATAGAGGAGACGGCAATCAGGTTATGGCCGCATCCGTGGCCGATAACGGGCAGGGCATCGTATTCCACACAGAACGTCACCACTCGGCCCCCCTGGCCATATTCAGTGGAAAAGGCCGTCTCCAGGCCAAAGGCATGAGGCGTGACGGTCAGACCAGTGCTCTCTAGGTATTTGACGATGTTATCGTGTGCCTGGACCTCAAGATAGCAGGTCTCTGGGTTTTCGTGGATCTATCTTCCCAGATTAATATGAAATAAAATAGAAAAAAAAAACGAAGCCGATGCTAGATTTCTTCATTGTCTTCTAACCTTTAAGCTGAGCTCGCGCATCTCCGAGGAGGCATGATCGATGGCCTGGGAGATCACCTCCTCCTGCTTGCTGAAGTTCGCCGCCATCTTGTTTGGCGACAGTCTTTCGAGATACCACTCAAGAGATGACGTGCTTTCGCCTGACAGTCACAACATCAACGACCTTTCTGCCTTTTTAACTAGTTAACTGGTGTGATCCACCTACTTTCAATTCCTTTTGTCCGACTAGAAGCCAAAGGGATGGTATGTTCGGCGTTGGATATTCCTTGCTTAGAGGTTAGTACAAAGTACAGAGTCGTCCCGCGGAAGGCTAAACAGCTCGCTTAAATGAAAAGGCATCTAGGATTGGCGACGGACACCTTTTAATAGCCAAGGATAAGCTAGTTGGCTTGTTCGGTGATTGAATGATTGGTTGAGTTAGTATCGAATTTCTCCACAAACGCGTGGGGAATCGTAATCTATATCAAAGTGATTTGGTAGAAGGAAGTTAGTTCTACATACGCATACATCCCTTTAGCGAGGAAGAAGGCCATGCGGTTGGGGTAGTTAGCTCTTGCGAGGAATACTTGTAGATAAATAGAATACTGTACTGCTCCTGTTGGTGATCACTTAACTCATCAACCATTCAATCGCCCGATCCAATTCGCTAGACACATTGAACTCTTGAGCCACGACCATGGACGACTCAAAGTCCAAGGACCCCAGAGGCCCTGAGAATTTGGAACTGGAACAGGCACATTCAATTGAAGGCGGCCAAGTGTCCAGCAAGCCAGAGTTGAGAAGTGGGCCAGTGGACAAAGGCCTCCTGAGAAGAATTGATATTCGGTAGGGGATGCTTCGCTGCCTGTTTCTTCCATACTCTGATCAATACCCCTTGGATAGAATTATGCCTTTGCTGGTCGTTAGCTATATGCTGCAGTACATGGACAAGGTTTCCTTGTCCAATGCAATGGTTATGGGCATCACTACTGACTTGGTCCGTTTCGGTCTCGCCTGGAAGATGGGAGGGGAGGGGGGGCACTGACATTGACAGGGCCTCCATGGAACCGAGTCCTCTTGGCTGAGTAGCATGTTTTATCTCGGTTACCTGGCTGCCAGCTACCCCGTTTCCATCTTGCTGGTTCGCTTTCCGTTGGGGAGGACGCTGGCCGTAGCGATGTGGGTCCTCCTATCTCCCCTTTCCTCTCCAGAAGATCGAGAGAACGTTCTGGCTGCTGAATCATTCGACGTAGTGTCCTCTGGGGTATTGTTCTAGCCTGCCATGCAGCTGCTTCCACCTTCACCGGCATGATGGTGACCCGGACACTCCTGGGGGTGCTGGAGAGCCCTATCAGCCCGGGATTTACCCTGATCACTAGCATGTGGTACCAGCCATCAGAGCATGCGGCCCGGCACGGCCTCTGGTATGCCGGTAACTCAATGGGGGCCAGCGTCGGCTCGTTGATCGCCTTCGGCTGTGCTCATCTCCAGAATGGCACCCTGTCCCGTTGGCAGGTCCTCTTCCTCATCCTGGGATGTATGACTGTTGTCTGGGGTGCGGCTCTCTTGATGTTGCTCCCGGATTCTCCGCTGACGGCCAAGTTCCTTCGGGCAGAGGAGCGACTGGCGCTGGAGGGGCGGGTCCAGGCGCGCCAGAAGACCAGCAAGACCAACAAGTGGTCCCGCCAGCAGTTTTGGGAGGCCCTGACAGATCCCAAAAGCTGGTTCCTCTTCTGGATCGAGGGCACGGGCTGCCTGACGAACGGAGTGTTGTCAAACGTAAGTCACTGCAGCTGCAGCCCCCCCCAGGTCCCCCCTGAACGCTAAACCGTATGCAATAGTCGCATCCCTCTAATCAGGTGACCACAGTTTAGCTCTTTGATCCTCGCCAGCTTTGGCTTCACCACCTTGACCACCCTGCTGCTCAACCTGCCCATCTACTTCTTCCAGTTCAGCGTCGTCCTCGGCTCGGTCTGGCTAGCCCACCGGACCCCCCGGTCCCGAATCATACTTACAGTCGTCGGGAACCTAGTTGCCCTGATCGGGGCGGTAGTTTTGTTGAAGTTGCCTTCCTCAAATAAAGGCGGTCGATATGTGTCTCTGCTGCTGATGAACGCCTCCATCAATGGGTTCCCTCTCTATCTCAGCCTCATCTCCAGCAATGTCGGTGGGTTTACCAAGCGAGCTACCGTCAACGCCATCTTCTTCGTTGGGTACTGTGCCGGTAACGTTGCCGGGCCACAGCTCTATATTCCCGCGGAGGCGCCAAAATACACGGTATTCTTTTCTCCCCTCTTCCCTTCTTCTTTCTCTTTCCTTCTTTTGATGCTTATTAAGTGGTCTATATAGACAGCTTTTACATCCATGATGGTCATCTTCGCCGTCGACGCAGTTCTCCTGCTGCTGTTCCGCGTCTATCTAGATCAGGCCAACAAGAAGCGGGATCGTGAACAAGGCATCTATATCAACCCGGAGCCTAAGGATGGTGAAGTCATTAACGCCGCCCCCTCGTCCGGTCGAGGGCATGATGACCTAGAAATCGAAGAGCCGGCTGATCAAACGGACTGGGAGAACCGGAGCTTCCGCTATTACTTGTAGGGTGGCACGGAGGACGCCCACCATGCCGAGCGACCAGCTCTGTAGTCAAGTATAGTATATCGAGGTGACTAGCTATTCGCTCCTGTCTGATGTATTGTCTGGAATGTCTTGTTATAGATAAATTTTGGAAGTACCGAAAGAAAAGCTGTCTGGAGTCTATATTATATAGTTACCCCCGAAAATCTGTTCTCTACCAACTAGTTAAATCTACCATCGATAGGGTCAGAGATACCACTAGCTCAATAATGTCAGTCCTTACCTCGATCATCAACCCAGACAGACCAATACCTATTATAGCTATGAGATGACGATTGATTGTAATAGAACAAAAATCAACATGATATCAAGTTCAATCACCGAGAACCCCCACATAGTGCGGGGTTGGGTTTTAGGGCGCCAAAGCCGAAATCAATCGCCGGTTACATCAACCCTAAACTCGCTTGGAAGTATGTAGTATGACTATGTAACTAGTGAGTATGTAAGTAACTAACTAGTAACTAGCTAGTTAGTTAGTGGTAGCCTGTTAGTGCCTTGTCTCATAAGAAGTGCTGCGTAAGCTGTAGCTTAATTTATACAAGAGCCAAAGTAGTACTGTGTAGTAGATCAGACTGCGCAATGCTAAGACATCCCCACCCATTCAGATTCCACGGTGATCAATACTGATATCTTGGCTCTTTTTTCCCGCCATCAATGCTCTCCAACAGTGCCCCTCAGTTGTTGAATAATGCGAGCTCGAGCTGCAGAAGATTGTGTTTCAGGTTGGAGGTTCACCTGAACCTAGGTAAGACAAGTTGGCACGTCATATCCTTGTCCATTACTCCATTACGGAATTGAAGACGCGGATGGAAAAGGCTATCATCCACTGGCATGTCAAGGCAAAGTCAGGTACAGCCTTATGACCACAATACCATAATCCAATATGAAGAAATCGCTAGCAGAGCCGTTGTGACCCTAATATCTGCTTGGTGCAGATGGAATCCACCGCCAAGAGATGCAGCTTGTGTCGAGGCAGCTAGCGAGATAGTTCCCCTTCTCAGACAGGAAATCAATCATTTTTGCTCTCGTCGCTTTCCCATCGCTTAAGAGTATAGGAGCCGGTCATAGTTCTGTTTTCTCTTTGTGAAAAAAACTCGTTCACACAACTCCCAATCGTTTGTAGCTCATCAATGCCCTTGTTCATATCCTGATTGATGGTATGCAAGTGTTATCCTTGGACCTAGATACACCGTCAAGGGCCTGTGGAAGATGATAGGAGTCAAGGGAAGCTTGGTCCTGCTTGATACAGGATGGTGATGCCCAATTCCAGGCTAAACCTAACTAGGAATATATTGTCATGTGATCTACATTACAGCCTAACCCTGCTCAGGAGACAGTCATCAAATCCTCCCGCCGGAGAAACATGCCGTTATGGGACTTGACCTCCGGCGCAGCACACACGGGAAACACGACGAAAAAACCCACCAAAAAGGCGATCCAAGACCCCATTCTCGAACAGCCCAGTGCGCCATTCGTCGTTCTCGATACCATCCCTCCTTCAACCCGGCCCTTCCTTTGCGCCCCGACATTTCATATTTTTCTTGACGACAGAATAGACAGAATGGTTGCCTTCGACAAGTGCGATACGCGGCCGGCACATATCGATGCCATCCTGAATGGCCTCGACCGATACAACCCGGAGACCACGACCGTGTTCCAGGATTATGTTGCTCAGCAGTGCGAGGATCGGACGTTTGATTGCTATGCCAACCTGGCTTTACTGAAACTGTAAGTGGTCCTGGTTTTGTGGTGTCCGTCATTTCCAAAATCCCCAGGTGGGATGGCCGGATTGTTTAAATGATGAACAAACTTCTATCAATACACGTTTCCTATTACCTGATACCCGCAAATTGGGCTTATGGTGAACTTTTCGAATGTTCCTGAGAATGGCTAGCGATGATCACATTTTTGCGAGGGGTTAAAATAGGTGTCTACTGGATGATCAGATTGCTAACCCGTCTGGCGTACGTCTGTCGCTGCTTAGCTACCAATTCAACCCCCACCTCCTTCAACCCGAGACCGTGACCAACATCCTGGCCAAGGCTCTGACTGTTTTCCCCTCACCAGCCTTCTCGCTCTGCCTCGCCTTGCTCCCCGCACATACTCAGCCCTTCCCCTCGGCTGCCAACGCGGAAGCCCAACCGGCCTCGGACTTTGTTGAGTCGATTCAGAAGCTGACCAGCTTGTCCACCCTCCTTGAGTCCGCCCAGTATGCCCAGTTCTGGTCGACGTTCAACTCGGACGACCTATATGCCGACCTGGTAGCCGACGTGGCTGGGTTCGAAGAGCTGGTGCGCATCCGCATCGCCGTCGAGGTCGGCAAGACCTTCCGTGAGATCAGCGCCGAGGTCCTCGAGCAATGGCTCGACATCCGCAACCGCGAGACCCTTGAGAAGTTCGTCGCCGATGTGTGCAGCTGGGAGGTGCAGAAGTCCGGCGCTGCTATCACCGTCAAGGTCCCCACGAACAAGGAGAACGAGGCGCGCAGCGAAGTCAAGAGCGAGCGTGTGGGCATGGAGATGTTTGGCCGCGTTATCCGCAGGGGATTTGAACAGCCTGTTTGAACAAAGCTCGCCCCGGTGAAAACTCAGAAAAAAAAAAGAGAAAAAGAAAAGTCATGAATTATCTCTTCGAACCCATTTCAGTCTTCCAGCGACCATACCACAAGTCGTTGTGTTGTCATGTTTCCCTCCTGGCTTTTCCTCTTCTGACCTTGTCTATATCCAGACCACCAAGTATGAGAGAGCCACCAGTGATGACGAGGTAGAATAACAAACCTACCTTTATAACCTAGCATGGAACCTCAGGGTTGTGATGTCCGGACCCGGCGCATTTGGCGTTGTACCTAGTCAATTTACTAGATTTTTTCCTAAAAAACCCACGATAAAAAAATAGAAAAAAGTCAAGAGTCTACTTCTACCTTAAGATTAACTCAATTGACCTGACGGGTACGACAAGGTCGAAGTGTTTCCAGAGCCAGATTAAGTAGCTATACATTTTCCACTTGAGCAGAGTAGAAGGGTTATCTATAGGATATCTATTCAAGTGAATCTGGTTTACGGACGGAGGCCAGTTTCATGATATATACATTCCAATGCTATGTCCTCATTTCTGCTAAACCACAGAAGGTAGAACTTGAAGGAAGGAGGCTCGAAATTATTTGGCCTCCTCCCATTGCACACCGGTCCATTCCTCGCGCCATCCCACCGCGTGGAGTTGATCAGGACCGCAGTTCTTCCCACAGACCCCCAGGATGATCGTGCCCCATTCCATACCCGTGTCCTCTTTCGCGCCTAGTCCGAGACCTTCGCGGCCTTCCTCGAGCATGCTGATGGCATGCGGCACGAGCTGCAGCTCGAAAACTCGTTCGTGGCCGCAGTGCTCGCATCGAGGGATCCGGTTTGCATAACTGGACGTAGTGGTTACACGAGCTCCACCGGGGCCAGCAGCGCCTTTGTTATCGTGTAGACGCTTCCCGACCTCATCTGTACGAGAGTAGAGGAGGGCGGAACCGCGGAACTCATACCGGAGGACCTGCTCAGGGTTGTGAGACAGACGGGTCGAGAAGCGAATAAATGCTTTGTCGAGATCAGATTCAAATGTGTCTTTCAAGTCAGCACTCGCGCCTGCGCTTCCGTCGTCTTCCTCCATGGCTTCCACAGTGACGTTCTCCGGTATCGTGGGGGTAGATGGTCGAGAGATAGTTTCATACTCTGCGTCCAGGTAGTAGTGAGGGTATGGTTTGGGGAAATCCGACTGCGCAGGCCAGGGAAGCTGTGGTCCATCGGTTTCCGGGGCCTTGGTGGTAGGAGGGGGCGAGGAGACCCGGACCTTATCGGCAAAGCTCTCGGCCAAAGTCGCTGGAGTGGCCGGGACAGACTCTGGCTTGAATAGCTGCGTCGGTGGAAGCGTATTTGCAGTCGAGGAAGGCGCAGCAAACGGATTTGTGGGTGCTGCGCTTGACGTCGAAGAAGAAAACGGGTTCACATTTGAAGACAACCCTCCAGTCAATGGAGAAGCTCCGAACAGACTCGCGCCAATATCCTGCTTAGGAGGGGCTGGCTGAGTTTCCTGGCTTCTCTGGCTTTCACCTTCGGCCTTCTTGTCTTGCTGGCTGGCTTTGGACCGGGTGCTATCGGCTTTCAGCTTTCGTGTCGCACGCAAGGCTCTAATGCTACCCGGCTTCTTGTTGCATGCCTTCCTGGGGCACCCGAAAATATATAAGCGTCGTTCATCATTTGGAAAGTTCTCAGGGAGGTCGCCATTCAACTCCAGAAGAAGAATCATGGGCTGGTTGCAAACTTTGCAGTTGGCGAATTTGCCTGGCGGCGGGGTCTTATCGTCAAGCCATGTCTATGGGCAGATGGTCAGCCCGCAAGATCAAAAGAAGCTCCGGTAGATGGTTGCAGTCACATACCGGCCAGCCTCCAAGGTGGCTGACAGAGTCATCCAGAACCTCTTCTGAGGCATACCCCAGGAGGACCCCAGTCTCCGTGTAGTCCCCCTCATCCTCCAAACCAGACGAATCGCTGTCGTACGGATCCATCGTCGGTGCTGCTGAATAAAACGAAACACTAGATCTGATAATAAATCGAACACTTTCAACGTATAGTGTAGAATTTCTGGCTCTCTTATCAATCAGTGCCTGCAATTATGATCTGAGTCGTCCTCAATCGTTATGCCCCTCCAGAAAAATAAAATATCGATAAGCGATACGAGCAGCTGGTGTCTAGCCAAATATGTACTAGTGCAGATATGATACTAAGGCTAACCTCTTTTGTTGCTTATGAAATCATATGTGCTGTCGGACCAGGTGAGACTGATCGACTCACCATCTGATTTATGTGAAGAGCGAACGTGAGATTCCAGTTAATATCGGGCTGGCTATACTGTCTGTCTCTTGTTTGAAATATATACCTGACTCTATCCTGGAGACACCCTCGAGGCCTGGTTATATATGGTGTGACGTACTAATTCACCTCGGCCAGTGCTAAGACGTCGTGGATACCGAACCTTCTATATGATATAGCACTTCTGATAAAGGGCACAAGAAACCATCCTTCTAAAGAGATGAATTCAATACTCTTGGTTCTTTACTATGGCTGGATACTCTCTCTGGCAACCCTCATCAACGGTTACGAGCAGAAACCCCTTGGTGCCACCCGAGCCCCCTTGAAAAGGGTTGCAATCATAGGTGGAGATCTTCTCCATTATCAAGCAGCGTTATAGCTGACCAACTTTTCCAGGAGCTGGAGCTGGAGGCTCTTCTAGTGCATACAATCTGCGGAAATACGCAGATCAATCGTTGTTGGACGTCAACATAACTGTGTTCGAACGTGCATCGTATGTTGGCGGTCGGTCGACCACAGTCAACGTCTTCGATGATCCAGCATATCCAATTGAACTTGGCGCGTCTATTTTTGTCTCTGTCAACCATAACCTTGTCAATGCATCCCGGGAGCTCGGTCTCATGGTCAAAGGCGCCGGTGAAGATCGGCCCGGAGAGTCCGAAGAGACGATCGGCATCTGGGACGGCAAGCGGTTCGTGTACATTCTGTCCGACTCGCTGAGCTGGTGGAATATCGCCAAACTAGTTTGGCGGTACGGGCTAGCGCCTGTACGCGCCCAGACTCTGATGAAGACGACTGTCGGCAAATTCCTCAGGCTCTATGAAGAGCCTCTTTTCCCATTCAAGTCACTGACCGCTGCGGCGGCTGAAGTCGGTCTGCTAGATACCACATCCGTCACTGGCGAAGTCTTTCTGGAGGAAAACAGTGTCTCGCCAAAATTCTCCAGGGAGATCATACAGGCGAGCACACGGGTCAATTATGGCCAGAACTTACCCGTGATTCATGGCCTGGAAGCCATGGTTTGCATGGCTACTGACGGTGCCATGGCTATCCAAGGGGGGAATTGGCAAATCTTCGCCGGGATGCTGAGTGCATCTGAAGCCAATGTCCGGTTGGAGAGCACGGTCCGGTCGATAGACCGTAACGACGACGGCACTTTGACCATCACATCAACAAGCGCTGGATCCGACATGGAAACGGATGTCTTCGACGAGGTTGTCATAGCTGGTCCATTGCAGGACTCTGGCATTTCCATCTCCCCACCCCCAGAACGTATTCCAGACGAAATCCCTTACGTGGAGCTTTATGTGACGCTGTTCTCCTCCCCCCACCGATTGTCGCCCAAATACTTCGATCTTGCAGGCTCTGGTAAAACCGTCGTTCCTGAAACCGTCTTGACAACACTTCCAGAGGACTCAAATCTGCCGCCATCACAGTCGGGCGTCGGACCAGCCGGATTCTGGAGTATCAGCACGCTGCGAACTGTAAACTCACCGGGGTCTGCTTCGAGTCCCGCAAAACACTACGTATATAAAATCTTTTCCCCGCAACGCGTGACAGCCAA
This sequence comes from Penicilliopsis zonata CBS 506.65, assembly GCF_001890105.1. Classification (NCBI taxonomy): domain Eukaryota; kingdom Fungi; phylum Ascomycota; class Eurotiomycetes; order Eurotiales; family Aspergillaceae; genus Penicilliopsis; species Penicilliopsis zonata. Next base: position 2,433,593 of record NW_019208911.1, read on the forward strand.
GTTTGTCTCTCAAATCCTGGGGCTTGAAGAAGAAGAAAAAGAGGGGAGAGATAGCACTGTATTCGCGGATAACTCATCGATTGAGGACCTCCCAAAACACCACATCAGTTGGTTCCATGAGAAGATCTGGAACCCCTATCCGGTTCTCCACCCGCGCGTTACCTTCGAGGAAGCTGTCCTCGCACCGAATATGTGGTACACGAGCGGGATGGAGAGTTTTATTTCAACCATGGAGACCAGCGCGCTAATGGGTAAAAATGTCGCTGCTCTGATGTTCCAATCATGGTTTGGAGGCGAGGCAGAATATGACGGGAGTCAGACTTTTTGGGAGAAGTCTGGCATCTGAAGATGTTGATCAAGCCTTTGATAAAGGCCGTCTTATTCTGAGAAACAGACCAAAGGGGAATCTTTAGGATAGTCAGGAGCCATGGTAAGATTAGGGTTAGGTATGGTCCATTGGAAGATGCCTTCATTGGACAACTACCTAGTCATTTCTGAGTAATATAACAATATAAACCAAAACAAATAAAAAAAATACCCGGCAACCCTGCCGCCAGATTGGTAATGTTGAAGACTTTTGCCATCGCTGTTGAATTGCATGCTGTTCGTATATCCATATCCCATGACCCGCGTAAGGTTGAAAAGCAGACCTATATGAAAACCCCATTGAACGCACTTTCCATTGTTTCTTTAATTTATCTGGCAATCAGGCCATGCCCAGAAGATGTTGAAAGATGTTGAAGTTAAAGAGTTCAAGGAAAAAGAAAAAGAAAAAGAAATTAAAAGAGAGATTATTGTTTAGAAATTTTAATCTAAACTGGGAGAGGGAAGGTGCTGGCCCATCCGGCGATCTCCTTGCGGAGAGCCAGAATCTCAGGCACGGACTCAGAGGCAACCTTGGCCTTGAAGTCCTTGAGCTTGTTGGCCTCCTTGGGCAGCTGGCTCTGAACATCCTTGCAGATGGTGATGGACTTGTCAATGTACTGAGCAATGCGCTTGAAGTCCTCCTCTCCCATACCACGGGAAGTCATGGCGGGAGCACCAATACGGATACCGCAGGGGGTCAGGGCAGACTTGTCGCCAGGGATCGAGTTCTTGTTGCAGGCAATGTTGATCTGCTCCAGGACGGCCTCAACACGAGCACCATCCAGGCTCTTAGGGCGGAGATCCAACAGCACCATGTGGCTGTCAGTGCCGTCAGAGACAAGCTTGTAGCCCAGCTGCTTGAATTCGGTCTCGAGAGCCTTGGCGTTCTTGAGAACCTGCTCCTGGTACTGTCTGAACTCGGGGGTGGCAGCCTGCTTGAGGGCAACAGCCAAAGCGGTGATAGTGTGGTTGTGGGGACCACCCTGGTGACCGGGGAAGACCGAGAAGTTGATGGGACCCTCAAGGTCGTACATGATCTCCTTGCCAGACTTATCGGTGCTGCGGACACCCTTGCGGAAGAAGATCATGGCACCACGGGGTCCACGCAGGGACTTGTGGGTGGTGGTGGTCACCACATCAGCGTACTCGAAGGGAGAGGGAATAACACCGGCAGCGATCAGACCGGAGATGTGGGCCATGTCGACGATGAGGTAGGCACCGACCTTGTCGGCGATCTTACGCATGCGAGCGTAGTCGATCAGACGGCAGTACGCGGAGGTACCGGCAACGAGGCACTTGGGGCGGTAGAGCTCAGCATTGGCCTCAAGAGTGTCGTAGTCGATGATGCCAGTCTCCAGGTTGACACGGTAGGGGAAGGTCTCGAAGTAAGTGGAGACAGCAGAGATCTTTCTCTGGGGGGTCTGGTAGCCGTGGCTCAGATGGCCACCGTGAGGAAGATCCAGACCCATGAGACGGTCATGGGGGCGCATCAAGGCCTGGTAAACCTGCAGGTTGGCAGGGCTACCACTCAGGCACTGGACATTGACACCCCACTTGGCGGGGTCGAGGTTGAAAGCCTTCAGGGCACGAGCCTGGCAGGTGAGCTCAATAGCATCGATGTGCTGGTTGCCACCGTAGTAACGAGCACCAGGGTATCCCTCAGAGTACTTGTTGCACATGGGAGAACCAAGGGCGTCGAAAACGGCATGAGAGGTGAAGTTCTCGGAAGCGATCAGGACAACGGATTCACGCTGACGCTGGATTTCGTTTTTCTAAAGTCCATTGAGTAAGCCAAATGATCATCATATTATAAGACACGAGTTTGAAATACCATAATCTCGGCGACCTCAGGGTCGGTCTCAACGAGAGACTTCTCGAGGAGCTGTATCATATGAGTCAGTATAACGACAATACCCTCTCAGAGATCAAAGAAATCATGGTGGCGGGGTTACTCACGTCCCGGTGGGACGATGACAGTGCGTAAGTGGCCATTGTGATGTGATGCTGCCTTCTATAAGCTAATAAGATATTCAAGCAGAAGGGATTGTAAGACAGAAGAAGGATACAACAAGGAAGGAGGAGAAAAAAAGGTAGGTTGTCAGTGAGGGTCAACTTTTCCAACGGGTTGCCCCGCGGGTAAAACTACCATTGGCATTCCTTTTCGTCAAATCTTTCCCACCGATCTTCGGCGAGGCTCTGGACCAATCAAAGGCCTGAAGAGCTCCCAATGAGCTTTCGGTGAATAGTAAATCCGCTGCGGCTTTCCGTTTACAGAAAATCGCCATACAGATTGAAAAGTTTAATAATAGGCCTTGTCATAAGCTGACCATTGAGTTTCATAGTAAAACATGCTCTCTAGGAAGATCCATCTAGAGTCATAGATAAATTATTATAGTAAAGCAGTGCGTCATCTAGAAATATGGTCTAACGGGAATATTCATCACAAAATTAGATTAATTACAGAATTTTTCTGGAATCATCTATTAGTGGTTATTCTGCATATTAATTGCTCTGCTCTTCTTATACAGGACTCTCGTTGAGCCAGTTGTATAAGATTTTGGTTTCATTGAGCTTGTCCTACTCGAAGGTGTTTTCATTCATAGTGCCATGCCTGTGATATACTAGTATGGAGTGTTGAATGGACAAGTGGCTAAGGACAACAGGGAAGGGGACCTTGGTGGTCACTAGGAAGTCCGAAGCAGTATCCCCAACCATCACATAGATTCAGCCCATACGCAGCCCTGAGACCCCACGATAGTATGGATTTTCCCGGAATTTCCATACCATAGCTGTTATCGTTCATGGATACGAGCGGAATGGCAAATCGCCGTGTGGATTTGCAAGACAGCTCGAGAATTTTCCAGTGAAAGCCGATGGCAGTCCTTCCGTCCGCAAGACTAGGCCAATAAGTAGATCCTAGCTGGTATTTGTTGACACACGAGGCCTCGGCATTGGTGTCATGAATATCGAAAGCCGTTAGAAGAAGTCGAATCCCTGCTCTCTTTTGATGACTCTCATTTCATCAAGTCAGCGTTTCACCGCCAGCCCTACTGCCAAAGTCGGCAATCACAGATCTCAGTCGTGCAATACGATCCTCGAGATCTTTCATCTCCCTCTCCTGCTCCGTAACCGAGCGATGCACATCGGGTAAGCTGTCAACCACGGCGCGTGCTTTTTGAATCCTAATTTTGATCGCACTCGATTCAGTAGGAAGATCTTTGGCGTCGAGGGACGGTAGGGCGTTCGGGCCAATATCGCCTGTCACGGCCGTGGAACTGGCGGACGCTGTCACACCAGTAGCAGACGATGATAACATCTGCTGTGGTGCACCAGTAAGGATCTGATTTCTATTGTCATTGACTACCGAAGGTTGCTGCTGAGCTTGTGTTGGAACAGCTAACGAAGGTTGACCGACGGTATCTGTTGCACCCCTAGCAGCATCGGAAGCACCAGTTGTATGGGGAGACAGCAGGCGGCAGAGAAGACCATGCAATGGCGGAATAATATCAAAGGTTTGCGGCGGAGGAAAAGAGACAGGCTGAGTCGGGCTAGAGACCGCGATCGCAGGCGTTTGGGGAGCCGAAGAAGCTTTAGGTAAAGGCGTCAACGCGGTGGGCGATCGGGACGCCATTGTTGACCTCAGCAGAGATAAAACAAAAGGCCGGCGGTTTAATTCACAGCGGCTGCGCGTCGCAACTCGGCCGGCGGTTGTTGTTGATGGTACGGTTGAATGTAGGGAAGAGCCGGAACGCGCCGCGAACGGACGATCATGGAGTGACGTCGGAGTCAAGCAGGTCTTGCTGCGAATCCGAAAAGTGTCACCGGGAAGCCCCTCCCCCTCGTTCTCACCAGGCACAGCAGTTTCTTTCTCCTGGAACTTTTCTTTTCTGTTATTATTCGGTTTGTTCCATTTACCTTCAGGGTTATCTGGTTTTTCCTGAGCATTTGTGAGTAACTATCTGTTTTTTTTTATTAAATCTCCAGGACTATTGCTAACAATATCCCATAGAGCAGTTTGCCGCTTGTATATTTCATCATGGCCAAGGTCGACCAGAAAGTCGTTTTGAGTATGGATCGATGCTGACGGGGTGCTGGGCGTCTATGAGCTGACAGCGATTTAGTCGTCATTGACGGTTGGGGTGTTGCCGGTCCCCAGTCTCCTCCCGAGGGCGATGCTATCGCTGCCGCTGAGACTCCCTACATGTCCGGCTTTGCCGCAGCCAAGTCGGAGACCGCGCAGGGCTACGCCGAGCTCGAGGCTTCTTCCCTAGCTGTCGGTCTGCCGGAAGGTCTCATGGGTAACAGTGAAGTCGGTCATTTGAACATTGGCGCTGGTCGTGTCGTCTGGCAGGACAGTGTCCGCATCGACCAGACCTTGAAGAAGGGTGAGATGAACAAGGTGGACAGCATTGTGAAGTCGTTCACTCGCGCCAAGGAGGGCAATGGCCGTCTTCACCTTCTGGGTCTGATCTCTGATGGCGGTGTCCATTCCAACATCACTCATCTGATTGGCCTGCTCCGGGTCGCGAAGGAGATGGAGGTCCCCCAGGTCTTCATCCACTTCTTTGGTGACGGGCGTGACACCGACCCCAAGAGCGCCACCAAGTACATGCAAGAGCTGCTTGACAAGACCAAGGAGATTGGAATCGGTGAGGTGGCCACTGTGGTCGGCCGTTACTACGCAATGGACCGTGACAAGCGCTGGGACCGGGTTGAGGTCGCCATGAAGGGCATTGTCAGCGGTGAAGGCGAGGACAGCTCCGACCCTATTGCCACCATCGAGGAACGCTACGAGAACAAGGAGACTGATGAGTTCCTCAAGCCCATCATCGTCGGCGGAAAGGACAGGCGCGTGCAAGGTGCGACTTGACTCCATTTCCCTCGAGCAACCTCTGCGTAGCTCTCTTGATTAACCACTTCATCTAGATGACGACACCCTCTTCTTCTTCAACTACCGCTCTGATCGTGTCCGTGAAATCACCCAGCTGCTGGGAGACGTTGACCGCTCCCCCAAGCCCGACTTCCCTTACCCCAAGAACATCCACATCACCACCATGACCCAATACAAGACCGACTACACCTTCCCCGTTGCCTTCCCTCCCCAGCACATGGGCAATGTTCTGGCTGAATGGCTCGGAAAGAAGGATGTCCAGCAGTGCCACGTCGCCGAAACCGAGAAGTATGCCCACGTCACATTCTTCTTCAACGGCGGTATTGAGAAGCAGTTCCCTGGCGAGGTTCGCGATATGATTGCCTCCCCTAGGGTTGCCACCTACGACCTCGAACCGGAAATGAGTGCGGCCGAGGTTGGAAAGAAGATGGCTGAGCGTATTGGCGAGAACAAGTTTGAGTTCATCATGAACAACTTTGCTCCTCCGGACATGGTCGGACACACTGGTGTCTATGAGGCTGCCATCAAGGGCGTCACTGCCACTGACAAGGCCATTGGCGTCATCTATGAGGCCTGTAAGAAGGACGGATATGTTCTGTTCATTACTGCGGATCACGGGTAAGTGCTTGAAATCAATCGAGCCTACAGATCAGCGCTGGGATGTTTTGCTCACCATTTCGCTAGCAACGCGGAGGAAATGCTCACCGAGAAGGGTACTCCCAAGACCTCTCACACTACGAACAAGGTGCCGTTCATCATGGCCAATGCCCCTGAGGGATGGAGCCTCGAGAAGGAGGGCGGTGTGCTGGGTGATGTCGCTCCCACGGTTCTTGCCGCTATGGGAATCGAGCAGCCCGAGGAGATGTCCGGCCGGAGTCTCCTGGTCAAGGCATAGAGAGGGGTTTTATACAATTTTTAGAAGGGAGGAGGTTAACATATTAGCTGATGAATTAATGAAGATCAATATAGTTTCCACATGGTTTTGTAATTGCACTGAGGAAAGAGACAGTCATATATGTATGAAGTAAAGTCCGTCAAGAAAAGGGATTAGATAGTAAACCATCAGTCTAGCTTATAAAAGATACATATTTCAATATTTATATCTTCTATTATTCTCTCTCTAATATAAGATAATATGAGAGTACAGTTCCTGCCATTCCTCAAGCAAATCATCCACTATTGAAGCATTATGACTGTTTCAATGCACCTCCAGAAGACTTGTACAAGAACCTGTCAGTCGGTTTATACTCAGTCAAGATCTGGAGAATGACTGGATAGCGATTCCTTGAATGCGCGCTCTTCTGCCTCCATTTTGGGAGAACGCGCCGTCGGGTGCTCTCTAGCAATCGCATGAAGAGATAGCGATGTTGTTAGCTGTATAATAAAAAACCCCAACAGCTTGCGGGCTAGATCTGGGTACTGGGTTCGATCTCCATTTCCTTGATATATCATTCAGCCACATTTAGGCCGAAGCGGTAGCCGCAGCTTGCTGCTGCTGAACCTGGGTTTGGAATTGGACAATCTGATATCAGATTAATAAACGATACAGATTGAGACAGCATTCATTCAATATATATGTCGTACCTCAGTTCGCTTTTTGTCCGATTTCTCTTGGCTCTCCTGGATCTGGTCTTCGATCCGCTTGCTAGAAAACGTCAGCCATATCCCAGCAGAGTCTAAAATGCCAATCATGTGGTAATCGGGCTGATTTAAAGCACAGTAAAGCATACATCTCTTTCTCAATGAAATCAAGTCGACCGTTGACGGCCATCATAGCCTCACTCTTGTCTTGCTTCAACAGGACAGGGCCGACAAGTTTGTAAATATTCGCATCGCCATCGAGGGAGGCAAATTCGTCTTGCACACCCTTATTCTCCTGCTGTTGTGATTCAAGTTTCTGGCGAGCGTCAATCAGGCCTTCGAGTTCTATGTACCAGGGGGATCTGTTAGTAAGAGCGATAACCTCGTTCGATCGTGACAAGTCTCGTCTCAGCTTACCGGTCTGCAGCTTCTGGTACTCCTCGGTGAGCCCTTGGAGATGCTTCTGCGCGTCGGCCATGGTGCTGTCTTGAATTTGTCGGGGTGAAACGTCAGAGGCGAAAGTTGGAGATGGTCCTGCTAAACCAGCGAGTCGGCGGGGCACGAGACGGAACGAGGAGCGGACGCCCGGCAGAACCCAAGCCAGGCCAGGACCATCAACAAGACTCCCATTCCTCTTCTCGACTGCCCGTCATTCACTCTACACTTGTGGCACAGCGATTTCAGGACTTGACTGACTAGTGATTCTCGCATTGATTGATTGACAGATTGTGTTTGTTTCTGCTCTCGCAACCAGATTCATCCATCCCAGAACAGGCGGAACCAGTCCCTCTCACGAGTCCCCTCCCCGCTTTATCCGTCGCCTCCACGACGGCTCTGTACCTAAACTGCAGCAACAATTAAGGCAGATCTCTCATAATGAGCAATACTGACTTTCTGGGCCGTGCGATCGAAACGGTCAAGAAGGCCATCGAGAACGACAATGAGGGGGAATATGAGAAGGCATATCAGATGTACTACTCCGCACTCGAGCTCTTCATGCTCGCGCTGAAGTGGGAGAAGAATCCCAAGTCGAAGGAGATGATTCGTGCCAAAACAGGCGAATATATGGATCGTGCGGAGAAACTCAAGAATCACCTAGCTTCGCAGGACAATCGGAAGAAACCGAGTGCTGTGGGTGCAAATGGCAAAGTATCACACGGGAGTGGGAAGGGCGGGTATGTGGTCCTTTACCTATATCATTAATGGGATATGCCATACTAAATAACTGGGTATCTTCAGTAAGGAAGAAGATGACGAAGACGCCGAGTCCAAGAAACTACGATCAGCCCTCGCAGGGGCCATCTTATCGGATAAACCGAATGTCAAGTGGGAGGATGTTGCTGGCCTGGAGAGTGCCAAGGAGGCCTTGAAGGAGGCTGTTATTCTACCAATCAAGTTCCCACATCTTTTCACTGGCAAGCGCCAGCCGTGGAAGGGTATCTTGCTCTATGGACCGCCAGGTACTGGAAAATCGCACCTCGCCAAGGCTGTCGCGACGGAGGCAAATAGCACTTTCTTCAGCGTCAGTAGCAGTGACTTGGTATCGAAATGGATGGGTGAAAGTGAAAGGTACGCGTGTTTGGTCACGGCTTTGAAGAAACTTATTAACGGCAGACTAGACTAGTAAAACAACTGTTTAACATGGCTCGCGAAAACAAACCGGCAATCATTTTCATTGATGAGGTTGATGCTCTATGCGGTCCCCGTGGCGAGGGCGAATCAGAGGCGTCTCGTCGTATCAAAACAGAGCTTCTAGTCCAAATGGATGGTGTAGGCAAGGACTCGAAAGGCGTTCTGATTCTCGGCGCGACCAATATCCCCTGGCAGCTCGATGCAGCTATTCGGCGCAGATTCCAGAGGCGAGTCCATATCAGTCTGCCGGATATCAACGCACGGATGAAGATGTTCATGCTGGCCGTGGGCTCGACACCGTGTGAGATGACGCAGGCCGATTACCGGACCTTGGCGGAAATGAGCGAGGGCTACTCGGGTAGCGACATCAGTATCGCTGTCCAGGATGCGCTTATGCAACCGGTTCGCAAGATCCAAACCGCAACACATTACAAACAGGCATGTTTCCTCTTTTGGACCATGGAGTTCAATGTCCATCAGGCTAACAAGATCATGCAGGTCATAGTTGAGGGTGTTGAGAAACTGACACCATGCTCGCCAGGCGACAATGGTGCCGTGGAGATGACTTGGGTTGATGTCGATGCAGAGAAGCTCCTTGAGCCGCCCCTGGTACTGAAGGACTTCGTCAAGGCCGTTCGCAACTCAAGGCCCACCGTCAGCCAAGAGGACCTCACAAGAAACTCAGAATGGACCCAAGAATTTGGCAGCGAAGGAGCATAGTGGGCTCCCCCCGCCTCTCTATCCATTCCTTTTTGTCTCTCTCGTATATGACGCTGGAATAGACAGTGGATGCGGCTTATAAAACTTGGATGTCTTCTTTCAATTCTTGGTGTTCCATAACCACTTGTGACGTTTTATTTTCTTCTACGGTCTCAGATTTCTGTTTTTCCGCCATTACTTCAAGAGTTGGGTGTTCAGAAGCGTTATACTCGATAGCAAGGTTAGGCGTTGCCCTTTGTTTGCTGCCTTGAAGAATTCTTTTGATTTGGACATATCGTACACAAGACCGAAGCTGGCCCTGTGCCGGAGGCTAACCTATATTCTTCTTTTCTTCTTTAATCTTGTTGTTTACCAGCCATGAATGAACTCTTGATGCAGATCCTACAAGCAAGCAAACAATACCGGTCTATCGAGTCATTCTAATCTGGTTAATCCCTCGGATAACCTGTATTTGATTTCTGGTTGCTCAGAGGCCCACGCACTTTAAGCTACTATATTAAGGAAAGTGATATAGTAAAGATTCAACTAATTAATGCACTAGAGTCTTATTTACTTGAGCACACGCCTAGGTCTCATTGATCTTAATTGATTCCTCGATTGATTCCTTAACTCGCGATATCTTTAATATAGAAGTAATGATAATATTAGGTTTGATGCTGAATATTCACTATAATTAAAAGCATATAGCCTTCATACTGCTATAAACTACGTGGGCATCGGAGCAACCAGAAATAAAGTACAGGGCGAGAGATTAACTGCATTCTAATAGCCTCAAGGCATATATTTCTACTTCCCGATATGCTGAAATAATTGATCGGTTTTCGCTACCGTCAAACTACCATACTTAACGCTAACTAGCTATTCATCTCATCAGACGTATGTGAATATCCAAAATCCGCATCCCGATTGCAAGGTAAAACAGAAAGATTGGCCATCAAGGAATAGCCACATCCCAAAACAATAGAAACGCCCGTCAGTCATTCGAGAAACCCAGACATAAACACCAACGATACAGTGTATTAAGAACACTGAGGGGGGGTAATCTAATGGACGAAACGAGCAAATTTGAAAGGATTGAATAAAGAAAGAATCAGCAAATTCCAAACTCCCTGCTAACCATCTCTGCGCTTGAGAACCTCGTTCTTTGCGCGTTTCAGACCTTCGCTCAACTTCTTTGTTTTCTTCCATTCTCGTCCCATTTTCTGCATGCGAACGGTGGCTACTACCATCGAAATAGCAGTTTTGAACTTATGTCGGGGTGTTCGACTGTGATCTGGAGATCGGGCCTTAACGCCCATCTCCGCGATCATTCTCAGGTCGGCTTCGTTGCTGTAGCATCATCCCTGTTAGCTTTTTTCCTTGCAGAGCAAAGAAAGGAGTTTCACGTACCATGCAGTTCTAACTCGTTCACCAAGCTCCATGAGGCCTTTACTCCAAGCCAAATCACGACGGAACCTTTCCTCCCGCTTCAACCTTGCTCGTAGCCATATGATTTCTCGGCTCAAACCCCTGATCTCTTTCTCATGCCTGCCCTTATTCTCTGATTTCACTCCAATCTTCTCGATAGCCTGGTCGTAGCGATCTTGAAGTGTAGCCAATTCTTTGGAAGCCGTCTCGGCCTTCTTCACGCAGAATGCTCGCTCTTCTCGTACCTTGCGCACTTGGGTTTTGAGCTCGTTCAGACGAGCATCACGCTCCGAGACTTTGAGCGCTAAAGATTCAGCCTCCAGGGTGGAAGACTTGAGCAGCTCGTGCAGGTCTCTCTGGTCCTCTTCCCTCATTGCATTACGCTCCAGGTCTCGATTCTTGGCTCTCAAATCTCTTAGAGATTTATGCGCCTCCGAAAGCTGTTTCCGTAAGCTTCGTAGCTCCGAATGAAGTTTATCAGAGGGCGATGAGACGGGAGAATTGGTGTCGTATTTCTTCATCAAAGCGTCATGGAGCTCTTTCTCCAGATCCGCGATCCGTGTCTTGAAGCTTCGGACTAAAGCTTTCTGATCAGCTTCACGTTGGAGCAAGGCCCTCTCGCGTTTCCGTGCCTCGTCAAGATTATGGCGGAGCAGCGAAACATCCGCATTTCCAATAGAAACTTCTGGTTCCACATGGACCTGTTGTTCGACAAGTGCTTCCAGTTCATGGATACGTCTCTCAAGGCGCTGTGTTCTGCTCTTCGAGAGCACAAGTTCTCGGTCTTTGTCGCCGCTGGCTGTTGCTAATCTATCCTGGAGCTGATCAATCTCGGCAGACAATCGGTTCTCATCTGTTGTGGCCCGCTCAATTTCAGCATTCAGCTGGGTTTCAATTGATTCTTTTGCCTTGACGAGACTTGACCTCTCCTCCTTGAGTCTCGTCACCTCACTTTCAAGTCGAAGCTTGGACTTGCGCAGATCGACCTTCTCCTTGTCAAATTGGTGTGTATTGCCAGCTTGATTCTGTGCCTGATCGAGCTGAGCCTGGAGCTCATCACGTTCCACCTCAAACTCAGCTAGTGAAGTTTTGAGACGATGAAGCTCAACATTAGCATTAGCAAGCTGATCCCGGAGACTCTGCTTGTCTGTTGTTGCCTTTTGAAGCTGGGTTTCAATGTCAGAAGGACCCTTTTTCACTTTACCCTTAGCGTACTCTCGTTCGTCCTCGAGACTTGCTTGCAGGATGACAACCTCATCCTCCAAGGCTTGAACTTTCTCCTTCAAGGCTTGCTCTTCGCGTTTTGAGATCCGTAGCTCTTCCTTGGTGGAAAGAAAATCGGTCCGCAATTCCTCGATGACCTGCCGTTTCGATGCCAGGTCGTCATTGAGTTCTTGCACTTGACGACTCAAGACAGCTTCTTCGTGATGATGTCGCGTCTTTTCACTATCGATGACCTCCTGGAGCTTAATCTCCTTGCCCGAGAGCGAATGCTCAACCTGCTGAAGTTTTTCGATAGTTCTTTTGAAGCCAGCTGCTTGTTCTTCAGCCCTTTCTTTCTGAAGCTGCAAAGTCCGTTTGGTGCTCTCCCATCGATCCTCGTCAAGAGCAAATCTGCCTTCCTTGTCTTCGATCTCATGGTGAAGAGACTCAATTTCCTCTTGCAGGTGTTCGATTTCTTCTTTATTTTGCGTTCGAAGTCCCTGGTTGCTCTCTAATGAATTTCGTTTTTCGTCATCAACAGCTTGCTGAAGTTCGCGGATTGTAGACTGAGCTCGGGCGAGCTCGCGCTGAAGACTTCCTGATTCATCTGTCAAGGCATGATGCCGCGTATGTAAGAGATCTTTTTCATCCTCCTTGCGTTTCAGGTCGTCGAGAGCATCTTGTAATTGTGCTGCAAGCTTTTCATGTTCTTGCTGGAGCGTATTCAGCTCGTCTCTCGAGATATCAGCTTCATCTAGCAGTCTTTGCCTCTCTTCGTTCATTTCACGCCTGACTTTCTGGAATTGTTCCTCTAGACGAGCTTCGTGGCGCGCTTTGGATTCGAGTTCGTCTTTCAGTGTATCATTTTGTTTTCGGGCTTCCTGTAGTTCCTCTTCCAGCCTGGAGCCTTTTTCTTCAAGTTGACGACTTAGACCTTTCGTGGTGAAAGATTTGTTGGCCATCTCATCTTGAAGTTCTCTAAGGTCCTCCTCGGCCTGGGCTTTCTCTTCCATTGCTCTTTGTTCTGCGTTCTGCGCTTCTTCAGTTTCGGACCTAGACTGCTCCAGGCGATCTTGTAACTCTGCCATCTGCTGTTTCGCACTTTCAAGTTCGACTTCGAGTTCAGCAATAGCATCGTGGTCTTTGCTGTCCTTGTCCTTTAAGTTTTCGATCTCTTCGTCGCGTGCTTCGATGAGACGATCCTTTTCTCTAAGCGAAGCTTCTAGGTCCTCTAAATCGTCGCGTAGCTTATCGATCTCCCGTGATTGTTTCTGCTTCGAGTCCCGAAGTTCGTCTTGTAGCTCCCTCACTTGGCTGTTCCTTGTTTCGATCTGATCGCGCATTAATTCCATCTCTCGCTGAACTGTCTCATCTACTTGTCGCTTTCGATATTTCTCTCGTAGCTCCTGAAACTGTAGACGGTAGGACTCCAGATCGCGCTCAGCGTGATGGAGTTGCTTTTTGTACCGTGCTATATCTCTTTGCATAGTTGTCGAAGATATTTTCAGTTCCGTATTCTCCCTGAGCGCTTCTTGGTGGTAGCCTGGACCAGCTCTCTCGACCTGTTGTTGCAAATAATGGATCTTAAGTTTCAAACCGAAATTGTCTTTCTCGAGCTGATCGATTTTCTAGATTCCATTGAGCCAAGTTAGACACTTCATCAACCCCTCATAATGGCATAACAGAAACAAAGAAAGAAACCTACGTTTTCCTGCTCCCTCAAACTCAGTACGTTGGCATCATCAAGCATACCCCTTCCATTTCTTCCCAACAGCCCAGGCAGCGGCGTGCTCTGGGCGCTGCTGCTTGCAACTTGTGGGAGTGGGGTTGGATCATCGTCCGACCCATCCTCTTCGTAGATGTCCGTCATTTCCATAGCCGGTAAACCAGGGGTGTTGACATTGCTTCGGTAGCTGGCTCGCAGGTGAGCCGGCGTTTTCGACGTCCCGGTGGTACCACGCGCCGCTGACAAGGTCTTGAGGAAACTGTTTTTCGTTGCGCTCTTCATTAGAGGAGTGAACTCTCCTTTGGGGGGCGCGATGGTGGGAAGGTGCCGCCGGTCAGCCAACGCGCTCCTGTTCGATTTGGGGCCCGAACCCGCCCGCGGAGTGGTGACCTTGAAGCCGCCTGAAGTGCGCCGCCGTCCATCTTCCAAAATCTTGATTATATCTTCGTCCTTGGATGGCGTTTGAAACGAATTCTCAACCGAGTCCAGCGCAGATAGATTCGTCCTCCCAATGCTGCGGTAGCCGTTCGTCAGGTAGGTCGCGTTTCCGGCTTCGGTGCGCGGAGTATCGATATATGGAAGCGCCATGCTCGACGCGTCGATTCTCGTAACCTCGTGTGATTTGGGTACCTAAAAACCACAGGTTTCAGCGCGTAGACATCCCCCTCCTATATACACGCTTTTGAGCCACAGATTCGGCTCCAAAAGTCGGATGGACAGCACTGAACGTGGATGTGTTTTGGGCGGAGCAAAAGCGTCGGGCTGCCTGTAAAGCCGATGTTGATTTCTAGCCGTAAACGGACTAGCGCCTCGCGATTATAGGCGGTCAAGTAATGGCGCGCGGCTAGTGGTGGAATTCTGCCGGGCCTGATGAAGTCATGGGATTTTTCTTACACTACGGCGAACTTTTTGTATGCCATCGAGCTTCGAGGTGGTCAGTAGCTGACTGTGGTTCAAGATGGCACCTATGTCGCAAGAGGATATTGAATGGTTCAAATCGACGTTTCATCCGATCCCTAAACCCCAGCTTCCGGAAGATTGCATCGAATACTCTGTCTACCACTTCGCCGTTGACCCCGCCCCCACAGCCGTTGACGAAGCTGCTGAAACACGATCGCGATTAGTCGAAGTTCAGCGAACAGCAGCGCAGTTGAGCAAGGAGTTGCTGAAGGACTATATCTGGCAACGAGAAGGATTTCGCCTGGAGATCACCAAAGAAGATGGTTTGTCCTTCTGCATCGATGTTATGTGAATATGGGGAGGAATGATTCTGTGCTAATATTAATATGAAACTTAGGGATAACCTCGTTACGCGGACGGACCATTTTTGGTGACTCGATCGAGGATGAATGGGTTATCGTTTATATTCTACGCGAGTTAACGAAGAGACACAAAGATATCTGGGTCAAAGTGGTAGATGGAGACGGAGAATTTCTGCTCATTGAAGCGGCTGGGACACTGCCTGAGTGGCTAGAGCCGGAGGTAGCGGACAACAGAGTGAGCCAGAGATACTGTAACATAAATCTGTGGGCAGAGTGCTGACGAACTGCAGGTATGGATTCATCAAGGAGACCTCGTCATTATCAAACCGAAGCAAGGTGGCAAGGGGTCTAAAAGGAAAGTAACCGAGAAACTGTCCCTTAAGGATGCGAAAGCTATCTTGACAGAGCAATCAACTCGTCTTCTTCGCTCTACAATGATCCAGGAGGAAGCCTTCTATCGGCTACGAAATTATCCGCAACAGATCAGCGAAAACCTCCATTCTGCTCTAGTGACACTCCCACGCAAGATCGCTTTCCTACTGCATCAGAAGCCGGCGTACATATCTGCTGCCGTGGAGGCATTTTACCTCAGAGATCCTATTGCCTTACGGCCTCTCCGAGCCAAGGATGTTTCCAATCTAGCCTTCAAGCCAGAGGATTTTGTCACCGTCAGCGTTCGGTTCACCAGGGTAGGGTATGCACAACTCAAAAGCCAAGAGTTCCCGGTACCGCAGCCATGGGTAGGCAAATTGCCTCCGAGTGAAGACCGCAAGGTATATGATCGTGCGGAAATCGGAATGAAGCTTTCATGTGGCTTTGAGATGCTTCTGGGCGACCCACAGAACCGAGATAAAGCCTTAGTGCGAGAAATGAAACTTTTGCTTGAAGACCTAGAGTCAGGCGACGAGACGCTTCCTACAGACGATGAAATTGAACAGACATGGGACAAAAGCGAAGACGACGAAAAATGGCTTGATATCAATTTCGAGGACCTTGATAGGGAACTCAAAGGGAAACGCGATGGATACGAAGGTACATCTACACGTGGATTTGGTGATGCCAATGCGCAGGAAAATCTCCAGCGTATCGTGGCTCGCTTTGAAGAATTCCTCAATGATAATTCGGCTGGCCTTGAGGGCGCCGATTTTATTGACGATTTTGATTCCGACTCCGATGTCGATGAGGATGATGACGACTATGAAGACGATGATGTTGGCAGCGAAGGAGAAGACAAAGAAGCGTCATTTGACGAGGAAGAATTTTCCCGCATGATGAAGGAGATGATGGGAATGCCTTCAATGCCGGGTCTGGCTGGCGCTTCTCAGTCATCGGCAATGGGCCGAAGAGTTGAAGAACTCGACGACGACTCAGAAGAAGACGACTCGGAGCAGATACAAGAGCTTTCGCGACAGATGGAAGCCGAGCTCAGAGGAACCGGTGTCCTGAACTTGAATCGTCCTGCCCAGAATCTTCTTGGGAATGAACCAAATTCCAAGGGGCAAACGGGTGAAGAAAACCGGCCAGAGGAAGATGAAGATATCGATATCAATCTTGCAAAGAACCTCCTGGAAAGTCTTCATAGTCAGGCAGGCTTAGCTGGGCCTGCAGGCAATATGCTTTCTATGATGAATTTGCCTCTGCCGAAAGATGATCGACACAGCTGAGCACAGGTACCGAAATGATCGATATTTGACCGTTTCCTGGGCTTATATAGACAGCCAGAAACGCTGTGAGAGTAATCAGTTGGCTGTTTAGTGGGAGTGGCCTTCAGAGTACATTTCTTGAGGTCGGAATGGACCACCGAGTCTATTCAGCGATTGCTATAACTAAATGTTGGCATTGTTGACAACCAACACAAAACCTAATCAGGAAAGCCACCATGTCGCATCATGTTGCAGCTCCTGGCAACTAACACATATGGTGTCAGAAAGGCGTCAGTCGAACTAAAATGATATACAATCCTCATACTCCCAAGGTAAAGAACAGGAGCGAGACTGCTAAATATAATTACGTGGTAGAAAAGAGCAACATAAGGTTTAGGAGACAGAAATTGAATCATTCATAACTAAATTTCAATATGCTTCTAGACCGCCATCATCATTATAGCAACTTAATACAGCTTTATACTCTATTACACGCAAAAGATACAAATTACCACATCAACACCATGGCAATACCCATGATTACAACCATGTCACGGGCCTAGCCGATAAGGATGGGACGATCACGTGTGGGTCCAGCCCCATATCTTATCACCCCGCGAACCCCCTCAAGCTCGAGGTATACTCTCACTCTCACCTCTTTGCTCCTTCCTCCACGACAAATCTCCTCTATAATCCAAGGCTGCCTAATGGTGCATGTTGTATAGTGTCTTCTGCTGCAGCTCCTATCTGACCTGTGCTATTTATCTGTATTTTATTTGTTCTGATACCCCTACACACTGTTTGTCAGGAAGTAGATTCATCTACATTACAGTGAACCTACTGGCAAAGTTAGCACCTCATCTGCGGGCACAGGTGCCATTGAAGGAGGTGGCAATAACTGGGTTTTGAATTCTAACAACTTATCTGAGGCACTGCTAGCTACTCTCCGGGTCCGATTCTCAAAAGATGGCGACGCCTGCCCAGTGCTACTATTGTTTCGAGAGCCTCGCTGCTTCCTTTGAATATCGAGAGCCTGCCAGCCTTGAGATTATAGAGGAGCTTTGGGAACAACATGAACGAGCGAAGAAAGTTGCTGAACTTGGGACAACGAATGAACTGGTCAAACGTCTTGTAGGCGCTGGTAGCGGCGAAGACGAAGATGACGAACTTGACGGAAATCACGAACCAAGCGGTCAAAAGCAGCTTGGAGATCTGAAGATTCCGAATACCACCCACCTTAACCCACAGTCTTCCTCGGATTCGTCGAGTGCATCTACCACGCCGTCAGTCTTCTCGGCTGTGTCGTCTCGCTCACTCTCTACCGGAGTAACAACTCCATCGGGGCCACCGGATACGTCGTTGCCTCAAGCGGTTCAGAAGACAAACCAGCGGTATCCCCTCTTTGTGACATGGGATACGCTTTCGAGAAACGGCCACAAGTCTCTGCGCGGTTGTATCGGCACGTTCGAGGCTCAGGAGCTTGGTGAAGGTCTCCAGTCCTACGCCCTCACTTCGTACGTAAACCCAGTGTAAGATTTTTTGGAGAGAGGGATGCGTAGAACTGATTCACATGCAGGGCCTTCGATGATACGCGGTTTTCTCCCATACCCTCGTCCCTCTTGCCTTCCCTCTCCTGCTCACTGACCTTATTGGGCTCTTTTGAGCCTTGTACGAACGCCATGGACTGGACCCTAGGCACCCACGGACTCCGCATATCGTTCATCCACCGCGGTCGTCGCTACGGCGCAACCTACCTCCCCGACGTGGCAGTCGAGCAAGGATGGACAAAGGAAGAGACGGTGGAGAGCCTAATGCGCAAAGCCGGCTGGGACAGTGCTTCCTCTGGAGGTAGTATTGCTAGACGCATTCTACGGGGGAGCAGCAGCGGTGGTGATGGCGGTCACGGTGCCAGCACAGGCAAGCCATGGGACCAAGTCTCGGATTTCCGAGCAGTGAGATATCAAGGTCTCAAGGCCAGTGCAAGCTACGCCGAGTGGCAGGAATGGCGAAGCTGGGTTCTAGGCCAGAAGGAAGGATCGGCAAAGCTGTTGCCTCAATCTCACAAGTGAATCTTTGGTTTCCGACACATCTACAGATACACAACACACCGTCTAGACTAAGGAGACAAAATCAACCCGTTATGAATAATGAAATTTCAGGACATTGAATCTACTACAGTACGTGTTAAAGTTGCTCGATTATAGAGTAGGACGCATATACAAGCATAGAATTCTACTCTCATGGCTGGATCTGCTTTACCCATGCTCGATGTGGCTCAAAGATATGATATTAACAGCATGAAATGGAATATACGAGGGAGGTAAGAATGAAAAAAATGAAAACAGAAAGCAAGGCTGCGCGGACTTGGATGATGTAGATATGAACAGAGAGACAAAGATCAAGCTGCAATATGTAGTGGGCCAGTCCTCGTCAGGAGAGAAGAGTGAAAAAAAAAAGGTATTTGCAGGAAAAATTTCAAAACATGATTCAAGGAGATATCCGAAGTTGTTCTTTACTATTTCTGGTTGGCAGAGCGGCTCCATAGGCCAGCCACCATCTCCTTGACTTTGCGCTCCTGCTGTCGGATCTGCTCCTCGGTCTGTCCGCGCGCATTACTGCGACTGTCAATCTCCATGTGGCCGTCAGTCGGCATGGGCTTTTCCTCAAAGATCTTGTTACCCTCGACGCGTTCTGGTTTTGGGTCGATGCTCATCGCCCCGTCCATCATCAGACCACCAACTTCGCGGAGCTTGTTGATTGCACGAACGGTGTCAATGGCGCGGTGAAGGGTTCGGCGGGCATTGAAGTTCTTCCTGACGGTTGGCAGTAGATCTTCGCCAGAGCCAAGCTTGCCGGTCGGGTACGCGGGATCGTAAGGAGGATTGACCCAGGCGTGCTGGAGAGCCTCGTGGGCCGTCAGTCGTGCCTTGGGGTCAATGGTCAAACAGCGGTTGATGAAGTCCCGGGCAGTGTGCGACACACCGCGCCAGTACTCTAGCGGGGTGAACGAATAGTCGGCAGCAAGGATTGCCTGCATCTCTTCCAGGTTGGAGTCGCGGTCAAAGGGTGTGTAGCCGCACAGCAAAAAGTACGTGATTACTCCAATGGCCCAGATATCACTGTGAAATACCAAATCAGTATATTAGAACTGAAAGCAGAGGAGCACAGAAGTCATACACTGGCTTCCCATGGCCACTCTTCTTGAAGATCTCCGGTGCCATGTATCCCGGTGTGCCACATGTTGTCGTCAGCACATGGAATTGTTCTTCATCCATAATTCTTGACAGCCCAAAATCAGCTATTAACAAGTCTGCGTTATCCTCGGGTGTTCTGAAGAGAAGGTTCTCCGGCTTAAGGTCACGGTGCACGATGCCATGGTCATGTAAATAGGCAACGGCAGACAGCACTGCGCGGATGAGGTCGGCCGCATCGGACTCGTAGTAGCTACCCTTGCGGCAGATTCTATCGAAGAGTTCGCCGCCCAAAGCAAGGTCGGTGACAAGGTACACTAGGTTCAAGAATGAACCATCAGATCCGGAAAATCATGCGGCTGGGATAGATTGGTCAACGAAACATACAGTTGTTCATCGTCTCAAAGTAATCGACTAGAGTCAAGATATTTTGGTGGCCCATAGAGACCCTCTTCAGGACTGCAATCTCATTTCGCACCTAGAAACCCCCATCAATAAACAGTTCTCTCCATGACCCAAGGATGGAAGGGGGGGGGGCGCAAAGGGTATTATTCACCATGTGTTCGCGTCCCGCCATCAGCCGCTTATTTATGACCTTGGCTGCATAGTATCTGCCCGTATCAATGTGCACGCATTCCTTAACCACCGAGTAGGAGCCCGCTCCCAGCGTCTTCCCTGTCTTGTACCGGCACGGCTGGACCTTCGGCCGCTGGTTCTGCTGCGCCGGGGACGCCATTTCAGGAGACCGAGGAGATTTGAAATCGCTCGACACGGCAAGAGATAGAGAAAAAAAAAACCAGAATTGGGTGGTATCGATGCTAATGACTGTATTCGTCTCTGTGTTGAAGTAGAAGAAACAAGCGAATCCTGCAAAAGCTTCACGGTGTGAGTGAGTGAGACACTGCAGCCCAACAGCCTCCACCATCCGAGAAGTCAGTCACACGAACCTTCCAAGGGGACTCCGACGCTCTCCTTCAGTCCAGGGGTAGAACCCGACCTAGATCCGATCGACCAGAGCGAAGCTCACACGTAGACGCAGGGCAATTCCCTCCCTCCCTTGAGTCGAGTCTTATCGCGGAGAAGAAACGCTCGTACGCAGTGGGTCGAGTGACAGGTCTGTGCGGGGCAGCTTTGGAATGCGATGCGACCAGTCGATGACTCTATAGAGTCTTCATCGGCCAGGTGTTTCCAGAGGCGGCAGAAACAGAACTAGGAGAGAATGAAAGTGTCGGGTTCGGGAAGAGAGAAGTCCTTTTGAGCCTGTGGGAGCCAGCCGAGCGGCGGTTGTCCAGGATGCCTTCTGCCTACACATAAATAGAGGGGCATGCAGTATGCCTTACGGAGTATTTCGATTTCAGCCAGTGATACCATTATTAATCGTCAGTCTGTACAGGTAGATCTATCGCCAGAGACAATTCAAGTCATTTAAATTATCAAACACTCTGCTAGGGAAATATTCAAGTGCACTTCCAACTCGAACCTGGGCCTCTCATACAAATTTGACTGATGTCGAGCGTATATAACCTAGCAATAGCCTCCAGTGAAAACAGGAACCAGTAGTACTCCGAGCAGCTTCGAATCTTCAGGAAATCCATGGGTATTACAGAGGGAAGCTTCGCCGCCAAATATAATGAATACGCACAATACCACGCCGTCCGCTGAGTGTATAAAACCAAAGAAGGACAAGGGGGAAGAGAAAAGACAATAATATGCTCACATCCGGCTCAGAACATCCGAGACCACTCCTTCGAGTAATTTGAGACCGTGGAATTTGGCCACGCTGGCCATGATGTGAAGTCGTTTGGCGATATTGCTCCGGTCAAGCGTTTCAACCCAGAGCCCGCTGCACGAGCAGTGGTCCATAAAGTCATTGACTTTGAGAGTGCCGCATTTTGAGCATTTGAGGTCCTGCGTCTGCCAAGCAACAATGAATGCATGCACCTGTCCGATCAGATTTTGTTCTTGCGCGAGTCGGTCGTATTCGGTCTGGCAGAAGGGACAGCGCCAGGGTTTTGGCGCTTTACTGGCCTGTTCCCCGAGATCAGGCAACAAGTCTTCATCTCGACAGAGATCAAGATCCCGAATCAGACAACAGGCATTGCAGGTCAGCTCGGGAAGTTTCAAACTGGCACTCGGGTTCTCAAATCGGCCCTCCTTGCTGAACTCTCGGACCTCGAACAAGGCGAGTAACTCGCGGCGGAGTAGTCGGGTCTCCAACGTCGTTATCTTCGACAGACTCAGCACCTGCATCAGCATTTTCACCAACTCTAAGAGAGGATTGCGCTTGTCCTCGTTGGGGTCAATAAGCACACCCGGGAGAACAGGGAATGCGTAGTCCGATGCGAGTTCGGGGTGGAGAAGCTCATCGCGTTGTCGACGGATCAAACCGGAGATCTGCTTCTTCAGTGGTTTGGAGAAACGATCAGTGAGAATCGAGGTGATTTCATCGCTCTCTGCTTCACTCGGGCGTCCAATAGGAATCTGAGTCATCCGGGGCGTCGATGTGTTCTCGCCTGGCGAGCCATCGGGTCGCTTGAGACCATGCATCAACTCGATGTATTCGACCACCCAGTCGTGGAAGATGGTTTGCATAGGCGCAGGCAGAGTCCGGCTGAGTTGCCAGTGCATGATCGTGTCTAGCGCTTGCTCTTCGGACTCGACCACTTCCTTGCACCCCTGGCCCCCATAATTGTACTCGTCGTACCAGACCAGGTAATCCCAGTATTCCTTGATCTCAAGATCGATGAAATGAAATGATGGATTGCCGCGAATGGATTTGAGTACGTACTGGCTGTACGCGTAAGCGTTGCCTACTTCGGCCTTGGTCGTTTGCAGGAGGAGCCGTGTGGGACTTGCAAAGACAATGTTTGAGCCGACACGTCTGAACTCCGCCATCAGCTGCTGGAAAGATTTTCGCGATAGCATTCGTACGTAATGGTGCAATGATCGATCGTAGAGGCAGGAGACCGGGCTCTCAACCCATCGGATAAGATGTTGAACCATGATGTCGGCCATGCTGTTACCGGCACAAGCCTCAGTCCACCAGTTCTTCACCATTTCACGGAGAACAATGGCACCGGCAGATGCAAACGCCTTTTCCGAGTACAGAATCCCTGAGCCGCTCGGTTCACCAGATGGTCCGGAAGAAGCGAGTAGCGAATCGCTACCTTCTGCATCATTGATCAATGAGGATGTCAGAATTGTATTAATAGCGAGATTGCGGATATCCAATTCGATGCACACAGTCGGGTATGCACCAGGGACATTGATTGACGGCATATCAACTCTCTCCAAGGGTCCGAGGACGTCGTCTTTCTCATAACCAGCGTGATCAGGACGCAGCCCGGTAGACCACCACAGAACCACATTGTTCTGCTGAAGGCGTCTCGCGTAGGATATGTCGATAAGATATCGAGGATCATCGCTTTCAAGGTTGCAGAGTGGAACGTCACCATATCGCGCTAACAAGGTCAGATGCTGAATCCATGCAGACAGATAGAGGTAGTGTGTGACAAGGCGTTTAGCAATGAAGGATTGCCACCCAAGTGGTGGCAGATCCATGTCGGTCACTTCGGGTTTCACTGGCAGAATTGGATAATCCTTCAGTATAGGAATGTTATGACACAAGCGACTTCTATGCTGCGACTGAATGACCAGAAGAGTAGGCAGAGTTTCATCACTAGAGAGCTTCTTTATCAGATCACCAACTTCCAGATAGGCTTTTCGTCTAGTCAGCACCTGGGTTGTCTTGAAATGGATCTTCTCCTGGTATTCGAAGGCGTTCTGTGTTGAATCCGCAGGTGTGGTTTGCATCTTGCGCATGAGCAATTCCGTATAGATCTTATCCACGTTGGGCAAGCCCTGGACCTCGCGTGTGCGATTGAGGATTATGATGTGCGCCTCGTGCTTAGTGGTTGAGAATAGTGCGAATATCTGTCGGTCACCAGAGGCAACATGGTACAAGTAAAGGTAGGCAAGACGTGCATCCGTCAGATAAGGTACATCGGATGACGTGTGGAGAAGTGCAGAGAGATCGAATCCTCGATCAAGTCCCTCGCCTAGAACTCCACGTTTGCTTTCATCAAATGTGCAAATGCTTCCCAGTTTCAGCAGCGCTCGCACACTCATCGGGATATGTCTCTCGTAGACACCTTCAACACTTGGATGCTGTAGAAGGGTATCGATCTTTGGAGCCTCGTTTAAGAATGTTTCTTCGGGAAGAGTGAGCTTGAACAAGTGGACTGAGGGATGTCCATTCGGCAATGTATGGTTGACTTTTTCTACTTCGCAGTCAGGGATCTCCACGTCAGGCAAGGAGTCTCTTTTCAAGTTCAGGAAGAGTTGGCGTGGAACTTTGACCGTCAATGTATGGATCTTCTGATCGATGAGGACTGAAGCTCGCACAATTCCAGGTCGATCGGTGTCGCGAAGCTGCAGAATTTGCCAAGTACTAATGTACAACATCTCTGCCTGGTTTCTGAAGAAGTTGCTCAGTGAATCAGAAGCAGCATTTGATCGCTCTCCAAACAGCTGTCGGCGGCGCGTTCGAGCCTGCCTCTGGATTTTCCATTTTTGTTTTTGATACTTGAGAAACCCAGCGTAGTCTTCTGTTATCGACGGCATTTTCGCAGGTAGACTGGCGTACGGATCGAGTGCCGTTCGAGAAAGGCCTTCTGGCAGCTTTCTTTTCTGTGCTGGCTTCGTGGCAGTGGTCGTATTGAGCTTCTCTGCCGAGCTTGCTATCACATCCTCCATATCACCTACATGCTGCACCCGATGATCAAGGATATTTGTCGAGACATCAGTGAGTGGGCTCTTCTCATGTTTTCCAAACAAGTCGGTCATCTTCTTTTGTTTGAACTTGTCTTCTTTGATATTGATACGTCGTTGTAGCCATTCAGGGTGAGCGACTCGAGGCACTGGGTTGTTGACTTTCTGAAGAGCAGCCGGGATTGTAATCAACTTCTGCACGACAGATCCCAAACGTTCCAAATAATAGTCCCAGTCGATGACCGAACGAGGATCCATATCACCGGGGTCTTCCTTCAGCCATTTGCGCAAGAAGTATCGCTTTACACTCTCCTCTGCCGAAAAGATGGCGACGGGGATTGCCCTTTCAGTGACAGGGGTGTTCCGGGGCCTCGAAGAGATGATATATTTGCAGTTCAGGCCCTTATCCTTGACCATTTGTTCCCCCAGGAACTCTGCCAGTCGCCTTGCCGTAGTAATCGAAGTGGATTTTTGACTCCCATATTCTTCGAGCGTCTTGGTCATGCTTCGGTTTTCAGAGATAAGATCAATGAGTTCCTCATCTGCCAATGTCGAACCATGCTCATACAACACATCTAGCCACCTATCGGCTACCTTGGCGACGGCGGCGTAAGTTTCGCTAAGTGTAGAACCTTCTAAGAAAAACCGGAAGATCTGGGTTTGGAAAATCTTGATCAGCTTCAACTCCCCTCTCCGCTTGACCTCGAATCCCTTCAATTCGGCGAGTGAGCCATCATGGTTGAAAACCGCGTAGCGCTTTTTCAGGTTCTTGTCCTCTTCCTTTGAAGTGGGAAGAATCATTGCCTTGTAGGGCCCATCAACTTCGAAAAAGATGGAGTTTTCACTGTGGGTGTTGTACTTGAAGTTTGCTGGATCCACAAGCGCCTGGTATTGGTGGTTTGTGTACTTTCCATGGACAAGATGGTTCAGCATGACGCAAGGGTAAGATATATTCAACTTCTTGCCGTTCTTGAGGGTGAAGGAAAAGTCCTCGGGAAACGACCCTGGAAGCATACACCAGATACCATCGGTATCAAGCTCCAAGGGGCGGCCGATTCGTTCGACAAGCTCTCTTGCCATTTGAATGATATGTGCACCAGTAAGACAAGTCACTCCAGCCATCTCCATGGAGTACCATCGGGAACCCTTTCTCATGACATAGCCGTAGAAACTGTTCAAAATGACCTTGTGTGCAAGCTGGAGCGAGTCGAAAAGAACAATCATTTTCTTGGCTTCCTCGATCTCCGCAGCGGAGGCTTTGGCGGCCTTGAGTGCTTCTGTCTTGCCTTTCCACACTTTCTGCTTACCCTTGAAGTCGTATCGTCGATCTCGAAAGCTGCGGACAGTGTCCACGTAGAAGGGGTTCTCCCTCTGGCAGATGATTGCTTCCCGAACGATGGTCTTGCTATCGTGGATCTTGTGGTAAATTTTCTTACTGTAGTCTTGGAGTCGCTTCTTGATAACTCCTGCCTGTTCTTCGATACTCAACTCTGTGAATGCTCTCATAGGACTATTCTTGTTTCGGCCAGGGAATCTTTCATTGGCAATCGCGTGGCGAATCATGTTGTATTCATCGCGTTTGGCAGGAAGGAATTCACCTCGCCATGCCCACGGGAGCCGCCTGTCACAGGACTTTCCAGGTCGGTTGAAATCACAAGCTGCACAGTCCGACTCTTGAATCATTGAATCCGGCTGCAGACGATTGGTAATCATGATGTTCGGATACATGGAAGCGACATCCAGATGGTAAATCGAGGGCCTTTCATCCCTCTTCGGGGTTGCCTTCAAATTAAGCAGCTTTTCCGATATCTGGCCCTTGACTTCATCATAATTGACCACATCATCCAATGACTTTTTTTCTTCCACCTCGATGCTGAATTTCAAGGCTGCATCAAGATCGCGCAGTAACTCGTCAATCGCACTCGGGTCGACGCTGAAGGCTACTGGGATGTCGCTTCGAAAGACGCCTGCTTCTATACTTTCGACATGGCCGCCGACGTAAGTCTCCGACTCTAACAGATGTCCCTCATAAAACGCTTCCGGGGGGTCTTTGTGTTTGTTTGGTAGGACGATTCCATTTTGGTATGCTTGCACCATGAGCAACATCTCACAAAGAGTTCCTGTTCCTTTTCGGAGGGTATCGTCAGGGTTGATGGGTAGAATGGTACACAAGGAAAAGATGAACGGATGGACATATTTCATGTAGAGATAATAAGTTGCAACGGCGTCGGAGACCGAGTATTCTGCCAGAGTCTGTGGGCGTTCACTGGCATAGGGTGTCATCAACTCTGGATCAAGTTCATCAGGGTCATAACCGAGCTTAGCTACAGTCACGGCCTTGAGACCTCTACTCCCCTGTGGAAGGTAACTGTCACGATTCACCCAAGCAAAACAGTCCATGTGGACGCAATAGTCACTCTGGTAGATGTCTTCGCTGTTCTTGCGGAATCCAATCTCGGTATACATGTCGATTCCCAGGATGCTCGCTCTTGCTTCAACGAAAGGCCAGTCGAAGAAATCACCGTTGTAGGTTGCTATCACGGTCGGTTTCGCTATCTTGATATGCCCGAAGAACCGTTCCAGAACGGCTTTCTCATTTGGTTCGTTGAAGATGATAAAAGGTCCGCTGTATTCAGGCTTTGGTGTATATTCGAAATCGTTGATATCTTCAGAGACGATTTCCCGGTTGGTTATCAAAAATCCTTGACCGTCGATCATATATGAGATCATCATAATTTGGTCGATGACCGAGTCGGGAAACTTCAAGGGCAGCTTTGTTGTCTCGATATCGAAGGCCAGAACGACAGGGTCAGCTCGCTGAAGTCGCTCCTCCAAACATGTCAACGAGACAACACCGTGTTTTGCTTCCACAGTGTACCATTTCCCGATTCGAATATCTGCAGTTTGTTAGCAGCGACAATGCTCCAACGGAATCGGGACCATCAGACCTTTGTCTATCGACACTCTAACATGGTATGGGACATCATATTCCCGGATATCAATGATAAAATCGCTAGCAATTATATTGGCATTAGATCGTGGCTCATTAAGAAGTTCGTCATCAAACATATCGAAGCCAGCACTCGCACTAAAGGATCAATTAGCACAGCGCGACAATGGTTAGAACTGGATATCTAGGTTTTTATACCTGGCCATCTCCGCATAAGTATCCATCGCATTCACATTCTTTCTGTTCTTCTCGGCAAGTGGAAGCAGGGTTCTTCGGACTTCCAATAGATTGCTGACATTGGCAAAGCTCAGCTGAAGAAACGTTTTCCGGTGTCCCAGCAGATGGTTCGGCATTTGGAGATCTTCCTTCTCCACGCGCTTGACGCGTTTGACTAGTCCTTCAAACGTCCGCCGACACCATTCCTCCACTTCGGCCTCGCGGCCCTTCTTCGCGGTGATGAGAAAGTACGGATCGTATTCGACGGTGGCTTTGAAACTGGTCCCCCCATCCTCGAGGAAGTAGTAATCTACTCCGGCACGACCTCCCGGGACACTTGGATCTTCGATCGAGGTGCTGTGCATGTTAACCAGCCATCCGACTCGTTTCTCTCCAGAGTCGAAGCGTGGGAACCCAAGCTTCTCGTCGATGCTGTTGGCCAGCCGAATCGCTTCGAACTTCTCATCCTGAGAGGTGGCTTCCGTGGAACGGAGCGACGAGAACTCGACTGTTTTCGTTCGCCTCGGTAGCGACGACGCAGCGCTAGATCGAAACTTATTTCCATATTTGCTAGGCTTGCGCGAGGGCATTGTGGTGGCCGTGGACCTCCCTGGTTAGGAGGTACCTAAATCAACGAAGGGACGATAACAACGCTGGACAAGACACATGGACGATTTCAAGGGTAATTATCGCAGTCGCATTGCTGGACTCGACGGGAACTGCAGTCAAAGAGGGAAGCTTGTCAATAGAACCAATGCTCGATTGCTATCTTCAATTGAGGACCGCAAGATTGGCCCACTCTTTTTCGATGCGATCCAGCGCGGCAGGGACGCGTTTCGTGTTTCCACTTTACGCGTGCCGGAGTAACTACCCTAATATAGACTAGCACCACTGCTCTCGGGATAACGAAATTACGTGCTGCTTCTTTCCAGATCTGGATGCGGGTGCTCGTTTGACGGGACTTCGTAGAAGCTCTGCGGGAGCGAACACAGTCATGTCGGACGAAACAAAAGACACTGACCAGCTGCCTCCGAGCACTGTGGCGGAGCCGAGCCCCGAGAGGCCGAAGCCGAAGCACGAATTCCCCAAGTCGCAAGTAGGAAAATTATGGGATGCGTTTGGGAGCCCCGAACAGCCGGCCAACGTCCTCCCGGGGGCACGGTATGATTCGACGGGGCGGAAATCCGAGGAGGAAAAACCCTCGATCAAAGATGCGTTGAAGGGGCTCTCTTTTGGGAATGTCACGTCTTTCTACAAGGTGCCTTGTGCGCGGGAATCGTTGATGCTGGCAATCGGCGTGGCGTTCGGGATCGGTGGAACTAGGACTATACTTGGAGGTAGGTAGCAACCACAAAAACTGATTCATTCAGCTGGTATCTCCATCGAGGCTAACGGTCTGCGTTTGTCTGTTCTTCTCTAGGCTTACGACGATTGGAGTCCGCATGCAATTGGGCCGTCGGGTCGGGTCTGGCGACGGCCACGACGTCATATTACTTCTGTCAGAGACGGCGACAGCAGGAGCTGAGTGGGATGAAAGAGGCAGTTGATTTGATGCGAGACATCAAGTTGAAACGCCAACGGGAGAAAGACCAGAAGAAGGCAGAGGAAGAGGCCGCTGCGGCACGGCTAGCGGAGGAAGAGAGGCGACGGAAGAGCTGGACGAACCTCGCCAACTACAAGTTTTGGTGATGAATAGATGGACAGTTTACTGCAGTCATCATTCATCGGCGTCTTGGGAGTCCTTTAGTGGATTTGATGGATCGATTCATCCTTGTCGATATATCTGCTCTGGGATTGCGGCCTGTACATTAAGACAAGATGGGTCATGGGGCTCATTTAGAATTTATATACATGTATCATTATTGTTATCGTCATGAAAACCAAAAAGAAAGGAAAGGAAAGAGAAACTCCCTCCTATTCACAGATCGAACTTGACTCGTTTTTGAATCGCTCCGTTCTGGACAGCGCGTAACTTATCCGAATCGACCCCCTCTCGTCGCTCTCTCCGTCGTCCCCTCGCATCTCTCGCTTCTCGGTTCTTCCACTCCGCGACCTGTTTCTGTCTCTTCTGAGACCTGGCCCACGCGACTGCCGCCGTAGGCTTGAATCCTATGCCATTGATGCCGTACCCGTCATCGCTCGGATCAGACGGGTTGTGACCCGTAATCTCCGAATCATGCCATACCATCGGGTTTTCGTTGCTGTTGCTCGTTATCGGCGGTGAGGATGCCCTGCGACTTTTGTCTTGCTTCTTGCGTGGACTCGGCTGTAATAAAGCCTTCTTCTTGCTCGGTGAATTTTCCATGTTCTCCGGTGGCTGCGTAAGAGCATCCATGGACTCGGCATCCGACAGCGGACGTGGTGCCAGTGCTTCCTCAGGCAGGAGCTCTTCTGGCTGTGCCCGTCTAGTTGTTCCTGGTAATAATGACAATGCTCCTTCGGTGTCTTTTGACAGAGTCTCTGCGCGATTGACAGCGGTATTGGCCAGATTCTCGCCGCGAATCGCCAGTCTCCCTAAATGCCCCGCAACGGCAGCTCGAGGACTGTATCGTCCCCCATCCTCCTCCTCTCTGAGCCTCGCTTCATGAAAACTGTTGATTGAGACTGTGGACTGAGGAGATGCCGACGGGCTGTTAAAATAGTCTGACTCTGACCCGCTGCGTTTCCGTTTGGGAGATCTGTACTGCTGCGGTAGACTTGTCGGCGTCATCGCGGGGTCCAGCTTGATGGGCGAGTGCAAGAAAGGCGGACGAGCCCACCGCGAGGCTTGTTCAGGCGTACTCTCTTCCTCTGTGAGGGTTAACTGAAGCCGTGAATAGTATATCTTGTAGGTGTAGGATGCTGCGAAGTGATTTTCTAGAGATTCAAGGGTGAGCTAAGCAGAATAGTTATTTCTGGCTTGGGGTCTGATTGGTGAGACTCGGACTTCTCTGAAGAAGTTCTATGCAAGGATTTAGTGGTTATATCAGCCACAGAAAGTATCTGAAGCTATTCTTAATATCACCCAGTATTCCACAGTGAATTAGACTTAATATTTTTCATAATATGCTTGGTAGGGAAAGAATGGCTGGATTTAAGGGTAGAGAGCTATGTTACATTCCCTAGGAATGTAGTACCTATTTACTAGGAATATCTAACTTCAATTATTAAGATTATTATCATATATTAGATAGAAATGATTGATGTATCTATATTCCCTTTATAAAAGAGTAGGTCATGTTACAGCTTTATCTAGCCTCGATGCTCCCTGTTGGCGAAACACGTTGACCAACCTGTCTTTATCTAGATTGAATTCTTTCGAAGAGAACATATGGTCTTGCTAATTTTATTCCCTTATGGTATCTCAGGATAATCAGGTTTCCTGCTGGCCTTTCCTCAGTAAATATGACCAGTTTTGTGGCCATATCCAGAATGTCGGCAACAGATAGATATAGGATCCTGGCATTTCCTATGGTCTAGCAGTCACCCTCCTTGTTCATATAGCACCAGGCTCCCATTTCGGCGCCTTGAGACTACAAGCTGAACAGTGAATAGATTCTAGTGTCAATCCTTGCTCTAGCTACTTCACATATTACTCAGTTCCAGCCCTATCAGTGAGGTCATCATGTCATATACGCAACCGTCGATTTCCAGTCCCCCAGTCATGAACGAGGTTCAGAGTCTATAATATAGTATTATTGTTACCCTGAGCCATGATCAAGGATTCAAGTCTCTGATAACTTGTCTTCTAAGATTGAGAGGAGTGGCAGCCTTCCAAGTGCTTTCTTTGCTCTCATCTCTATAGCTTCCTGCAACCCTTCTCTCCCCTAGAGTCTCTCAGTACCTCGATGATGACCAAACGAAAGCAACCACTAAGAGGAGCAGCAAAGGCTGCCCATAAAGCCAAAGTCGCGCACCTTGAAAATGGCCTCGAGGAGTCTGAAAAAGACCCGGTTGACGCTGAACTGACCACGCTCGCTGCCGTCGGAGTTACTGCAGACTGAACACTAGACAACACTATACCTGGGACTCAGGGATACACCTTGAAGAGCGAGCAAGATTACACAATAGCTATCATTACAGGCTGCCTCCACAGCTTCACCGACCAAGATCAAGAAGCCCTGGTTTGCGACGTGCTGGGCCGTGATGATGAGGGACTCCAGGCCTTAGCCTTCCTTAGAGGTAAAGAGTCTTATCTTTGTTCCTTGTAAAGCTGCTGATCATCTTCCTTTCGAATTCTGTGAGCCAGGGTTAAGTATAAGCCCAAAAAGCTCTCCACGACGGAGCAAGAGCAGTTTGCACTAAATGTGCACACATCATCCCATATTCTGCAGCTCCGGCTAGTCCAGGTGGAAAGAATTCTATCAAGGTACAGAAAGCCTGATCACTACTAATACTACTGATGTGCTGACTTGAGGTCAGCCGCGTCGATCAGCAAAGACCTCGCCGAGGCCTTTCTCTATCGGTACTTTCCTCGTCTTCAAGGCGTCATAGATGTTCGCTGCGTCGGGGCAATTAACGTGCCGCGAAACGCTATGGTAATGGCCTCACTTCTACGCATAGCTCGGCTAGTTCCTACTTGCACTCGAAGCCACTGGAGTTTATTTTTCTCTATTGCTAATGCTTCCCCAAGATCTCATTCACCTTGGAAGCTAATTGTGTTGTAAAAGGAAACCAGTGCCGGCTTGATACCTTTCCTTCATTCTCCGGAGGGCTAAATATATGCCTACAGGGGAACCGGGTGGTTTAGTTCTATTCTCAGAATAGGACGGGTCCGCTAGATCTGCTGCTACTAGAAACTCGTTTTGCACGCGACTGGGATAGGAGCTGCGATCACACCTTTTACAAAAGAGTCAGGGGGGGCGGAAATCCGCTGAAAGCTGGGAGCTTGTATCAAGAATTAGTGACTGGTTAATGACAGTCGCATAGAGCTCATACCATGTTGTCTAGACACGGTACCAGTTCGCTCTGAAAGATTCATAAGTGGGAAGTGTCACTGATATTTATAGTGTACAGTGAATCGAGTATAGAAAGAGCAGAGAGACAGCTCTTTATTATACGCAGAGTCAGACGGGCTGATCAGGCAGCTGTATATAGAAAGAACTGATATGGCAGGCATCTAATATATAGGTGAAAGAGATGTAAACACTTTTCATATAACAGTTATAGCAATATTTAAAGAGTAAAGAAAGACCCTATTTTATAACACGACAAAAGAGCGGACTCGACTGAGTAATTTACAAACATCCTACTCATCCACGTCGTCAATAAGAGAGGGGGAAAAAAACCAAGAAAGCAGAACGAGGAAGGAAGAAAAGAAAAAAAATTCAGCTCAACCATACTAACGCCGCGATAATGACTCCCACATGTCCCAAGATATAGTGCGATTAGACCTTGACCTTCTTTTTGGATGGCTCAGCATCGGTGTCATGTTTCCGCTTCTTCTTGTCCGAGTCGCCGCCAACGTCCGACTTCCTCTTCTTCTTCTTCTCTTCCTTCTCTTCCTTCTTCTCCTTCTTCTCCTTCTTGTCCTTCTTCTCCTTCTTGTCTTTCTTCTCCTTCTTTTCCTTCTTCTCTTTCTTCTCATCAACCTCGTCCATGTCTACGTCGCTGGCATCGCCGTCCACGTCCATATCGGCGAGAACAGCATCCATGGCATTTTTCTATGCAAGTCAGTCATCCGTGCTAAAAATCGGTTACTCGGGTCATCTAAAAACGTACCATGGCAATTTCGTTCCGGGTGGGTGCAGCGCCGGTAGAGTAGAATTCCAGGCGCTCCTCGACCTGCTGCTTCAGGATCTCACCAAACTTGGTGGACGGAGTCTCGGAAAAGTTGTCGATTCTGGAGGCGATAGAGCACTTGTTCGCCAGGAAGCGAGAGATTCTACCCTTGTTCTTGGGGCCGGCCTTGCCGATAAAGGAAGAGTGATAGAGCAGACCATACTTGGGGGTGTTACCCTTGGTCTTCAGCGCTCTGAAAAGGGCCTTCTCAGCTCCAAGAATCTGCACGGTGGAGGCAGGGTACTTGGAGAGGTTGGTCAAGCTTCCGGCGTGGGAGATCAGGCGGGCACCGACGATCTCGCCAATCAACGCAGCCAAGTTGGGGGCGACAACGCTCATCTTGGACACCAGGTAGGCGTGGAGCGACTTGCGGTACTTGGAAAGGCTGACCACACGGTTCGCAAAGGCCAGCACGTTCTCCATGTCAGTTTCCGAGATGTCCTGACCCATACTGTGTCTGGCAGCCTCGATGATGTTTCTGGCAATGCCCTCATCGTCTTCTACGAGAGCAGCAAGATCGTGCAAGCTCTCATCAGTCAGGGTCTTCTTATCCTTCACGAACAGAGCAACCTGGGCATAGCGCTGGTTGTCGGAGACGATCTTGATGAGCTCAGGAAAGTGCCAAGAATACCACTCCCGGCATCTCATCGCAAAGGTGTTGATGGCCTTGTCAAGTTGGTCAAGGATGGCAATGGCCTGGATAATGTGGTTGTCGTCACGCTGCACGGAGAACTTGACCTTGGCGCGCGAGTAAGCGTGACCAAGACCGAGTTGCGCAGTGCCCATGTCTCCCTCACGCAATTGCTTCAGCAGCTTGGTCGCGTGCAGTCTGATGCCGCGGAGCATGTCCTGGACAACCTCGCTCGTGTCTCCAGTCTCACAGTCCACAAAGGAGAAGGCCGACTTGATACTTCCAGCCAGAGCCTTGTCAGCGACTCCAAGAACAATGTTCTTCTTCTTGCTGGGCTTGGGCAAATTCATCTCGAGGAAGGAAATAAGCGTATCAGATGCAACACCTTCCGAAATATCGTTGATTTCACTGAGAGCCTGCTTGTTGTTTCTAGTGTTCTACGTCAGCGTCGGCACCTCAACCGCTTCCCGAGGGAAACGAGAGAGAAGGGGGGGGGGGGGGGGGGGAACGTACTCAAAAGGCAAAAAACTGGCCAAATCCACCATCTTGCCAAATGTCGCCAGATCCCGAACACCATCCTGGACCTCCTTCAGACGATTACCCACAGTATCGGCCTGCAGGGAGACCTTGAAAAGTGAGTAGCCCATAGGGCCTTCGAAGAGGAGATAGTCGGCCATGGCGGAACAGACGGCCCGGGTCAATTGTACACGATAAAAATTAGAATCTCCGACGCGAAAAAGATATATCGCAAACCGGCACGCAAAATTTCCGCCCGAGAGGGTTGTGCAGCGCCCAGCGTGGAGTTGAAGAGGCTGAGAGATGGAGATTCGGGGCTTCGAGACGTTGGAGCTCTTTTTTTTTCGCGGCGGCGCTAGTGCGATTCTTCCAATGTGGGTTTTTGCCAAAACCAAAGCTCACCGCATTCAACGGAACCGCCTCAGCTTTGTGCTAGACGACTGCTCGCCTCTCTGTTTTGCCAGCCAGACGTTTGGGTTCGGTTTTCCTCGTTTGAAGACCATTTGAGCTTGCTTTTGTAATTTTTCTTTTGCAGAGATGTCTGCAACACAGTTACTTAACCCCAAGGCGGAGTCGAGGGTATGAGCAAACCCCCCTCCCCCCACTGAATGCCCCTCAATGAGGGAGGTCACACACTGACGGTGTGCAGCGGCGAGCGGAGGCTCTCAAGGTGAACATCAGCGCTGGCGAGGGTCTCCAGGATGTCTTGAAGTCGAACCTGGGTCCGTCAGGGACTCTGAAGATGTAAGTTGGCCGCTCCCAGCACACATGAGAATGGACTATGCGACTGACCCAATTGCTCTCCAGGCTGGTTGATGGCGCTGGTGGAGTACGAAAATATTCTCTGTCTGAAAAACAATCTACGGCTCCTAATCTTATTTGTTTGGCAGATCAAATTGACCAAGGATGGAAACGTTTTGCTGCGAGAAATGGTTCGTAACACATGCCTGGAATTGATAATGCCGTGTACTGACTAACATCTGGTAGCAAATCCAAAACCCGACGGCTGTAAGCTCCTTTTTTTGATTTCTCGAAATCATTTACTTCACATACTAATTACGCCTCGAGGTCATGATTGCGCGTGCTGCGACAGCACAGGATGATATCACTGGGGATGGAACAACGTCGGTCGTGTTGTTGGTTGGAGAACTTTTGAAGCAGGCCAACCGTTACATCAGTGAAGGATTACACCCTCGCGTTATCACAGACGGATATGAGATTGCGAAGACTGAAGCCCTGAAAGTGAGTGGCCATTCTAGTTGACAAGGTGACGTTGGTGCGGTACTAAGACAATATTTTCTTTATAGTACCTCGACCAATTTAAGATCGAAAGACCGATCGACCGCGAACTGCTACTATCTGTGGCCCGGACATCTCTCTCTACGAAGCTAAACACCGCACTCGCTGAGAAGCTGACCCCTGACATTGTTGATGCCGTGCTTGCCATCCACAAAGCCCCCGAGAAGCCCGATCTGCACATGATCGAGATCATGACCATGCAACACCGGATGTCGTCGGACACTCAGCTCATCCGTGGTCTTGCTCTGGACCACGGTGCGAGACACCCTGATATGCCGAAGCGTGTTGAGAATGCGTTCATCTTGACCTTGAATGTCAGTCTCGAGTACGAAAAGTCGGAGATCAACTCTGGGTTTTACTACTCCAGCGCTGAGCAGCGTGACAAACTGGTGGAAAGCGAGCGTCGCTTCGTGGACGCCAAGCTCCAGAAGATTGTGGAGCTGAAGAAGGAGGTTTGCGGAAACGACCCGAAGAAGGGTTTTGTTGTCATCAACCAGAAGGGTATTGACCCCCTGAGTCTGGATGTGCTTGTCAAGAATGGCATTTTTGCTCTTCGCAGAGCCAAGCGGAGAAACATGGAGCGTCTCCAGCTGGTCTGTGGCGGAACCGCGCAGAACAGCGTGGACGACCTCAGCCCGGACGTTCTTGGATGGGCCGGCCTGGTATATGAGCACCAGCTTGGAGAAGAGAAGTTCACTTTCGTTGAGGAGGTCAAGGACCCCAAGTCTGTCACCATTCTCATCAAGGGACCCAACCAGCACACCATCGCCCAGGTCAAGGATGCGGTTCGGGACGGCCTTCGCTCAGTCTACAACACCATTGTCGACGGCTGCGTTGTGCCGGGTGCTGGTGCCTACCAGATCGCCTGTGCGGCGCACCTCCGCAACTTCCGCAGCTCCGTCAAGGGCAAGGCCAAGTCGGGCGTTGATGCATTTTCCGATGCCCTCCTGGTGATTCCCAAGACCCTTGCCGCCAACTCAGGACATGACATCCAGGACTCGCTGGCTGCCATGGAGGATGAGCGGACTGAGGGCGTCCCGATCGGCCTGAACTTGGCCACCGGGGAGCCGATGGACCCCGTGCAAGAGGGTGTCTTCGACTCCTTCCGCGTTCTGCGGAATTGCATCGCCTCCAGCACCGGTATCGCGTCGAACCTCCTCCTCTGCGACGAACTGCTCAAGGCTCGGCAGATGAGCAGACAAGGCGGTCCTGCCGGTATGGACGAGTGATAGAGCTGTTTCGCCTGCATAGCCAATACGACCTCTGCGGGTAAATAAACCCGTGGCGTGATGTATGTAAAAAGATAGAAAAAAAGACAAAACTTATATTGGATTTGTAAAGCGAGACCATATACAGTTCGCGATAGAAGATTCCCCTGATATCCCAAGGCTTGCACGAGATTCGACCAGTCATTTTAGATGATTGACTACATCATTGACAATAGTAGTTGTTGGTCATTGGAACTATTGAATAAATGTAGGCACGTGTTCAAAGACATAGTTTATAGACACCAGAGAGAGTAGTATATATATAATCTGTCTAGTCAATTATATACCGCTATGTATATAAGAACAGTGATTAGAAATATGAGAATGAATGTCAAGACAGCCCAACAGTAATAGTGAATAAACAAGATACCCTCCCAAACGCCGATTTTCCCTTCCATGCAAGTCGTTCAAGATGAATCGGAGCTTTCTCCATCTTCTATGCTCTGGACCTCAGCACTGGACTCCCGGAGCCAGCCGCCGATGAAACCCTCATTTCTGACGGGATCCTGGAGGCTAACGCGACGAGAGGTGGCCCAGTCGAGAACTTTGGTTTTGCGTATGACCACGGACCGGCTGTCCTCGGTGCTAGCTGGCGTGGCGGAAGAAGAAGGGCCCAGGTTGCGCTTTTTGCGAGCTTTATCCGGCTCTACGACCCCCATGTCCTTGAGTGTTGTGATGACATCTTCGACCAGCATGCCTGTGGCCTGCCCGATTTCTTGTACAGTCATACATTCTTGATGATGATGAGGTCTCTTCCTAGTCGTGCCATTCGGGGTGCTCTTTTTCTTCTGCGCTGGCGACAACGACAACCTCTCGGTCCCTTCCTCGTCACGAGAGCCCGAACCTACCAGGAAATGCCTCGCTATTCGTTCCGCCCAGAAGCGTGAATAACTCCTCCGCCCCATCTCGCTGAGTGGCCGTTCGGGACCACCGATGAAGCCGCCTTCCCGCTCCCAGCCGCTCAGCTTGTAGCTGACACTCATCAGCAGCTTCCCCAGCTGCTTGTGCTGGTACGGGGGGAAGATCAGGATGCACGCGAGGTTATTCGCATCCCACGAGAGCTTCTCCTTGGAAAAGTAGCCCAGGATGTAATAGCTTTCCGGGTCCTCCGGGTCGGTGAACGTGAGGATGTAGTAGAGGAACGAGGAGACGTCGAAGAAGACCGACTTGTGATCGACAAACAGCTTCGCAAACAGCGATAGATTCTGCGAGAAGAGCGTATGCTCCGCCCCATCGATCTCCCACACCGCATATCCCTGGCAGTCATACACCTTGACCCCCGAAGGCACCGTCCGGCTATCGCAGACGCGTGTGTGTTTCACGTGAGCGTCCGCATCGCACGCGTATCGAAAGCACCACCGGCAGACGTACAACCGCTCCGTGTCCTTGTGCACCAACTCCTCCGGGTATATCGATTTGTACCAGGTTCTGAAAAGAAGGCTGCCTAAAACGACGTTCTGGACATTCCGGTGGGCAGGTGGTGTGCTTGTGTGTGGTGGAGACTCGGTGGCAGCCATCGAGAGCCTCAATTTCCCTCGCGATCAGTCAGCCTGTCGCTACCCTTCTTTCTCTGGCTACTGGCTATCCGGCGTATTTCCCTCCTTCCTGGGATCAAGGGCCATTGAGGTCGGATGGGGGGGGGGGGGGGGAGGCAATTCTCTCTCGGTGAATACTTCGTAAGGAATGCGCAGATCGGAGGCAACGGCGGGGCTAGGCAATGATATTTTTCTGAACAACAGGTGTGAGCACTATATTTTCCCGTCAGATTAATCAGGTTTTCAGGATAATGCACTTGCTGACCTGTTATCTCTTTCTGATGGGAGGTGGGTGTAGCCTGTAGCATTTTCAGGCGCGACCCGATTGGCGCGTCCTGTGGCAATAAGCAGCGCGGGGGTGAAGCTCTTATTTCAGGGTGGAGCAGTTAGCACTGACCTGACCTTATCCTGTTGCCTGGAGAGAGTCAAGAGTGTCCTTTGCCATCTCGTTGTCCAGATACACTCTCTGCCTTTGGATCGTCTATGTGTTGAGGCGAGCTTAAGCTGCTGGTGTAGGCAGCAGTCTATGTTCTATGAGCTGATCTGCTACTGACGATAGTCCGCCAGCCAGGCAGTCAGCCTTGCCATCACGCCTACAACTTCCTCGCCTCCGGTGCTTCTCTCTAACTCCAGATCGAGGTTTGGAGAGCCTGTCCGGATTTCTTTGTTTCTCGGCTTCAAAACATCATCACTATATTCCAGAAATCATGTTGAGGCCCTTCCATATCAGAGACCTCGCTGTCTCTCCCTATGTCGCGTCCGAATCCGACACCACCGTGAGCACCGGGGATCACTCTCAGGGGGAAGATGGGGAGATATCACAGCCTCAGCCTCATGCCACCGTCCAGATCTCCTCATCGGAGTACGACAGGATTGCTGTCGATAATCCCCGCGCGAGACTGATGTATGTGGATAACGACGACGGCGAGTTGATCACCGTAAGTTAATAGCTTGATTTCAGACTTTTTTCTTGCAAAATATATAAACTAACGTTCGGATCTCTATCTGAAGGTCGGGTCCTCTTTCGAGCTTGATCAGCGGCTGGATGATCCGGTTGATGTCTCGGTACAGCCGGAGTTGTCGCAGCAATATTCAGATTCTGCTGCTCCTATGCACATTTTTGACATCAGACGCTCAAATTCCGTCGTGGAGATATGGAAGAAGTACGAGACCAAATCCAGGTCGGAACAGAAGGGGAAGAAGCCCCTGTACAGTGATGGCGTGGGCCTATCATTCGATGATGGTATACAAGGTGCCGATTCTGCCTTGTCCCAGGAGACCGACCGCGTCGCAGATGAGGAGTCGGCGCCATTTTTGGCCGCTTTCGAGGCCGAGTTGGCAAAGATGATGGACGCTTCTCCGGACGCTGCTAAAGAGAGCGGTGCGCACATAGAACCGTCTAGCTCCTCTAGCAGCCAGCCCGCGGACGCAGCATCCCAACAACCCCGCAACCCGGGCGATGTTTTTGCTCAAGCTGTGCACAACATCGTCGATGGGGCGGAAATGATTGGTTCTGAAATCAGATCCAGACTTCCTGAGTTGGAGCGCCAGCTGCACAATGCCCAGAGGACTCTTCCAGAACAAGTTGGTTCATCGGTTCAACTAGCTCTGACATCTCTGGAGAGTAATATCAGACACCTCAGTGTAGCTCTCCAAAATGTGCCTGGTTGGGCAGCACAGGCAAGAGCGCAAGGTGCCCAGACGACTATCCCTGCGGCAGAACGAGTGGTTGATGGTCTCCAGATGATTGCAGGCGAACTCGGCGAGGTGGGACGCACACTGTACACATCATTTGAAAGGGAGTTTGGAAACGGCTCTTCCAACCCCCAGTCTTCACCTTCTGAACCTCAGAACCGGCCTGGGCCAGAACACAGCACCCCAGCTCCAGCTGAAACTGCGGCTCGCCAGACTACTGACTCCTCGGCTTCTGCCAGCCGGGAAGATGAACCCCAAAACTTTAGCCATTCTTCGGAGCCCGAGGCGACTACTCAAAACGATGAGCAGGGATCGGATGTCCGCAGTCTCAACCAGACACCCCATTCGAGTGAGACTCTGCCGGCCAGAGCACAGGAATCACGACGGAATCCACCTCATCCTCGCGTTGTACCTCATCCCTTTTCAAGTCCTTTCCCTCACCACCACTTACACGGCTATCCAAATCCACCTGTTCCATTCATGTCTAGGCCGTTTCATCCACGACCAACCCCACCTCTCCACCCGGCCTATTACCAGCAAAGACCTCCCCAAGGACCGATGCCAGCACGGCCTGAAAGGAGAGATCCCCCTCGTCCATGGCAGCCTGGCCCTCCCAGGCCTGAACGGACCCATCGTCCTATGCCCTTCCATCCCAATGAGCAGCCTGATAATACTGTGCTGTTTATCGGAAATGTGGGCTTCGACGTTACTGAAAAAATGATTCAAGATGTTTTTCTTGCTCAAGGGTTTCCGGTTTTTGTCCGTCTGCCACTGGATTCGGAAACAGGAAGACATGCAGGGTTTGGCTACGTCCAGTTCACTTCTGTGTCAGCAGCTAGAGCAGGGCAGGAGGCCTTGCAGGGAACTCATATCGATGGACACGCTGTGAATTTGGAAATCAGTGACCATTCCCCGATCATAGCTTTGCACCCTCCTCACAATCATCATGTCCATGAGAGGAACGTGCGTTCATCCCGTCGTCAGACTGTCAATCCTTCCTCGCCCGGAGCCACACGTGGCTACTCAAGTCCGAATAACCGTGCCAACACAACCCAAGGGAGATCCTTCAGTCTGTTGGATCAGGAGACTGACGATCCCAATGTCGCTACTCGGTACCCTTCACTTCAACCTGAGGCAAGCAGCCGCTCGTCGTCCAGTTCCGAAAATCTCCTTAATCTAAGCCCCGAACAGGAAATGAGCCGGTTTCCGCCAGTCTCTCAGCTAGAAGCACACTTCCTAGCGAATCAGCGCGAGACTTCTGCGAACAACCGGCCTGCTGAATCACTTCCCACTTCGGAAACCCATCTTCAAACACCCACTACTCAGCTGATGGGTGAGATTCCTAATGCAGTGATCGAGCCTGCTCATCGGGACCCCCGCAGTCGTCCACTTCGTCGCTCCAATACTGTCATGTTCACCGGCCCTAGGACCTGGATGCCTGATGCTTCCGGCTCGAACACCATGGAGCGGCGTCATGGCTCGAACATGCCGCTGAGACGTCGTGCCACTGAACGCCATTCCCTTCGCCATCATCCCCATGGTACACGCGCGCTAGAGGTCTCTAACAACGACACTAGTGGTCAGAACAGACACTCCGCGGCTTTTGCAGTCGGTCCCTTGGATCCTCCTGGGGGTCCCCATCCTACTCGCCCAGAGCCTACTCGCCCAGTTGATGACTGTGTCTCGGCTCTTATTGATCTAGGCTATGTCAGCACCATGGACGGTGGAGAGCAGCGGGCTGCTGTGTACGCCGCTGCGGCAGAGGGTAATCTTTTCGATGCGATCGGGATAATTGAGGAGGAACGTAAGGTATATGAACAGGGTGCAGGTGGAATTGGACAGTAGTCTTTTTCTCTATGTAACTACGCAGATCACTCCTTATCTCCTCTCTTATTTTGATTTCATGGTTTATTCACTTTCTGGCTTCAAGATTTGTCAGAGTAAACATCCTTCACTATTAAACCTAAGTACTATAAATACATGGTTATTAAGGTATACTATTGAAGGCAAACAATGAATTGTCCGGGCGGAGATTGGCGATAACTCGGTAGATTTGATTCACCACCCAAGTTTAGCGCGTGTCGGGGACAATCTCAACCCCGACAGAGTCACCACCCAAACACACGGTGTTGTCTTGAGCAGCAGCCACGACGCAGCACGACGGCAAGCAATGCAGACATGGAGGAGGACATTCGCTACGTCAATCGCGAGACTTGATCACAGCGGCAAAGCAGCTGGCCATGTGCTGCGGTGCGCGCAGCTCCTGCAGGCGACGAGGCAGGATGGCACGTCCAGCTTCCAGGACCAGGAGATCAGAGTGCAGGGGTTCATCCGGTCCGTGAGGAAACAGAAGCGTTTTGCGTTTGCCGAGATCTCAGATGGCTCGACGGTTAAGCCGGTGCAGGCTATCTTGACCCCGGGGCAGGCTACCGAGTATGCTCTTCTTTCTACTCTTGTCCATGTACAATGGCGATACGGATGAGCGGATTGCTAATACAACATGCGATAGTCTATCGACTGGAACGGCCGTTGAGATATCGGGGCTTTGGAAAGCGTGTCCGCCTGGCAAGGAACAGACGCACGAGCTTCAGACGACGGATGTGACGGTAGTTGGCGCAGCTGATCCGGAGGTTATACACTCTTTTTTTGCCAATGAAGTGTTGTTATTGTTTTTTTTTTTTTTTTCAATATTTATACTGACAAAATAGACCTATCCTATCCAGAAGAAATACCACAGCCCCGAATTCCTACGACAGATCCCTCACCTTCGACTCCGCACGCCGTTCAACTCCTTGCTCGCACGGTTCCGGTCCGAATGCAGTTACCAGCTGGGGAATGCGTTTCGCGACCATCGCGCCGGCGGGTTCACACAGGTGCACGCGCCGCTGATCACCAGCTCTGACTGCGAGGGCGCTGGGGAAACGTTTACGATACTGCCGCGGGAATCGATGGGGACCGACCCGGAGGTCAGCGGGCATTTCTTCCGCACCCCGAAATACCTGACGGTGTCGTCTCAGCTGCACCTCGAGGCGTACGCGGCGGAGCTGGGCAGCGTGTGGGCGCTGACACCCGTGTTTCGCGCCGAAAAGAGCGACACGCCGCGCCATCTCAGCGAATTCTACATGCTGGAAGCCGAGGTGAACTTCATGCGGGACCTCGGCGCGCTGACGGATCTGGTCGAGGATCTCATCCGCGACCTCACGCGCCGTCTGTACGATACGCCGGTAGCGCAGGAGATCCTCTCTACGAAGCGGACGGGGGAGTCCGGCGGCCAGGAAGGCAGTACCCAGGGAGACGCCCTGCGCCAGCGATGGTTGGGTCTAATGGAAGGTCCCCGGTGGCGGCGCATCACATATACCGAGGCGATCAAGATGCTCCAGCACGCCGTGGAGCATGACGGTGCGGTATTTGAATACGCGCCCAGCTGGACGGGCGGGTTGCAGCTCGAGCATGAAAAGTATATTGTCGAGACGATCTGCCGGAACCAGCCGGTCTTTGTGACGGATTATCCGGCG
The DNA here is from genome assembly GCF_001890105.1 of Penicilliopsis zonata CBS 506.65. Taxonomy (NCBI): domain Eukaryota; kingdom Fungi; phylum Ascomycota; class Eurotiomycetes; order Eurotiales; family Aspergillaceae; genus Penicilliopsis; species Penicilliopsis zonata. The sequence goes on from NW_019208911.1 coordinate 2,477,370, forward strand.
GCCGTCAAGCCTTTCTACATGCTTCCATCCGAGGGGTCTACGGGGGTGAAGTCGCAGGAGGATTCCACGGTCGCCTGTTTTGACCTCCTACTGCCCGAAATCTGCGAGGTGGCCGGAGGCTCGCTGCGTGAACATCGACTGCCGAACATCATCGAGAACATGCGCCGACATGGACTGATCAAGCAGCAGGAGGAGGATGCCTCGGAGGGCGCCGAGCGCAAACCAGACGGACAAGCCTATCCCTATACCTCTCCCGATGAGGACCTGGGCCATCTACAGTGGTACGCCGACCTGCGGCGCTGGGGCACGGCGCCGCACGGGGGGTTCGGGCTGGGCTACGACCGCTTCCTGGGTTACCTGGCGGGGGTATCGAGCGTGCGTGATGTGGTTCCTTTTCCACGATACTTTGGACGGGCTGACTGTTGACCTGGTATCTCCCTACTTGGTTGGTAGGTTAGGTAAGAGAGGCGTAACTACTCCGTATGTAGTAGTACTACATAGAGGCTCTACTCCTATCCTGTATTATCACTACTACATAGTTTATGTAGATTGTATATTATACTTTTAGCTTTTCAAGAATAAATCAAATAAATAAATAATCCATCGTGTATAATTGCCTAGAATACGAGGACTTGGGATTAGACCAAGAACTCGCTATCGGTCCAGATGATTTACAAACCAAGACAATTTAAGCGAAGCATGGTCAATAAATAATACGAGTCTTATTAATCTGCATAATTAGTATTGACTGTCAGCTGTCAGACTTTAGTTGCTGGCATCCTAATTAATATGAAATAGTATCCTTTGATCCTCCTGTTTTTAATTGTTTTTATATAGCAGTAACAGATAAATAGCATCACTTCCTACAGATACTCAAAACCTCACAGTAAGTCTCTATTACTGTAGTATCTACTACATAGTATTTGACTAAGTAGAAGTCACTACCTAGGTAACTAACTAACTCATATCGAGTCTATTCCTGGATTCCACGTGGCGACTAATGAAGGTTACATTTACTCCGTACATTCACTATTTAGTCTTATTTTTGGTGGATCGCTAACTAGCTAACTAGGTAACTAACTACCTGTTAGTTAGTCAAATAACCTCCCTGAATTAATAAATACTCCTCCGTACGAACTATGGAGTACGAATCCTTTGGACTAATGTAGTTACTAGTTATACTAGTTGGTCATCTCCGAGGACAGTATGTAATAGAGTAATCCTAAGCACTAATTAGTAAATATTAGAATTAATATTTCTTTTTTCTTAAAAATAATATATATATATATATACACTCCGTATACTCCGTATACTCCGTACTCCGTACTCCTCGGTACTACTTACTACTACTACTAGATGTATCAGTTCGGAACTCGGCTGCATGAGGCTAACATTAGTCCTCCATGCCCCAGTACAGAGTCCTCCGTACCACAACGCTTAATCCTCATGGTTCTTCCGAAGGTCGACTACTACATAAATGTAGTATGTGCGTTCGCTTAGTGGCGGAGATAGTCTTTTAACTAGTAGTGATGTAGACTACCTAGGTATGTATGTCGTTACTACCTAGATACTCCATCTACTCCGTATACGAACAAGCTTGTTCCGAAGCGGACTCGAAAGTACAGACCCTCTGTCAGTGTGGTGGTACAAGGTAAACGGTATGAGGAGTCAAGTCAACTTACTACATACCTGATAGTCATGTTTCAAGACTCTGGAAGTGGTGGAACAGAAAATCATAAATATTTGTTTATGCATCCACTTCATTGCATAAGGAGGGAACTACCAAGAAAACTTAAATCACCAATAACTCTTGTCCAAAAGGGTCGCTAGCTAAATAGAGTTAGTGGATAACTGACTACTTCCGAACCGACCCCTCTGTACCTAACAGAGTTTAGGTACCGACGGAATAACTCCATAAAGACGTATTATTTCGGATAGAGTCCGTCTAGAGGCAGTAGATAACCAGTAACTACCTAGTAGGTAGGTAGTGATACGGAGTACCTAGGTCTCTGTATGGTACTCCGTACCTAAGTCTCTGTATAGTAACTACTCCGTACCTAAGGTACTCCGTAGGTGGTACTCCTACGCATCCACTTAACCCGTAACTCCGTGCGGAATAACGCCTTCTTGAGTCAGGATGGGGCCGGTCGGGGGCCTAACATCGATTGGGCAAATACGGAGAGTATACTACATACCTAGTAGGTAGGTAGGTACCTAGTCATCGCTATTCTTTACTCCGTACTACCAGGTATATTAATTTTCTATTTTATTATTTTAATAATAATAATATATTTTTTTTTATTCTTTTTACTTTTATTTTTAGCACCTATACTACAAATGTACTCGTACATGCATGTGATACAAGACAAGCGATCTGTCCAGTCGTCTGTCCTCCGTTATCCGTACCAGGGATAGATAGCCAGGGATAGTACAAATCCATACCGTAAGAGGCGTATGTCTGTGTGTCGGTGTCCCCAGTTGCCCGGTGCCCAGTGCCCACTGTCAGCTTGAGTCAGTTCCACTTGGAATGTCCAGGTTTGAGGCAAATTGCAGCGATCCAATGACCCACAGCCAGACGGAGTACGGCACACCTTTAGCTACGTACTCTAAGCGAGTTGAGTCAGGTTAACTAACTAGTTATAGTTAACTAGTCGCTTTTTTAGTTGCTTAGTACACACAGAACTGTAAATATAGACCAACTATAATTTATTAAATATTAAATCCTAATTATTGTGTAGCATACTTGGACCCGAATTCGAAACAGTAGTCAAAAAAGGTTGAGGGGAAAAAAATCCTCGAGAGTTTTATATCTGGATGCCTGCCAGTAGGTTAGTAGGTAGGTATGGAGAACTATACTCCGTACATACTACCTGGTTACGCAGTGTCTTCGTACCTCTTTGATCGCCAAGCAACTACTGTAATGATTTGATGCGGGGCCGCAGCTTTGTTGGCGATACGCTTATCCTCTGACATTTTCTTGGCAGTAACTTTATCTCTCTTGGTCACGGAGGTACCTGGTACTTATGTAACCCACTAGGTAAAGTAACTGATGGATGAATAATCGCAAAAATAGATTAGGCACCTCGGTACTCCGTAGGTCATTTCTCTAACTTGATATGGAGAATCATCCAATATATAAAAATCCTCATGATCCTCCCTCCATATACATTATTACGTATTTCATATACCCTTGCTCCTACCGAGGTATTCCGTAGCATATAAATTCTAGGTACCTAGGTACGGAATTCCTGTAATCTCTACTAGTTATCTAGTAGGTATCTACTATCTACCTACCTCATAGGGTAGTTGGTAACTTTATCTAGTGGCGCTAGTCTCGCTCATTCCCAGCCAATATGTCCTCCTTGTCGGCTATTTCCTGCTTGTGGCTCCAGCGGCGGTCGGATAGTCGGAAGTCGTGTTACACATTACGTGGCATTGCGATCCATCAAAAATGTGGGGGTCATTTCGCTTGGATATTCGGTATCTTATTTATTAATATATTTTTATTATAAGTCCTGTTATAAGTACTATTATTATTATTATTCTTCTTCTTCTTCTTCTTCTTCTTCTTCTTCTCCTTCTTCTTCTTATTACTCTCATTATTCTTACTATTCTAATTATATACTATGATGATGATTTTTCATTATTGTGATTATATCGAGCGCTTCCCTATTTTCCTGATTAAGATTTTGGTTCGTATGGATATGGAGTCTCTGTCCTTGTATTACAGAAGGTTATTCTTGCCAAGCTACCTTAAGCTTAGTCGCCTCCAGCAAGGGGTTGCCATGCGGTACACTAACCATTCCTGATGATCCTGGCGATTACGCGGTGAGACAATACGAGCAAATATTATTCTACAGAGTAAGTCAACTACTACAGAGTATATTCATGTAGATACCTGCTAATAAGTAAAGAATATCTTATATATATACTTGGTGTTTGCATACCTATGTATACATACCTATGTATATATATACTTTATGATATTGGGATACTACGTAAGGCGTACTGTAACTTACCACTAACCCAAATGGATTACTACCTAGGAACTAATAGAGTACGGAGTAATGTAAGCGACTAGTCCTCGTGTTGGATTAAGCTTAAGCTCCAAAAGTCGCGCACTAACCAGGGTCCAAGGGATCAGAGCGCCACCCACTATCCCTTAGCAGGATCCTGACAAATCAAATAACATGTTGAGGATTATTATTATAATAATATTATTATTATTAAAATTATAATATTATTAAATAATAAGAATAATAAGAATAATAAAAATAATAATAATAATCAATATTATGATTATGATTATGGCTCTACTCCCCACCCAACTTTCTTTTCCCAAGTCAAGTCAGAACACCCAATTATGGTATTATCCCACCTTACTCTCTTAGGCATTTCCTGCTCGTCGGCATTCTTTGTCTCTGACATCCTTTTTCTGCCCCACGCTGGATTCATTCCTGGAGCCCATTATTCTTATTCTTATTGACTAGTTCCATCCATACGTATGTAGTAGATAGTACTAGTCTATGCGCCATCTTTTCTTTTTTTTTGCCCTTTTCTCCTGCTTTTTATTTAACCTTTACTTTATTTTCTGTCTCTTTTTTTGGTCCCTTTCAAATAAAACTGACTGGCCACTGAAATCTCCTTGTGACGTAAAGGAGCATTTTTCCCCTAGCGATCCTGCTACTTGCCTAGCATTCTTACCGGAATCCTTCCACCCTTGTCGCAGTCTATCTCCTTTCCACCTACTTTATCTACCTTTGTCATCTACCTAATCTTTCTCACCTTTCCTCTCTCTTTCTTTTTCTTCCTCCCCCCTCCCCCCCTCTCTCCCTCTCCCTCTCTCTCTCTCTCTCTCTCTAGTTTTCTTCCTCTCCATTTCTCTTATCTATCACTTCCGACTTATCCGGTAATAAAGCCTACCACAACAAACCTACTACCATCACGGAGTCCAACGCCAGTTCGCGAGGGTGGATGGAGACATACTACGGCCACGTCCGCACCCCTGCGGACGCCATCATCTTGTTTGAGGCATGTCGGATCGGTCTGCTGCCTCGCGTGCAGCGTCGGCTGTCTGAAAAGGAACGCCAGTCCATCCGGTCCGGGTCGGTGTTTGTGTGGGACGAACGGGAGGCCGGCATGCGACGATGGACCGATGGGAAGTCGTGGAGTGCCAGCCGAGTCTCCGGCAGCTTTCTGACATATCGCGAGATGGAAGGGAAACGAGGCGGGAGCACAGCGACAGCCAGCACGGCCCCGACAACGGCGTCGTCTTCGTCCACCGTGTCGAGAGCGGGCAAAACGCCCGACAGCGCCCGCGGGAGCGACGATGACCGCGGCGAGCCCAGCGAGGAAGGGCCCGACGGCTACCGCTACAAACCCGATGGTCTGATGAAACAATCCTTCAGCATCACCACGTCGACCGGTCAACACCTACATCTCATCAGCTATTACTCCCGTTCGCATCCGTCCGCCGCCAACCTGCAGCAGCCGTCGACCGACCCGGCTCTGCGCCATGTGCGTCCGCAGAAGGGCCTCTACCCGGAGTCCACCGTCAACGACCAGCAGAATCTCCCGGTCGTCACTCGAGGGCCGATGGCAGGCGCCGCCGCGTATCCCATCACTCCGCATCCCCTGGGAGGTTATCCACGCTCGGGAGCCACCCATCCCCAATCCTACACCCCCCCGTACGGCTGGCCTCCAACACCTATGGGCACGCCCACTGTGTCGGTACAGTACGGGGGCGGAGGGGGGTATCTGCCCCCTTTGCCTCCAGCAACCAACGGTCAGGTTCCCTACGGACAGCACCAGCACCCAGCTTTACCTCCCCCACCGCCACAGTCCGCCCTGCCTTATGATCGGTCTTTAGAGGTAAGAAAGAAGAAGAAGAAGAAGAAGAAGAAGAAGAAGAAGAAGAAGAAGAAGAAGACTAACTCTTTACAGAGAAGTCCACCGTATGCAACAATGCCACCAAATCCCCGGATCGCCTCGCCGCACACACAGACTCGTCTCCTCCCACAGACCACTGCACCTCCGAGCTCCCTGCATAGCCCGCGGCTCTTGAAACAAGTTCCCGGGAATCCGACCCTTCCCATCCTTGCCCCACCGGCTACAACCAAGCCATCCACGGAGGTGGTCGTGCCTCCGATTGGCGCTCTGATCAACGGCGCGCCGCCTCCGCCCCCGCCTGTGACGATGCCTATGCCTGCGCCCGTTACTGCGGTCGCTGTCTCTGCCGCTGCGGCAATCTCCGCGCCGCCCGTCAGCGCGAGAAGTATCGGTCTCCTCGACCCTACGCGACGAGTCGAGCTTCCGCGGGCGGGGGCCAGTCCGCACGCCGGCCGTGCAGAGGGACCCAAGGATATCCCGAGTGACAAGATCGGGTTTGGCGGGGAAGATATCCGTGCCTTGCGAGAGCTTGACCGAGTGTTCACTGCATAATCCTCTTTTTTTTTTTTTTTTTTTTTTTTTTTTTTTATGGTTTGGCATAGCGGGTGCATGGGACATGGTGTATATTTAGACGTGCGTGTACATGAAGCCTGTATGTACGGGTACGATAGGTCATGAATCAGGTTTGGATAGATAGACACTGAATGTAACTCGGTGTATCTCAACGTACTATGAGATGATGAAGCTTCTGTAACAAGGGTTGGTGTGAAGCGTACTCTAGTGCAACTCGGAATGCTAAATAAGCATACCTACCTACCTAAGGTAGTTATAGAGAGTACGGAGTACAAATAATAGGTACCTCAGTATTAGCAGGATATCTACCAATGACACAACAAGGCAACCATACAGAATGCCCAACAGAGCACTGTCCACTGTGCTCCGGAGTCCGAGTATGCTAGACCTATAACTAACTGGTACCTACTACTCCTACTCCGTCCTCCGTCTACGGAGTCCTCCAGGGATCACCTAGTGAGACCTACCAACAAGGCAGCCCGGTTCGCAGCCTAGTGGTATGTGATACGCCCCCGCACCAAGGGATCCTCGCTGCAGTGGTCTAGATGGGAGTTTCTGCGCATAATGCGGAGAGACACGAGGCAGCGAATAGTATATTACGGTAGTATTTAATATTATTGTAACATGTTCCTCCATAGTCATTCCATTAAGTAATATTAACACTAGTGTTATTGCACCTCTATAGTTGACAGCAGTCTTGAGTCACGCGACACTTGCTTTAAGTATTAATACAACTGCAAGTCGTTAGGCAGAACTTGCATCGACTACCAGTAAGTACTTGGGTACGGAGTATGTAGTTACTAAGGTACGGAGCATACGGAGGACGGAGTATACTAATGTTAGGTAGGTACTAGGTAGTTAGTTACATAGGTACCTTAGGTACTCTCTACTCCGTACTAGGAGTGGTTCTCGCTAAAGTTGCCGAATTAGGATCCTGCTGAACCTACCGAGGTTAGCAGATCCTTCTCCGGAATAGTATCAGTTCCACACGGGAGTAACCTTGTAATTACTTCAAATGACATACTATATTGACATACTATATACTAATTATATAGTAAGTATGGAGACCGAAATATAGATATTATAGAATAACTGAGACCATACTTATAATACTATTCTAGGTACTAACTACCAGGTAGTTAGTTACTTAGGTACGTACTACATACTTAATACACGGAGTACAGCCGGCCGTATGCAGATGCCCATTACCACCTCACCTGATGTGGTCAGATCGCGCGCCACGAACTTTCACGGCTTGCCTGTCTTGGAAATGCCGCTCAGCTGATCTTATTACAAGTATTTATGTTTATTTCCCTGTCGGTTTCAGAATATTCTCGCTTTCTAAATATGTAGTAGAGGGGTGGAGAAGACTACATACAGACTGGATGGAGTACGAGTGGTTTTTTTTTTAATCGACCGACATGTGGATGCCATTTAGGTTTCTACAGATATTTGAGGGATAATTACAGGTGGTATGTAGTAGTTGGTCAACTATTATGTACTACATAGTCTGTGGCTTGTTCACATTATTCTCTCCCTCGTATTATTCCTTGCAGGCGAAGATCTGGCCCACTTCCCCGGATCGTTGATCCGTTGGTCATCCGGTTTCATGTTAGACAATAGACATAGTAATAGGTAAGGTATAGAGTCTAGAGTACGGAGTCGGAGTGCTATTAAGACTTATACAGAGTATAGACGGTACCTAGTAGTTGACGGTAGTTATAATTAATTGTATAGATTGAGTCTACAGTAAATCAAGTACTCTGACTCTGTAACTACAAAGTTCAATCTATTCTTACTCCAGTATCTATTTGGATTATATTATTATTCCTGATCTACAGTCGCCGAGATCGTCCTCGTATCCAGTTTCCATTATGTATTGCGTTAACGCAAATGGCAGTGTTCCTCATAAGATGATCCAGATCTCCGCAGCGCCCGAGAATAGTGTGTATTTTACTATTTACACCACCAGTGAGGTGACTTGTACCCTAGGCAGGTTACTAACGGACTACTTAGTTCCTGTTACTAACAAATTCTGATACCCTAAGCAACTAGAACCAAACTGCCAACCGACCTTTCTTCTGCCCCGCTGATTTAAACCTCCTCTTGCCTTGTCTCCCTCCCGCCTGCTCGCTTTAGCTCCTGCTCCGTCGCCTCCCGTCAATGTTGTCCATCCACCATAGCGTCTTCTTCCCGCCGCGTGCTCTTCCGACAGAATGTCTTCCTTCTCTCGACAATAATGATCATCAGCGTCATCCTCTCCGACCAGACCAAGACCAGGACGACGACAACGACGAAGACCGCGGCGGAGTTGGCGTTGGTGGTGGTGGTGGTGGTGGTGGCCGCAGCGACTCCTCTTCTTCTTCTTCCTCCTCCTCCCCCGCCGCCGTTGATCTGCTGCCCCCCGCCTTTGACGATAACGCTTCTCACAGCGCCAGCGTCAGCACCGACGATGTTTCCGACGATATATCTGAATCGGTTGACAGTTCACCCGTCACGGAATTCGATGGAATAGACAGAGCCGACCGACTCCTCGATAGGGGGGGGGCTCTCACCCACTACTCTCTTACTTCCGTCACGGTCGCATCTGCCGCCGCCGGCTCCTCCTCCTCCTCCTCCTCCTCCTCCTCATCCTCTCTCATCACCGCTTCGCTCGATAATTCAATCGATAACAATCTCGACTCCGTCGTCCCCAAGATTGAACAGATCGACGACTTCAGTAACTTTAAACCTATAGTGGAGCCTGCCGTCGGGAGCCCCGTCGTCCACGTTCCACGGAAACGAGGCCGCCCACGCAAACACCCGCTGCCTGTGCCCGGCGTGCAGGTCAAGGTGACCAAGGGTCGCTCCAAGACGGGGTGTATTACTTGTCGTCGGCGTAAGAAGAAGTGCGATGAGACCAAGCCTGCCTGTCTTAACTGTCAGAAGAATGCTGTGGTATGTGAGGGCTATCCTGCCAAGGAGATCTGGAAGAGTGGCAAACAGAAGCTGGAGAATGGTAAGAGAAAATCAAGAAAGAAAGAAAGAAAGAAAGAAAAACATCTAATATATAATGTCTAGCACGCTGCGTCGTTACCATCCCCCGCACGTTGCCCTTCTTGATCGATGGAATTGAAACAGAGATCGACCGGCGGTTCCTTGACCACTTCGTGCACGGATTCAGCCGTGTGCTGACCCTCATAAACGATGACTCGAACCCGTTCAAGGAGATTCTGTTGCCCATGGCGTGCCAGCATCGTGGCTTGATGCACTCGCTCATGTGTCTGTCTGGTTCGCACCTGTCTGGGCTGGACCCGGAACCGGAGCTGCGCGAGCGCAAGTACTACCACTTCCACCAGGCCATCTCCGACCTCAAGGACAGCATCAACGCCCGGGAGGAGAGTCGGGCGGATTCGGGCTTGGGCTCGGGCTCGTCCGAACCCGAACTGTTGGTCGAGGACCCGATCATCGCCTCGACCATCGCCCTCAGCCTCAACACCATCTGCGAGGGGGAGACCAACGGCGAGTACCGCCCCCATATGGACGCCGCGCGGTACCTGCTGGTCACGCAGCAGCCGCGCAACGAAAAGTTCCGGCAGTTCATCGTCGAGTTCTTCCAGTACCACGACGTCTCCAACTCCATCACGTCGCTGGACCGGCGGCCCACCCGCCTGCCGAGCGCCCTGCGCCTGCCGGACTTTGTGCCCAAACCCGCGGGAGCCTTCCTGGGCGTGTTTGACGGCCTCTTCGACTACATCTCCGACGTGACCAGCCTGCGCGACCGCATCCGCCAGCGCTTCCTCGAGGGCTACGAGCCGGCCGTCGACTACCAAACCCTCAGCGAGGCCGTGCGCATCGACAGCGCCATCCGCGCCTGGGAGACCTCCCACCAACTCGGCACGCCCAACTACTTCCTCGCCCAGCTCTACCGCCAGTCCACCTGGGTCTACCTCTACCGCACCATCCGCCCGTCCCGACCCAGCGCCAAGATCGCCCAGGTCGTCAACGACGGCCTTGCCTACCTCGACCAGCTGCCCCAGGACGCCGGCGCCTACAGCATCGTCCTCATGCCTTTGTTTCTTCTCGGCTGCTCCGCCTTTGAACCCGCCCAGCGCGACCGTATCCGCCAGGGCTTCCACACCCTCAAGGCCTACTCCAACCTGCGCAACATCGAGCCCGCCTTCAAGGTCGTCCAGCGCGTTTGGGAGGTCATGGACACCAAAACCGAGGACAGTTGGGACTGGGAAAAGATCATCAAGGATATGAACATGGATTTCCTCATCACTTAATCTATTTTCTCCTTGCCCCGGAACTTCTTGGATTCTCTGAGATGATTTTTTTTTTCTATACCCTGGAGTTTCTTTTTCTTTCTCTCTCTCTCTCTCTCTCTCTCTCTCTTCCTTCTCTTTACCTTGTTGTTGGTTTCATCTTGCATGAGCGCGGAGGATGGTGTTGAAGTCAAAATATTCCTTTGCTTTTTGTACTTGTTGTACTGCCAGGTTATGCTTATGTGTATGGTATATGATTGATGTAACTTAGTCTTTCTTGTAGAGCAATAGTATTGTAGAGTAAGCAATAAAACACCAAGACCTCCAAACCTATTGAATAGAACCCTAGCTTTTACTACTCCAGATGTCTTTGATTTGTATCAGTATTTCGGTTCGAGATGAACTAGTAAGTTCTACCTATTACTACCAGCATATCTAGTTTTCTCGAGTCTCTGAAGAACCGAGTACTATAAGACAAATCAAGAGCCACCCGTCAGTGGTTGCATGATGTGTAGCTCTGGCAAGACATCTGTTGAACCTGCGGATGGCCGTGTTTTTTTTTTTTTCGAAGGTAAAAACTATCGGATTAGAAGGAAATGATACTGCTGGTGCTGTTGAGATTGATGTAGAAGTGGAAGAACTCTTTCTGTATCTAGAAGTTATACCTAGGTAGAGTGCTGCTTCTAGTTCCTTATGCTAGGTCTAGGTCTAGGAAGGTCTAGATTGTCAGGATATGACTACTAAACACCGTTAGTCTTTTCTCTTCCCTTTCTTTCTTTCATTTTGATTCTGTTCAATTCCATGGATCACTTTTATTATTATTAATCTGCCACTGCGACTTTCCATGGATGATTGTGATTAGGGAAATTATTCCATTGGTTGCACTCACCGAGGATGCAAGGATCCACTCCTTTGTACTACTTTTCGATATTCTGATTGGCCCGCTTAATCTGCCAGTCAGGTCACCAAAGTCGGACAGTACTACCTACTACATACCTACCTAGGTAGTCAATGCTTCATGCAAGTACTCTGTACACAGTAGATGACACTCAAGTGTAGACTCTATTCAATAGTCTATGTCTATGTCTATATGTATATCTTGAAATAACAATTCTGATTCATGTCCATTCCGTGCGCCATATATACCCTATACCTCATATATATATATATATATATATACATATATATATATATAAACCCTGAGACTCCGGTTCATCCATTCATTTTCCGTTCGTGATTTCCTCCCCCCCCCCACTAACCCCCTCCTCGCCGGCATCAAGTCAAGGACGGGAGGGTGTGCGCGAGGGGAGGGGAAAAAAAAGGATGAAGCTCACCGGGAGCGTTCCTGGCCACAGACCAGATTTGTGTTGACCATTTTCTTTAGGTTTTTTTTTCTTCTTCTTCTTACTTCTGTCTTTTTTTTTTTTTTTTTTT